>NC_083289.1:33759745-34107183 GCF_963506605.1 Zootoca vivipara | reverse complement strand
GACAAAAAGCCTGCATTTAGATAGTACACATTTTTTTTGTAAAAAAATAATAATAGATGCATTTTTGTACACATATTTGTAAACAACAATAAAAAAGCCTTCCAGATTTGTTCCAGATGTTGGTAGACTCCAATTCCTATCAGCCCCAGGATTGATGGGAACTGTAGTTTAGCAACATTTGGAGAGAGACAGGTTCACCACCTTGGCTGGGAAGTTTTAGGCATGTTCAGATGCAATAAGCAACTAGACACATTCAGTTGCTAGCTATGTTCTCCCTGCATTGTATACTTAAAGGCACGTGCTTCTTGTGGGCATCTCATAAGGCACCTAGTTAGCTGCTGCAAGAACAGGACATGTCTTTGGCTTGATCCAACAGTACTCTTCTTATGTTCCTCCCTGTAAAAAGCAGAAAAGGTGGCAGCAGATTTGCATGTGCAGACCACCCCCCGAAATAAATTCAGACAAGACTCAAATTTTTGGTTTGGTTTTTGGCAGAATTTAGGCCACAACTTTATTGACTACAATCAAGTGAGTGGTTTAATAAGCTCTGGTTTGACTAACTCCCTGTACCCTTGCAGGCAGCGCTGACCCAGGGCACACTATAGGTCAGCCTTGGGTGAACACTTGGGACAGTGGAAAGCAGGAGCCCTACTAGTTCTCCACCCAGATGTCCCCTGGACTCAGGCTCAGGGCACAACCCCTCACAGGGAAAACCAACCAGTGAGTCCGTGGATTCCTTTAGCGGAATACCCATTGCATAGGGATGGCCAGAGCGCTCTGCCCCCCCTATCACCTGAACCAGAGCCTATACGCAACCTTACAAGTTGTGACGATTTGCTACGCGGCAGGTGAAACCCAAGTGGCCCCAGCCAATCAGCCAAGTGAGGGAAATTCCTGCCATGCGCCTTGTCCCAACGACAGACGACAGCATAGCAAGGTCAAGTGTAAGCCCTAAATATAGGGAGAGGTGGGCGGGTGTTCCGATACACTGAGCCCCCCCCAAAAGGAAGCTCAGGGACACATGCATGGGCTTAAATAGAGGTCCTTCGATCGAATTAGCTTGCATCCCATTGGCCAAATTGCACCCAGGATCAAGGGACCTCAAATAGGGTGTTGTGGCCATCCAAACGTTCCCACCCACAACACAGGGTCTGGTTGCCAGGTCGCACTGCAACACGTGCCCTCTGGTTAGGGAGGACCCGATTTATCAAATATTTCCCCCTGATCAAAACATAACAGCAGCAGTGAATTACTTGAGGCAGATGGCAGCACACAATTCCAAGAGAGGCTGCCTAACACACAAACTTCCATTAACCTGAGTAGAATTCATACAGTTGTTGTTCATTGAACTGGAAATGTCCTCCTTTCCGGTCAGAGATCAAGTGCATTTTGCTTGGCTTGCCGCTCGGGTCTGTCCCCCTACACCAGCCGTCCTTGTCAAGATAGCAGAGAGAGAGAGAGGGAAAGTGAGCAGAATGGACATTGGAGGCAGCGCGGTAGAAAATCCCCTTTGACATTAGAATCTAGGCTGCATGCATACTCATCCATTTAGAACACAAGGAAGTGGTTTGTGTGAATTTAGAATTGTTTGCAATCACCCTCAAGGTGCTCTTTTCAGTCCAGATTCTGCCATTGTTTGCAATCACCCTCAAGGTGCTCTTTTCAGTCCAGATTCTGCCGTACACAAGTGTGGCAGTAATCCATGGTCAGAGGTAGTAATCCTTCTGAACACCAGTTTCCGGAAACTGCAGGAGGGGAGAGTGTTCTGGTGCTCGAGTTCTGTATGAGGGTTTCCCACAGGCATCTGGGTGGCCACTGTGATAATTTTTATTGGATTTTGTTTTGGTGGTGGAGGATTTTTTCTAGATTTTTGTGTGTGGTGTTGGGGGGGGCAGTGGAAGACACTACTGATCATAGAATTCTACAGGCATTTTCTCATGATCCCCCCTTTTTTATTTAAAAAAACTGTTATAGTAGTTGCAGGTGGAATTCATGTTTGTTCTACAGAATGGTTATTCACTCTTAAAAATAGACACTACAATCTTACAGGGGCTGTGGGCTATTTATGCTATTTTATTGATTTGTAAGATATAAATTATGCAATTTAAAATAAGTAAAACAGATTATGTTGGGGTGGTGTGTGTGTATGTGTGTGTGTGTGCGCGCACACACACACACACACCAAGCAAAAGCAATGCAGAATAAAGAAAACAGAAGTGGCTTCCCCAAAACACCTTAACTGTGAAAGGCCAGGTAAAGAGGGATATAAAGGTAAAGGTAAAGGTACCCCTGCCCGTTAGGTCTAGTTGCGGATGAGTCTGATGTTGCACGCTCATCTCACTCTATAGGCTGAGGGAGCCAGCGTTTGTCCGCAGACAGCTTCTGGGTCATGTGGCCAGCATGACTAACCTGCTCCTGGCGAACCAAAGCAGCGCACGGAAACACCGTTTCCCTTCCTGCCAGAGTGGTACCTATTTATCTACTTGCACTTTGACGTGCTTTCGAACTCCTAGGTGGGCAGGAGCTGGGATCGAGCAATGGGAGCTCACCCCGTTGCAGGGATTTGAACCTCTGACCTTCTGATCAGCAAGCCCTAGGCTCTGTGGTATAACCCACAGCGCCACCTGCTTCCCAAAGAGGGATATACTGTACATTAAATTCCTGCATGTATGTTAAAGGTGTTGAGAAGATAGACAGAAAGGAAATCTATGTTTGCCTCCCTGATTCCCTCTGAGTATCTATCTGCAGATTCTTTCCCCTCAACTTTTACTTTCCTCTTTCTAGTTCTTCAATCAGTTAGTGTTTGTCCTTTTGTTAGCCATGTGTAAGCTAGTACTCAGAATGACTTTGTATGCCATGAGTAGTAAACCTGAAGTTTCTTTATTCACTCAACCGGCAGTCTTACCAGACTATTTATTTCTGCACTCCACTGCAATGTATAAACCAAGCTCCAGCAGCAGGGGCACAGGTCCTCAATTCCACCCTTTAATACTCTCTCTAATTTTAATACTCTCTCTATCATAATTCTGTCTGTTTCTGATGTTCAGGCTGTGAGTGTCAACCCTTACGTACCTAAAACAGGACTGCTGATGTAAAAGAGGAAACTACCATCAGGGGTTGGGGGAAATGGCAAAGTTTTCTGAAGTGCAAAGGGAAATGGGGGGGGGGGGTTTCCTCCCTCAGAAAGGTGCTTGAGTGTGTGTGTGGGGGGGGGGGGGGAGAATGATCCCAATGAGGACTGTGTTCATTTGGGGCTGCGGGGGGGGGGAGAAAACTGGGCAACAGAGTGGAATGGGTGGCTGGAATCTTGAATGAGAGCACCGCACACTGCAACATTTTTGTTACTTGTCCACTTGTCTGTCTTTATTTATTTTTCATTTAATTTTATTTAGCAAAATTTACATGTCCACTTGATTGTAGTAAAACTTCTCGGTGCTTCACAAGAAATATTAACATTTTCAATAAAATTAGTATATTTTTTTAAAAAAAAATACTTGAAAATAATTAAAATGAGATTAAAACACACCAGCACCTATGTGTCTGTGATGGCTTGTCTAAACAAAAATGTTTCAAGCAGGCACTGAAAAGGGTACAGTGAAAGCACCTGCCGGATGTCAACAGGCAGGGAGTTCCAAAGTGTAGGTGCCACCGCACTAGAAGATAGATTTCTTACAAGTGCCAAATAGGTATTATTTGGTACCTGTAAACCGTGCCAGCTCTGAAGTTAAAGAGGTCAAGTGGAGACATAAGGGCAAGGCGGTCCTGCAAGTACAGTGGTACCTTGGTTTACAAATACAATTGGTTCCGAAAGTCTGTACTTAAACTGAAGAGAACTTTCCCATTGAAAGTAATGGAAAGTGGATTAATCTGTTCCAGACAGGTCCGCGGAGTACTCAACCTGAAGCGTACTTAACCCGAGGTATGAGTGTAATTGGTTCCGGAAGTCGTACTTAACCTGAAGCCATGGGCGTAGGCAGGGGGGCAGTTGCCCCCCCCCAGAAGCAGGGCCGCACACAGCGTTTGGCCAACTTTCCCTCTGCCCGCCCCACCACAGCCAGCCAAGGAGAAGGGAGACGAAATCGGGCTGCTCCGACCCCCTCCTCCCCCTTCGCGATCGATGGGGCGGGTGGAGGGAAAACCACCCACCCTGGCGATCGCAGAGGGGGAGGAGGGGGGTCGGAGCAGCTCGATTTCGGGCTGATCCTGGCGCCCCCTCACCCCTGCCAGTCGAGGAGGGGGAGGAGGGGGTCGGAGCAGCCTGATTTCGGGCTGATCCTGGTGCCCCCTCGCCCCTTTACGGCCATGGCTTGCCTTGCCCCCCACCAGTTTTCATCCTGGGTACGCCCCTGCCTGAAGCGTACTTAACCTGAAGCGAACTTTCCTATTGAAAGTAATGGAAAGTGGATTAATCCGTTCCAGACAGGTCTGCGGAGTACTTAAACTGAAAATACTCAAACCGAGGCGTACTTAAACCGAGGTATGACTGTAAACTGGTTGAAAACCATTAAGGACTTTATATACCAATGGTGACACCTTGAACTTGGCTTGCTGGCAAATTGTCAACCAGTGAGATCTCTGAGCAGAGATGTTGTCCCAGGGTCTTACTCCCGTCTGCAACTGCACTGCGACATTCTGCACTACCTGCAGAGAAGGATAGATAGATGAGTTCTTTAAGGGGCATAGACTGGTGCATACAAACCTTGCGATAGCAGTCCTAACCCCTGAAAACCCCCTGATAGATTTCATAGAGTCAAGTCTGTTTAAAAATTAGCTCAGTGCAGGGGTAGTGAACCTGTGGCCCTATGGATGTTGCTGCATCCTAACTCCCAATGGACCCTGGCCATTGGCCATGCTGACTGGGATTGATGGGAGTTGGAGTCTAACATTACCTGGAGGGCCACAGGTCATCCACTCCTGGCTTCATGGAAAGTACCAGCAATGCTCTTTTGGAGCTCATTATTCCATCTCTAATACATTATTTTGGTCACTGCTGTTTGATGGGATTTCAGCCACACGTGGACTAAGACATTATTTCTCCCCTCCTTTTTTTTGTTTCGCTACCGTTATATTTGTTTCTACTGCAGTATTTATCTCAGCATTTAAAGACTTTCCTACCTGTTAGATATTCCATCAAAAGACGGATGTGTTTACTTTTCTTTAAACCGTGGCCATGATGGGTTGAGGGCACCGTTAAATCATCCTCCGATTCTTATTTGTAGCCAGTTCAGAACTAACCAACACAGAGGCATAAAATTACTGAGTATTTCACAGTTTCAGTTTTATCACCTGGCCTTCTCTGGTGATTTTCTCCATTGTGTTTTAGTGGTTAAACAGTCTCCACCGGAGATGAAAGCCCTTGTGGAATTACTTTGTGTTAGAGTCAAGGACTTTTTAAAATTACTACAAAGGCGGAGGGGTGGGGGGAAGAGAGAAACAAGGAAGTTCTTCCGATGTCTTGTTCTTCTTGATAAATCTAAGGCTCTTAATGTCTGAAGGAGAAAACCGTGGTGTTTTCTACCATAGGAGACTACAAAATGAGATGAATAAAGTAAACAGTTCCTTTCTACATAAGTTGCTGCTGAATTTTGTGGTTCCTTAATGGAGTTAGAGGGAAAACCCAAAGGTATTTTGACAAGACTAATAGATTTCCTATAGGGCTGTGGGGCACTCATATTCTTACTTAGGATCCACAGAAAACTAGCGGTGGGGTCCCAACGGGGCCCAGTTTGCTAATTTGGAAGGGAGGAGGGCCTTGTGCATTTAAAGCACTTTGATGCCACATTGAACCGTCATGGCTTCCTGCAAAGAATTGTGGGAGCTGTAGTTTCTTAAGGGTGCTGAGAATTATTAGGACAGGCTGGTGGTATGTGTTTGGTTTGGTGTACAGAACTATCATAAGAGCTCACTATCAAGCTACTGTGACCAGCTGTGATTCCTGCACTTACAGGGGGTTGGACTAGATGACCCTTTGGATACCTTCCAACTCTACAATTCTGTGATTCTATTATTCTATGCCAATACCAGGTAACTAGATATCATTGATGGCAATGGTGATGAAGATTATTTACAGGCTTATGAAATGTATGAACTAGCAAATCAAGTTAAAGCCATAAAGGGTGTGATACATGCCTCAGTTTTGCAATCCAACAAGAAAAAGGGTTCCTCTCTCCAATAATAGTGTGCTAAAATCTGTCCTCAGATTTCATGAGGGTTTCATTTCCCTGTCTAATCTTCAGGACACTTAAGGACTTATTTTGAATTCTGGTGCGTATGGACTTTTTAGCTTAGCTCATCATTGCAAGGTGGCCAAAGGTGGTGGGATATATATTTCTCTAAAGTAAACATTTCCCTAGAAGTCTGCAGCCTCCCCAGCTGCAGGGGGAAAAACCAAAACAAATGGAAGGCATTGCGCCATGATGCCCTCCCCTGGGTTTTAACTGAAGAAAATTGCAGAACACAGACCACTGATGAAATAGTTTCTATGGGATGAAAGAAAATACCACTGACCATGCTGGTAATGGCTGTTGGGAGTTATAGTCCAAGAACATATGGAGGGCACCACATTAGCTATCTCTGCACTTCCTTTCCTGTGCTGGAATCTGTCCTCCAATTTCTTCTAAGTTTTCTTTCTGTGCAAAAGTTGGTTCCATTTTTTTTCTCCTTCATTCTAGCACAATTGAGAATTTTTGTGAATATGGGCTTCTGAGCTTACCTTTTCATTGCAAGGTGGCCAACAGCGCTGTGTGCATTTTTCTCCAGTGCTTTGCAGCCTCCTTGGTTGCTGGCGCTACTTGACTCCTGCTCATGGGAGGAGTCACATCACAATGCGTTCATCTGGGCTTTGATTTGAGCATGGGCACCCAGGGAGGCTGCAGAGTGAGAAAACTGGTGAGATTATTTCCAGAATGAAACAAGCACCTCTTGGCCATGTCAAAAGCAAGATAAGCAGGACATAAATCTTCCACCTCACCCATGAGACTGTCACCATTTTTTACCTCTCCTCTTTGACTATGTTTGAATGCAGTTTCATTCAAACTGAATGGTAACTGAAGGGGCAATGGTAACTGAAGCGACAAGACAGGATACCTTTTTGGTGCAGTCCTTTGCACATACTGTAAGACATGATTAGTGCACACATTTCCAGGCCTGTTGCCGGGTATACATCACCATTTGCATGTTATCATTGCTTCACTTAAAACTCAGATTTTCACAAAATGGGCATATTTGATGTCACAATGCATTATGGTTGTGACTTCCTAATGCATTCAGCGATCTCCAGCACTGTTCATAGAGGGAGTGATGATCCTCATCAACTCTTGTTTTGTTTCACAGGAAACAGCCCAAATTATTTGGAAATTGTTCAGTGGTACAACTGGGAAATGTGGAAAGGGGGGGGGGGTGTGCACCTGCAGGTAGAATCACTCTGAAGCTCGCTAGAAGGAAGATCAAGCAATCTGATTAAAGCACTGGGGTGAAGACGGGCAGACTAGACACAAATAATTTCACTGATGCTCAGCCTTGAGGCTCCTGAAGGCTGCTGTGTGCTCTGCCAATGTACAAGTCTATTTCTCCTGTGGTATTTGTTTGTTACTGTGGCTGTCACTGCTCTGTTTTTCGACTGTTGCCTTGTAGCTGTAGGAGAGATGAGTAAACACTCTGGGACTTCGCCAGGCTCTGAGCTTAATGTTTTCTCTTGCAAGCAGCTCTTAGATTTGTGGTAAAGATGCACTCCTTTGTTGTCGATTAGAAATATTATGGCAGGTTTTCATTCACTCACTCACACACACACAAACACACACACAACCTTGAAAGAAAAATTCTGGTGGTACTCATGTATTGAGTCCATATCCATAAGCAGCCTTTGCCAAACATGTGTGCTGATATTTTGGACTACAACTCCCATCATGACTGACCATTGGCCATGTCTGCTAGGGCTGTAGTCCAAAACATCAAGAGGGCACTAGCCCTGGGGAAGTCTGCCCTAAGCAAATATGGACTGTGGCTATACACTCCCAATCTCAATAGATCACACATTAAGCAACTGCCCCTTCCTTTCCTCTGAAAGGGATCAGTTAACGTCACTGACTATTAGCTACCAAGACAGGTTCAGTAGTTGTGGTCTTCTTCTGGAATGCATCCACCTGGGTAACTTATGAAGCAAATACAGTAATCATCCTGAAATACCTGTTAGAAACCTGGATTCTGACTCTTAATTGTTAATGCTTTTTGTTTGTTTTATGCGCTGCTCAGCCTTATTTGTGATATAGAGTTGTGTTTTTCTTTTATCTAGTTTCTAGGAAATTTTATTGAATATCATTTTTTTTATTGTTTTTAAGCAAACTGCTTAGCCATTTGTATCATATTGAGTGATCTAGAAACTGTATAAACAAATCAGTCTTTTTATTGGGGAGTATTTGATTACAAATCAAAGTACAGGAAGTGAAGCGGTGTAAATAATTCCCATGGGAATTGGGGGCATGCTGACACAGGTTTAACAACGGTAACGGTGGTGCTGTGGTTAAACCACTGAGCCTAGGGCTTGCTGATCAGAAGGTTGGCGGTTCGAATCCCTGTGACGGGGTGAGCTCCTGTTGCTTGGTCCCAGCTCCTGCCAACCTAGCAGTTCGAAAGCACGTCAAAATGCAAGTAGATAAATAGGAACCGCTACAGCGGGAAGGTAAATGGCATTTCCATGTGCTGCTCTGGTTTGCCAGAAGCGGCTGTTTCATGCTGGCCACATGACCTGGAAGCTATACGCCAGCTCCCTCGGCCAATAATGCGAGACGAGCGCGCAACCCCAGAGTCGGTCACGACTGGACCTAATGGTCAGGGGTCCCTTTCCCTTTACCTTTACCTTTAATGGTAGGAAGCGGCATGTAATAAGGCATGCAAGTCTTTTCCGAGGAAGATAGCTGGAAGGGGAAAGTCAAAGTCTAATTAGTGATAATACATTTAGGTTCAAAACAGCACAGAAGGTTTATAATCTTTAGCTCCCAGGGGTGTACCCAGGATAAAAATTAGGGGGGAAAGGGGCGGGGGCAAGGGGCGGGAGGGGTGGGGCTACAGTGGGAATGTGGGTGGGGCTACGTTGCCTGCGCCTCCCCGGTCTTCCGAGGAGGCGGCCCCAGGCTCCCGCTCCCGGCGCGAAGCTCCAGAGGCGCGCGGGGAACGCGAGCCTGTGGCTGCCTCCTCCGCGCCTCCCCGGTCTTCCAAGGAGGCGGCCCCAGGCTCCTGCTCCCGGCGCGAAGCTCCAGAGGCGCGAGGGGAACGCGAGCCTGTGGCTGCCTCCTCCGCTTACGCTCCCCACTCCTGCTTAGCGCTCCTCCGCTTACGCTCCCCGCGCACCCTGGAGCTTCGCGCCGGGAGCGGGAGCCTGGGGCTGCCGCGCCTGCGCCCCCAGCCCTTTGCTTCTAGGGGGGGCAGCTGCCCCCTGCCTACGCCCATTCTAGCTCCTCTCCTCAATCTAATAAGACCGAGGACATAAGAAGAGCCTGATGGACCAGGCCATAGACCCATCTGTTCTCACAGTGGCCACAAGCGGGACCTTAGTGCAAGAGCAACTGTCCACACTTGTGAAACCCATCAAGTGTTATTTAGAGGCACAACGCCTCCAAAATAGTAGCAACATTGTGATCACAGCTAGTAGCTGTTGCCTTTCTTTTGGGGTAATGCTGACAGCACTGTCACTCCACAGATCTGGCAGGAGAGGAATTTTGCAGTGCAGTTCTCATAGAACCATAGAACTGCATTACCCCGAGGGTAGTCTAGTCCAACCGCCTGCAATACAGGAAGCTTTCCCACAGCTGCTCCGGGTGGGTTCAAACGACCCACCTTCTGCTAACAGCCAAATGCACTGACCCAATGGACCACTGGAGGATAATAATGATAATGATAATAATAATAATAATAATAATAATAATAATAATAATAATTTATTACTAATACCCCACCCATCTGGCTGGGCCTCCCCAGCCACTCTGGGCAGCTTCCAACAGGATATTAAAAACACAATAAAAAAAATCAAACATTAAAAACTTCCCTAAAGAGGGCTGCCTTCAGATGTCTTCTAAAAGTCAGATACCGGTAGTTGTTTATCTCCTTGACATCTGGTGGGAGGATTTGTTTGTTTGTTTGTTTGTTTAACTGCCCTTCATCCGAAGAACTCCCAAGATAAAAATACTGGAGAAAAGCACAAAACAAACACCTATCCAGCAGGCGACAAAATATCAAAAGTAAATGAGCACTTGTCTGATTTCAGTAGGAGAATGCCAAAATACTGGCACCACGTTGGTAAAATCCCTTGTTAGCCTAGAAACCAAATTGTATCCTCTCTCAACAATCCTGCAAGGTATATTTGGCCAAGAAGAACAGCACCTGGCATAACAATCCCAAAAGCACATGTGGTGGTCAAGAGCCACACGCAAAGAAACTACCGTACATTTCCGAATTCTCTGCTGGACTTGCAGGAAGGTGGAAGTGCATAGGGTATGTTTTTACTCTTCTTGTTCTGGTTTATTGGGGGGGGGAGTAAAAACAACAACAAAAAACAAAAGCCTCCCAGTCAAATCAATGAGAGAGAAATAAACCAGGGCCACTATAGTTTATCCTCTGATCTGGGGGCATGATGAGAGGATGGGAAGGCTATAGACCCTCTGGATCACCGTCAGTGGAGGCTGGTCCATTTGCGTAAAAGGGCCACTCCACCACTAACCTCAGTCTGCCCCTCAGCCAGCCCTCACCTGACTGCCTCCTTACAACCAGTCCAGAGGTGTAATAATAATAATAATAATAATAATAATAATAATAATAATAATAATACCCCACCCATCTGGCTGGGTTTCCCCAGCCACTCTGGGCAGCTTCCAGCAAAATACTAAAATACAATAATTCATCAAATATTAAAAACAGGGCTGCCTTCAGATGTCTTCTAGAAGTCAGATGGTTGTTTATTTCCTTTACATCTTGTGGGAGGGCGTTCCACAGGGCGGGTGCCACTACCGAGAAGGCCCTTTGCCTGGTTTCCTTTTTTTAAAAAATAATAATAATTTTTATTAATTTTCAAACAAAACTAAACAAACTACACAACTACACAAACATACAATACAATACTGTCCCTTCGTTTTCCCTCCACCCACTGGTCCACCTCTGCCACCAGTGAAACCCGTGCGCTTTGAGAATCAAAGGGGGTCCATTGTGAGCTGGGTTTGACCTCCCCCCTCCCTCCTCCCCCCTCTTCCCCCCCCCTGCCACTGAAGGGACAGGAATGGAGGAGCTCTGAGGATTGGTTTCCCCCAGCTCTTTCATAAACATACTTAAACAAATATACACATAACAATAGTAGGGGAGAATTTTAACTCCCCAATTCTTATTATCTTAACCTTATAATTGTGACTTCCTCGATAGTCTTCCTCCTGGTTTTCCCTAAACAAAATCTAAAAGCTTATGGCGGGTTTTCTATTTCAGTTTAAAATCCTTTTCTTATACTATTAACTCAATCCTCCTCCTTTTCCATGCTGCCCTCCCACAGGCCCCCTCCTGCCACAAGAGGAACCTGTAGGGCACAGCATTTCCAAGGTTCCATTATATCCCCTCCTCACCCCTCCGAGCACTCCCTGCCACTGAGTAGCTCAGAGTAAGGAGAGGAGAGTAGGCAGCTTTCTGCCTAAAAACCTAACTTAACTTACAAAAATTTACATTAACTTAAATACTTTCCTAAGCCGTTCTTATGTCTCCCTCCAGAAAACCCAGCTTATTTTCTTTCATTTTTACACTCCATCTCCTCTCCCTAAGTCTTTTCCCCCAATTGGATCAGCATTTCCGTTAACAGGCCGAAATTTCGAAAACCGTCTTTCAAAAACTAAAAGTAAAACTTTTAACTAAAATTTTCATCCCACACCCATTCTTTCCCATGTCCGTCTCCAGGCCCTTGTCCCCCTCTGCCCCTGTCTTTCTCATTCCTCACTGACATCACCCCACATTCCAACCCCTCCAGGATCTTCAAGTCCATTAAACCTCAAGTTCCTTTGCTTCTCATTTTCTTGCTCTGCTTGTTTTTCTTCCTTTTGAAGTCCATGCTTTGCTTCATCCCAAGCATATTTTTTATAGTCCAAGTCCTCTTTAAAATTTTCATCAAATTGTTTCTCCTGGCAACCAGTCTCAATCTCCACAGTCTCCAAATTCAAATTTTCCTCTAAGTCCTGGACTTGGACTTCAACCTCAGCTGCTGGTAAATTGGGATGTTGCCGTTCCTTGTAAATGTCCTCCCATATTTGTAGATAGTTTAGCACAGCCTCCTGGAAGGCTTGAGAGTACTTTGTTTTCATACTTTTCCTAACCGCAGACAAACAGGAGGTGGAGAACAAAGGGTGCTGGAAAATTCCTTCCTTAGACGATCGACTCCATTTTGGCTGCTCTTTTCCTTTGTCTTTTAATTCAATCACAAATCCATTCTTAGTTCCAATGTTAAATAGTTCTAACACATTTTCAGTCAATTTTTACTGATCACAAAAGTGCAATGAATCCACCCGGTCTTTTGACAGTTTGACAGCTTTTGACAGCTGTCAAAACACTCTCCCCCTTTTTAATGCTGTACCTCAAGGGGTGCCGGACTCGGGAGTTGAGAGGGTTCGAAAAAGTCTTTCTTTCTTTCGGGTCCACAATTCCAAATGCTTTTCGTCGTTCGGCTTAAGATTTTTTTAAAGCGCCTCCCAGTTTTCCATTAGGAAGAGACCGACTTCCGTTACTTTAAAGTCTCTCCTATTTTTCCAATTGTTAAATTTAGAGTCCGTAATCAAATTTCCACTTACTTTATGGAAACCTTTAACTTTGTTCGGAAGAATCCGCCGCTTGCCGGGTCAGGACTCGGAGCTTCACTTCTCGGAGGTAAGATTAAGCCCAAAATGGCTCCCGCGGTTCCACCCCGCCGGCTCTCGATCGCTCTACTGAGCTCTCGGGCAGTGGGGATCCGCAAAACGGAGCAGCCGCTGGGCGCGTGAGTCACCGGGACTCTCTACCCGGTGCTTTTACAGGGAGTCCGCTCACTCTGCGGACTCCCCCCCCCTCCGCGAAGCCAGGGACTTCGGCGCGCGAAGTCCCTGCGTCCTTCTCTCCGCCACGACAGACCGGAAGTTTCCTGTAACCAGGCCCGGCTCTAGGTATAGTCCCGGTGGCGCAGGGTGCCGGGCCGGCGGGGGCGCCGAAGCGATCTCCGTGCCTCAGCGCCAGGGCGCCCGACCTACCTGAGACGGCCCTGCCTGTAACCTCACTTCTCGCAGTGAGGGAACTGCCATAAGGGCCTCGGAGCTGGACCTCGGTGCCTGGGCAGAACGATGGGGGTGAAGACACTCCTTCAGGTATACTGGGACAAGGGCATTTGGGGCTTTAAAGGTCAGCACCAAAACTTTGATTTGTGCTCGGAAATGTACTGGAAGCCAGTGTAGGTCTTTCAGGACCGGTGTTATATGGTCTCGGCGGCCACTCCCAGTCACCAGTCTAGCTGCCACATTCTGGATTAGTTATAGTTTCCAGGTCACCTTCAAAGGTACCACCCCTCAGCTTCCTTCTTCTCCTTAGTCTCAATGTTGCCTTTGTAGAACTCAGCAGGGATGAGGAGGATGGGGGAAAAGCAAGAATAAACTGGCTTTTCCAGCCATTGGCTCTGGCTTTTTCTGTCATGAAAAAGCTCCCCCTACTGATGGCCTCCTTGCCTTCTGTCCTACCAGTCCCGATGATCATCAGCCACCACTGCCCACAACCTTTCCTAGAACAACTCTTATTTGACCACTTCAGAATTGAAGAAGAACAGACTACAGGCCTTTTCATGCCCTCATGGAGGACAATATTGAATCTCCCTCTCCAAGGGCGCATGGATCTCTCTCTCCTCTCAGAGAAGGGTATTTCCTGTGGTCTTTGAAGCCCCTCCTCACATTCCCACCCACTATGTCACCCTGGCATGGCCCTGGGCACGGTTTTGTTGCTAATTGCATTTTTAATTTATTTTAAAGCACTTTTTATTTAATTTAGGACTTTAGAAAATAACTCCCCAAGTGCCGAGAAAGCGAGGTTTTCTACTTCCAAGAAAATGTCATCATTTAGGACACGGATACACCCAGAAATCTATATTAAGCTTTGCTTTGATAGCAGAGGCACAATAATCCCATCAGAATGAGCTATGTTAGGGAAAGAAAGATTTTTGCAAAACAATGTAAATAGTTTTAATTAAACCACATTCCAGAGCACCATCGATTAATAAGACACAATATTTGCTGCTTGTGGCAAACATAAATTCTGTAAGATAAGAGAGAGGTACAAAAACTGCGCCAGGCACTTTGCTGAAAAGTTAACTTCATTTCTTTTTAGAGCTGTGGTAGAAACAAATGAATTCAAGCTGAAGTTTCCCCCTCCCTTACGAACCAAATTAGCTAACAGCTGAAAACAGAACCAGGGGACACTTATAAAATCAGGGTTAGGAGCAGACAAAAGATAGTTACCAGACATGAACCAAAGTGATGTTTGACCCCCTTATCCCTCTTGTTCCAGTATGTTTTAAATTATAGCCTTTGTGTAAGGATTCTGTTTTGTTCTAGAAGCCAAATAATATGTGATTAGTTAAAACTGAATTGTGTGGGGGCAAAAGTACAAGAACGTGAGAGTTAATCTAACCTAACACTGGCTACCTAGGTATTATATTCATGTATTTCAGCATAAAATCATAATAATGTAATAAGAGCCCTGTTGGATCAGGCCAACAGTGGAGATTGTACTGGCTTCTGGATGAGGCCAGTGGCCCATCTAGTCCAGCATCCTGTTGTCACAGTAGCCAATCAGATGCCTCTGGGTAGCTTCTCCAAGGCAGTGGTGGCTGTGCTCATTGGGACTGGTGGAACAAAAGGCAGGGAGACCACTGGGAGGTGGCAGCAGTGCCAATGGCTGGTTGTAAGGAAGCAGGCAGGCAAGGGGGAGATGGCTGAGGGCAGGCTGGAGTTGGTGGGGCAGTGAGTGCCTCACTCACCTTAATGGAGCACCCTCCCCCGATTGTAGGTAAACTATGGAAGAGAGTCATAGCTGCCAAGTCTCCCGTTTTTCACGGAAAACCCCCGTATTTTAAACTGTTCCCCGCTGGTAGCCCGGATTGGGAAAACCCCCGTAAATCCCCCGGATTTCTTACCTGCCAGGGAGGCTTCATTTTGGGTGCTGGCACTGCCCAATTTCCGGTGCCCATACATGGGTAGCGTGGCATCGGAAGTCGCTTCTACGCATGTCTGGACTTCCGGTGCTGCTCTGCCCATGCTTGGGCACCGAAAATTGAGCAGAGCGGCACCGGAAGTTGCTTCTACGCATGTCTGGACATGCGTAGAAGCGTCTTCCGGTGCCACACCGCTGCTGATCCTGCATTTTTCAGCGGGAGACTTGGCAGCTATGAACAGAGTGGGGGGGGTTCTACCCTTCTGACTTTCCCCCAACATGCAGTGAAGGCCTTGGGGCTGGTTGCTTCCCATTATCTCAACCAGGAACCCTAGCACATCAACAAGGGCAGGCCAAGCTGGTGTTTTGTACCCATTTCAGGCCCCAGGATAACACTGGGTTATTTGGCACTCGCCAAATATTCCAGTCACTAGTTCCAAAAGAGGCATCAAAATGATATTCTTCTGGTTTTATTTGGCAGCTTCCGTTCTCTGTTAAATGGCTCAATATGAAGTGAGCAGCCATCTCAGATCAGTCACAAAAGCATGGCAACATTCTGTCACCACAGGAAGTCATTGGCCCACTATGTAGAGAGATTTGATTTAGGATCCATGTGGCACTCATAATGGAAAGAAGAAGGAACCCTCACTCAGAATTAATCATCATACATAATTGTGTGTGTGTGTGTGTGTGTGTGTGTGTGTGTGTGTGTGTGTGTGTAAAAACATTGCTTTGTATGCATTCTCCATCTCTGCTAACACTTTGGGCACCTGTATACTTTTCTGTAGCAGCCTTTGAGTTATTTTGGAGGTCTCTCATACACATTGTGACCTGTCCTTCCTCTGCCTACCTTGCAAGAGCTGATGAGATCGCTATTCAAGGTGGTATGGCCTACAGAAAATTGAGGGGAAAGGTCTTCTGCGCGTGATGTTCCTCATCACTGGGATTGCACACCTGAGATTAAGATTCTCTGCCATCCTTGTTAGAGTTCAAATTCATCCTGAAGATATATTTATTAAACCTGGCATGACTTGATTTGTAAAATCATTTTGAGCTGACCACACAAGGGAGAGTGTGTGGACATGGTGGTGATTGCATTCGCTCTAACATGGAAAATGGTATATGTGTGTGTTGCTTGAGGTGATGGGTAGGGGAAAGAATTATAATACATTTTCTTTAAAATGTCACTTCTGGTGGGAATTTAGAAATAATTTGGCATGATATATGTCTGTGATGCTGAGCTCTGAGTAATCACCCCAGTTATGATTCAGCCACGTTTTAGGGAAACGTGGAGTGCAGTCCTGTACATATCTACTCAAAAATAAACCCCATTTAGTTCAATGGGACATACTCCCAGGCAAGTGTGTGTAGCAGCCTTTGCCAACCTGATTAAGGCTGCTGTTTAGGATTTATGCATAGTGGTAGAGATTCACAAGGCGATCGTGCACGTTTTTTTCCTGGAATGAAGTTCCAATGAGTTTGATGGGGCTTGCTTGACATTAAACACTTGAATGGTTATTGTGGCTGTTCTTTTTATTTACTAACTGTGGTATCCAACTACCTTTTTTTTCATTAGACCCACTGAAATTCACAGACTCCAGTTAGTCATGTCCATTAATGTCAATGGGTTTACTCTGTGTAGGACAGATATGGGTGGCAGCCCTAAATGGCACCCGTGAAGCAGGTGAGGGCTGATCTGCATTGAAGATGATAGCGTGTGTTGGCAGAGTGGATTTTATCCTTTGCCCCCACCGCAGCCCCAATCCAATTGAGACCCCCATGGCTAATATCTTCCTCCAAAGAAAAGCTGCCATTGCCAACGAGAGTAGGCTCCCCACCTTTGCTTCACACCTCCTGAAATCTATAGGACTTGACATCCCTTCACTTATTTATAATATGGGGCGCCCCAATCCCAGCTGAATCAAACATGGGATTCCAGGGGTCTTGGCCCTCAGCATGAGTCTGTGCTCCTTTGGAGAACTGAAGACAGGGTGGGGACTGTTGTGCCTTTAGAAATATGGGTGAATTACACATATTTACAGCATGGTCATCTCAAGAAGGGGTTGTTCCCCACAGCGGCACTGGAGTCCAAGGCATCTCTCCCTGCCTGCCTTCAGCCAGGGCCGGTGCTAGGGTTTTTTGCGCCCTAGGCGAGATCACCTTCTGGCGCCCCCCAGGGGGTGAGAGGGAGAGAGAGAGAGAGAGGGAGGGGTGAGGAGGGGGTGAGAGAGAAATAGCGAGAGAGAGGGAGGGAGGGAAGAGAGAGAGAAGGAAGGAAGGAAGGAAGGAAGGGGTGGGAGAGAGAGAGAGAGAAAGAAGGGAGAGAGAAAAAGAGGGGGGAGGAAGCCTGCTCTTGCGAGAGGCGGCGGCGGGATGGGTGCCCCAAAAGGAGCACTTTCGGGGCGCTGACCCTCTCGCCACCTCTCACAGGGGCGGCTGCGTCTCCCTTCTCCCCGGCTCACTGTGGGGCGGGAAAGGGAAAGTGGCCCAGATGTGGGGCGAGTGGCCCCACTGTGGGGCGAGTGGCGAGGGAGGGCTCCGTCTGGGCCACTTTCGCTTCCCCCGCCCCACAGTGAGCTGGGGAGAAAGGAGACGCGGCCGCCCACCCTTTCAAGAGGTGGCGACAGGATCAGCGCCCCGAAAGTGCTCCTTTTGGGGCACTCATCCCGCCGCTGCCTCTCACAAGAGCAGGTTTCCTTCCCCCCCTCCCCGGCAGGCTGGCCAGCACCCCCTCCATTTTGGCGCCCTAGGCAACTGCATAGTTCGCCTAAATGGACGCGCTGGCCCTGCCTTCAGCCAGCCAGCCCAAAACCGTTCTGCCCTTTTCTTAGCTATTCCAAGCCAACTGCTCCAAACTATTCGTGTGACATCATCCAGTTACCTTGGCAACTTTCCAAATCCCCTGTCTCTGTTCACACCTCAGGGCAGGGGGGAAGGACAGTTCTCTTGCATTGCCAATGATCCTCTATTGTTTCTTAATGATCCTAGCATGGCTAGGTCATTTTGCATAGGCTAGCCCAGGAATACCTCCGCAGCTTGTATTTCTCTTCATATCCCAAATAATCAAAATCCTACTATTTATTAACTTCTAGGGCTTAGAAGAGCCCCCCCCCCCAAAAAAAACCCACACACACGTACTGTATAACACAATTTTTGGGGATATATCAGAGGTGTTTGCTTAAATAGAATGTGGATCTCCTTTCTGTGATTTATGTTAACATTCCCCCCATTCCCTTAAATTTCCTTGGATACCTTACATGAGAGGAAGTCCCCAATTTTGCTCTAGAACTCCCTGATGACAGCCTGGGGGTGTGCAGAACAGCAGTGAGAATTTCTTCTGATCTTATGGAAAGTGTTTTTGCCTTTCGTCAGCACTTCTGGGGGGGGGGGTGCTCCAGAAGAATAACAACAGCATTCACTTTGAATTCCTCTTGGGTTGAAATTGAATTGAAACTCTCATCTGAAGTGAACACCCAATGTCAAGTGAGAATGCACAAACATGTGTTGGCAATAATGCGTTTCATATTCACCAGGGATAGGGGGATGCGGAAGAAATTTGGGTCAGTTTCCATTTTAATGCAAAGCTGCCTTAATGGTTTTCCCAGTAGTGATGTATGGAAGTGAGAGCTAGACCATAAAGAAGGCTGATCGCCGAAGAATTGATGCTTTTGAATTATGGTGCTGGAGGAGACTCTTGAGAGTCCCATGGACTGCCAGAAGATCAGACCTATCCATTCTGAAGGAAATCAGCCCTGAGTGCTCACTGGAAGGACAGATCCTGAAGCTAAGGCTCCAATACTTTGGCCACCTCGTGAGAAGAGCAGACTCCCTGGAAAAGACCCTGGTGTTGGGAAAGATGGAGGGCACAAGGAGAAGGGGACGACAGAGGACGAGATGGTTGGACAGTGTTCTCGAAGCTACGAACATGAGTCTGACTAAACTGCAGGAGGCAGTGGAAGACAGGAGTGCCTGGCATGCTCTGGTCCATGGGGTCACGAAGAGTCAGACCCGACTAAACGACTAAACAACAACAAGCCTTAATTCATACTTTCCCAAACAAGGACCAAATTGGACCACAGTTATACTTCAAAATGTCCACTTCTCCCAATTCTCTCATGTTGTTCTCCAGCAGGGGCAGGCAACCTAAGGCCCGTGGGCCGGATGCAGCCCAATCGCCTTCTCAATCTGGCCCGCGGAGGGTCCGGGAATCAGCGTGTTTTTACATGGGTAGAATGTGTCCTTTTATTTAAAATGCATCTCTGGGTTATTTGGGGGGCATAAGAATTCGTTATTCCCTCCCCCCAAATATAGTCTGGCCCACCACATGGTCTGAGGGACGGTGGACCAGCCCACGGCTGAAAAAGGTTGCTGACCCCTGTTCTCCAGCCTCTACCCTGCAACCAAATGAGAAAGTGTGCCTAAAAATGAATATATTCATGAAAATAATATACAAACATGCACCACTGGAGTGCTTATTAGGCAAAACCGCAAACAAAAATGAGTATATTAAGGGAAATGCGCACTAAAATAAAGTAAGGACTTTAAAAATCTATTATAAACTGATGTGGAAATGTGGCAAACTGAATTTAAGGTTTGTTGTTGTTTAGTCGTTTAGTCGTGTCCGACTCTTCGTGACCCCATGGACCATAGCACGCCAGGCACTCCTGTCTTTAAGGTTGGAAAACTGAAAAAGCAGGAGAAACCAAAATGGACAGATTCATCCATCCTTACACAAAGCCCTCCAGATGTTGTTAGACTCCAACTCTCATTAGCACCAGTCCAATACCACCTGGAGGTCCACAGTTTCCCCGCCACAGATATTATCACAGTTGGACAGATTCATAGAGGAGAATACTATAAGTGGTTACTAACCTGGATGCCTATGTTCTCCCTTCCACAGATGGAGGTGGTACGCTCGTTTTGACCTATAAAGCCTTATGCTCTCAGGACCCCAATACCTCAAGACTGCCTCTCCTCATATGAAATGACCCAGACCCTGCAATTGTCATCTGAGGCCCTTCTCTGTGGGAGATCCAGAGGGTGGCAATATGAGAATGGGCCTTTTCAGTAGTGGCTCCCCACTTGTAGAAGGTTCTCATAAGGGAGGCTCATCTAGCACCATCAATACATATATTTAGGTACCAGGCAAAAACATTTCCTTCCTGCCACACCTTTGGCTTTTAATAACCTTATTGAGTGAGTGAGTTGTTCAAATCCTGCTTTTTAAAATTATGATTGTCTTTATGATATTTTTATGCTGGTTTTAATGTGTGTTTGTTTATTGCAGTAAACTGCTTTGAGTTGCTTTTGTAAGGAAAGACATGAAATAATAATAATAATAATAATAATAATAATAGGCTTTTGAATACCAGCTGCTGGTAATCACAGAAAGGGAGAGTGCTCTTTTGCTCAGGTCCTGCTTGCAAGTTTCCCACTGGGGCATCTGGTTGGCCACTTTGAGAACAGGATGCTGGACTAGATATGGTCACTATCCTGTTATAGCAATGCTCTTCTAAGGTGGGATGTGGGTGGTGCTGTGGCCTAAACCACTGATCCTCTTGGGCTTGCCAATTGGAAGGTCAGCGGTTTGAATCCCCGTGATGGAGTGAGCTCCCGTTGCTCTGTTCCAGCTCCTGCCAACCTAGCAGTTTCAAAGCATGCCAGTGCTAGTAGATAAATAGGTACCGCTGTGATGGGAAGGGTAAACGGCATTTCCATGCGCTCTGGCTTCTGTCACAGTGTTCCGTTGCACCAGAAGCGGTTTAGTCATGCTGGCCACATGACTCACAGAAAGCTGTCTGTGGACAAACGCTGGCTCCCTTGGCCTGAAAGCGAGATGAGCGCCGCAACCCCATAGTTGTCATTGACTGGACTTAACCATCCAGGGGTCCTTTACCTTTTACCTTTTTGCTTCTTAGGTTCTTATGCTTGGGAGCCAAGATTGACTCTGGCTCCTTATATAGGAGGCCCTCAGAGGAAAACCTGGGTTTGCTCTGTAGGATGTGTGAAATGGCCCATAGAATTATACTTTACCAGGATCCTGCCTTTAATATGGAGAGAGAAAGAAACACAGTTGAGAAATTTCACACAAATGATGGATTTACACCACTGTGCTCCAGCTGGTACATGTTGTGGAGCTTTTAAATTATCACGGCTGCTGAGAGTCCAGAATACCTTTTCTCTATCAAGGGCAAAGAAAAAGGAAAGAAGACCATTATGTGCCAAGAGAAACCGAGCTGACAGGGCGAAGGCAGAGAAGAACAAAATAATTGTTTTTGAACAGAGATGCGCCTGTGTGTGTGGCAATAGCACAACTCATTTATGCATGGGCTTTTTAAGTGATTTCATTTGGGTTACAAAAACAATCTCCTCCTGTTTGTCTTTCTTTTCTTACTCTGCTTTTCATGTCTTGCGATTCTATTATCTTTCAGGTATAGCATTAGCACCGAGTACCATAGTCGATATCAATGTCAAAACAGTCATAATAGTTCAAAGAGATCCATTTAAAAAAAGGGTTTCTTTAATGGATTCCCTAAAGGCAAGACATTTGGAAGTAGAAGCATGGATTCATCCCGCACACTCGTTTTGATCAAAGCTGGCGCACATTTGGTAGCAGGGCTAGGTGGGTGGCGGGATAAATAATACCCTAGGTATGTGCAAGGGCAGCCTAGGTGTCGTCACTTTCAATCACAGCTCTCTGAACTGCATTTTACTCAAGGTTGTGTAGATCACAAATAGCTCACCTCTTCTCTTTTCAACTTGGAATGACAGGAAGCGCCTCTAAACATCAGCAGCCACAAAATGGTTTGGGATGCATTTTGTTTCAATTAACAGCTCGGTCCTGCGAGGCTGTGTGCTCTCACCACTCATGCAATGCTGTATCTGGGAGCGTTTTTGCAGACAGCCCAGGATGGAGGGGGCACAGTGCTGCTTTCCATGTACATGCACACACACCGCTGCTGTTGCCTGGGGCATGGTCATAGGCTTTATAAGCCTTGGCTGCACCCCCATAGGCTCATTTCTGTTGCCCACTCTACTCTGTCGCTTCAGGAACGAGTAGATATTGTCCACCTGCCTGCACATTTGAGAAAGCAGGTTTCCCACCCTACTGGATTCAGAGGGTCTTCTTGGGGTTTAGGCATCAGTGCTGTTAAGCAGGTTGACTTGGTTTCTTGGTAAACTTGGTCATGTTGCTGTCAAGGAGGTGTGTGAAATGTTAAGGTTAGATTAGGTCAGTGTTTCCCAACCTTGTGCCTCCAGATGTTTTTGGCCTACAACTCCCATGATCCCTAGCTAGCAGGACCAGTGGTCAGGAATGATGGGAATTGTAGTCCGAAAACAGCTGGAGGCACAAGGTTGGGAAACACTGGATTAGGACACAGGGGAGCACCCTTAGGCACTTTTGAAGCTGAAGGGCTTTTCAAGAGTCAGCTGCTCAGGGTTGTGAGGAACTTAAGACTGCATACAGAATGTTCTTGAGCAGGCATCCCCAAACTTCGGCCCTCCAGATGTTTTGGGCTATAATTCCCATCTTCCCCGACCACTGGTCCTGTTAGCTAGGGGTCATGCGAGTTGTAGGCCAAAGCATCTGGAGGGCCGAAGTTTGGGGATGCCTGTTCTTGAGGCTCACCTGCTGCACCTGACCAGAGTTGTGGGTCCCAGGAAGGGCTGAGGCAGGAAGGCCTCCCCACTCACCATAATGTGAGGCCAAGGCTTTGGGGCTCTTTCTTGTCATGTTCCTTGGGATGGGCAGGGTTTGCCTCAGCCAAGGTTGACGTTTACAGTTATGTAGGTTGTTGCTCTTCTCATTTCCTCTGCAGCTGTAGTTTAATGAAAATCTCAACCCACTCACTTCTTTATTCTTGGATCCGGTTGCAAGTCCTGATATTTGATTCACTTCTCATTCTAAGCCAGGCATCAGCAAGGTTATCCAGCCATGGGCCGGATCGTTCCCATGGACGTTGTCTGTGGGCCGGAAGGGCACAGTGTGACGCCAGAAATGGCGTCGGCACATGTCTGTTCCAGCACCACTTGGCATGTCCCCGTGCCATGCTGCGCCAGTTTAGCGCAGTGTGCGGGGGACTCGCCAAGCAGGCAGCTTGGTTCATGGATAAATGACCTTCGTGGGCCGCATCCGGCCCATGGGCTGGAGGTTGCCAACCTCTGTTCTAAGCTGTATCTATCATATTTGTATTTCCAAAATGCAAATTGAAACGCAGCCATCCTTCAAAATCTGCATCTAATCCTAATTTTGTGATGCAGTTCTCCAGCCAAACGATGCCTACAAAAATGTGTAAGGGAAAGCGTGCATAAAAAATGAAGGCAAGAGTAAAAATAACATACACAAATGCCTTAAAATAGAGGAATTTACTTGCAAAAATGTGTACATCTGCATACAAATATGTTTCTATACTTGTATTGGCACTAAAATGCTGATAATTTTTCGTGAGGATTTTAAAAACTACAATATGCGAAGAACTTAGTTGAATTTCAGGTTACAAGAATGGGAAACAGAGAATCAAAACTGATGGATCCTTCCATCCCTATGGCAATTCTGCACACAGAAGTCTACTACTAGCTCTGTTCTACCCTCCACTCTCAGAAGCATTATGCCTTTGAATACAAGTTGCTGTGAGCTGTAGGTCGGGGTGTGATGTTGCACTCAAGTCCTGCTTATGGTCTTGGCCAGGGGTATCCCCAAACTAAGGCCTGAGGTCCGGATGCAGCCCAATCACCTTCTAAATCCGGCCCGTGGATGGACCGGGAATCAGCATGTTTTTACATGAGTAGAATGTGTCCTTTTACTGTATTTAAAATGCCTCTCTGGGTTATTTGTGGGGCATAGGAATTTCTTCATATTTTTTTTCCAAAATATAGTCCGGCACCCCACAAGGTCTGAGGGACAGTGGACCGGCCCCCTGCTGAAAAAGTTTGCATAGGCAGATTGAAGTGGGTGGGCGGGCAAATATCATAATCCTGCTAGCAAACTGATTCCACGCCATTAAGGGCTTTTTATATGAAAAGTGTTATATGCTGATGTAATCTCACCCCTGTTAGCAAATTTGTTGTTGTTTAGTCGTTTAGTCGTGTCCGACTCTTCGTGACCCCATGGACCATAGCACGCCAGGCACTCCTGTCTTGCACTGCCTCCCGCAGTTTGGTCAAACTCATGTTCGTAGCTTCGAGAACACTGTCCAACCATCTTGTCCTCTGTCGTCCCCTTCTCCTAGTGCCCTCAATCTTTCCCAACATCAGGGTCTTTTCCAAGGATTCTTCTCTTCTCATGAGGTGGCCAAAGTATTGGAGCCTCAGCTTCACGATCTGTCCTTCCAGGGAGCACTCAGGGCTGATTTCCTTAAGAATGGATAGGTTTGATCTTCTTGCAGTCCATGGGACTCTCAAGAGTCTCCTCCAGCACCATAATTCAAAAGCATCAATTCTTCAGCGATCAGCCTTCTTTATGGTCCAGCTCTCACTTCCATACATCACTACTGGGAAAACCATAGCTTTAACTATACGGACCTTTGTCGGCAAGGTGATGTCTCTGCTTTTTAAGATGCTGTCTAGGTTTGTCATTGCTTTTCTCCCAAGAAGCAGGCGTCTTTTAATTTCGTGACTGCTGTCACCATCTGCAGTGATCAAGGAGCCCAAGAAAGTAAAATCTCTCACTGCCTCCATTTCTTCCCCTTCTATTTGCCAGGAGGTGATGGGACCAGTGGCCATGATCTTGGTTTTTTTGATGTTGAGCTTCAGACCATATTTTGCGTTCTCCTCTTTCACCCTCATTAAAAGGTTCTTTAATTCCTCCTCGCTTTCTGCCATCAAGGTTGTGTCATCTGCATATCTGAGGTTGTTGATATTTCTTCCGGCAATCTTAATTCCGGTTTGGGATTCATCTAGTCCAGCCTTTCGCATGATGAATTCTGCATATAAGTTAAATAAGCAGGGAGACAATACACAACCTTGTCGTACTCCTTTCCCAATTTTGAACCAATCAGTTGTTCCATATCCAGTTCTAACTGTAGCTTCTTGTCCCACATAGAGATTTCTCAGGAGACAGATGAGGTGATCAGGCACTCCCATTTCTTTAAGAACTTGCCAAAGTTTGCTCTGCCCTGTCAGCAAATACAGACCCTCAAAGCATCCTTATTTTCTAGGGACAGCCCCAGATTTACAGAAACTGTTCTGGTTACTGATTTGATCCCAGAATGTCCTGCTTTTCCTTAGGATGTCTCTATTTTCCTTGGAGAAACGTTGGAGGGTATGGAGTTATCCAACCCACAAGCCATCAGAAGGAAACCTTGTATAGGGAAGTATTTTATGTTTGATGTTTTATTATGCTTTTATATGTGTTGCAAGCTACCCAGAATGGCTGGGGCAACCCAGTCAAATGGGCAGGTAATAATAATAATAATAATAATAATAATGGAATCAGATACCCCTATTTTCATTAAATTTTGGATGGTATGCAAACATGCTCTAGCATTCTGAACTAACTGTAGTTTCCAGACTAAGTGCAAGGCAAGCCCCACATAGAGTGCATTGCAGTAATCTGGTATTGAAGTACGCTTTGCTTCTGTATCATGCAAAATTAATTGCACGAGTTTGTTTCTCTCCCATTTCTATGACAATTTCACATCTCTTCCCTAGAAGCATGGCATTGCAGGACTGGTTGTGACCTCTGTATGTGCTTGGCAGAGTCCCTGGCTGCCATACATACAAATAAGCATCAGTTGAATGTCAGGGCAAAGAAAGAAAAAGTGGAAAAAAAATGCAGAGCAAGACAATCCAAGGCATTTGGCCTGCAAGTCAGGAGCAAGGCCGTGCCTCTCCAACATGACTCATGGAAGGGATTAGGCTGTTCCCACTCAGAGCTGCAGTCTCTGCTGCCAAGAGAATCAAAAATAATTTTGGGGATCCAAATAGCTCTTTTGGGGGGGGTGGAGGGAGGGAGATGAGGATTCTGTCTGCTGAATATAAAGAAGGCTAGAGTGGAGAACGGTAGGAGTCCTGTCTCTCTTCTAAACTTTTTATTTATTGGAGCTGAATTCATAATCTCTCCAAGGCTAACAGATAAGGCCCCCACCTGCATTTGAAGCAGTAATTATACCACTTTAAAAAGTCATGGCTTCTCACAAAGCATTCTGGGAAATATAGTTGGTTAAGGCTGCTGAGAGTTGTGAGGAGACCCAAATTCCCCTTGCAGAGCTCCAATTTCCAGAGTTCCCTAAGAAGAGAGATTGACTATTAAACCACACTGAAAACTATAGCTCTGTGAGGGGAATACCAGGGTCTCCTAAAAACACCTAGCACCCTAAACAACCTACAGTTCTCAGTATTATCTTGGGGAAGGCATGACTATTTAAAGTGGTATGATGCTGTTTATAATGTATAATGCAGTTGGAGACTGACTCTTATTGAAAGTACATGAATCATGCTCAGTGTGCAGGAATGTGCATAATAGGCAATATTGCATATAAAATGCATATTTTATGAGAAATTCAGATTAAAATGCTGATTGTTATGAGGACTTTATTTATTTATTACAAAACAAACATAGTTCATATTTTAATTTCTGCAATCTTACCTTTAAAATGTGATGGTTGAAGGTTAAACAAAATCCCTTCACTGCTGGCATTATCATCAAAACTGGCACCATATAATGAAAATCATGAGCCCTAGGCCAGGGTGTGCAGAGAGGCCCCTTTAACTGGTATTTTTTTAAGGGAAAAATTGGCAGACGGCACCAGTGCAGTATTATAAAAACCATAGGTCCTGTGCCACGATGTTGTTAGCTCCTTCTGTAATCTAGCCCTGGTAAAAGAAAAAAATGATCTCAATCTCCATAATAAGAATCAGGTACAGATATTCTAAACTGTTAACCAACCTTTCAGTGAACCATGTGGCTGAAGCTTGAGAATCACCATTGATCCGTAGACTGTGGTTTAAGAACCTTTAGCCTGGATAACGTGCTGTTGGATGGGAACATTTTGATTTCAGAAGATAAGGACAAAAGAAGAGGCTTACTAGATCAGCCCAATGGCCCATCTACTTCAGCATCCTGTTCTCACAGTGGCCAACCTGTGGGAACCCCCTCTAGCAAAACACTATCCCTTCCTGTGGTTTCCAGCAACTGGTATTCAGAAGCATTTGTTCCTCCAACCATGAGGCAGAGCATAGCCATCATGGATAGTTTCCATGGTTAGCCTTATCCTTCATGAATTTACTAATCCTCTTTTAAAGCCATCCAAGTTGGTGGCCATCACTGCCTCCAAGGATTTCTTCCTTGTTTGTTTGCCTTACAACCCAAGCTTGGGTGGCATTTCAGCCAGTGACCTTAGATGGCAACTTCTTGCTCAATCCCTTGAGAAACCCCTTCAAGATACATTCTAATTTTAGCCTGTTCAGCTGACAAGCTCTAAATAATTGCATGGCAGAAGGAAGGCTGGACCTTTCAGAAACCCCATTGCATCTGCCACATCGTGCATTTCTAAATGTTCTGATCCAATTGCATCACAAGCTGATGGGAGATGAAACCTGAATTGTCATTAAAAAGAATAGGAAGTTTTATTTTAAGAAGTTATGGAACTAATTTCAACCAGGGAATAATAACTGCTGGCCGTACAAATCATTGCTTATGTAACTCAGAAATCACCCTGCTCCTTCCCTTTGTTTCAGATGGGTATTAAGTGGATCAGACAGTTAAACTAGCCGGCTGAGAAATGCATCTTTACTGATAGCAATTTCCCATTTGGAGAATGAAAGGGAGGGGCAAAACACACCTTGATTTTACTTATAGAGAACTGAGCTTCAGAAAAATAACATTCTTGTAACTCCTCAGAGACAATTGCAGCAGAGGTTCTCAACATTTCCATTACATAACCCTATGCAGGTCAACACAAGAGTAAGATCCACTGAGTTCAATGGGTTTTAGGATACTGGGCCAGGATTGCAGCTTTATTGATCCACCATTCCTTAGATGAGAGTTTCCAGAGTTTGTGTGGTGGGATCTGTTTCTTCTTCTTCTTCTTCTTCTTCTTCTTCTTCTTCTTCTTCTTCTTCTTCTTCTTCTTCTTCTTCTTCAGCAACCTCTATACTAGTCACCAGAAACTTTGCCGTCATACTAGGATCAAGGAAACATAACCTTAGTCAATCAAAACATAAGTCTTTATTTAGTGCCAAAAAGGTAACATTGAAGGTGCCAACAGACCTTGCTAGGGAGAACATTTCACAGATGGGGAGGCACAACTGAAAAATCCATGCCATCACCCTGCAGGCCTCCCTCAAAGGAGGGACCCGTAGAATAGTGTCTAATGAAGATCTAACATTCCAGGTATGTTCATATTGGGAGAGGCGTTCCAGAAGATATTGTGGCCCTGAGCTGAAAAGAGCTTTCAAACCAGCACTTTGAATTTGGTTCTGATAAGATCTCTGTGAGTTTGGGGTACTTACTTGGAAGGGCAGCACACAATTTAGGAATAGCATCATGGATGGAAGAGAACAGGACGTACAACTTCCAACATCTGCAACTCAATTAATTCATATAGTTTTCTCACTTCCAGTGAATTGGATAAACTTGACAAACAAACAATCAAACAAACAAACAAACTGGGGTAAGCACAGGCTGCAACGTTTAAAACCTTTGCTTTGCAGAAGGTCCCAAATTCAATCCCTGCATTCTCAATATAAGGTTGCAAATGTCCCTCCCTGTTTCATGCCTGAAATCCAGGAGAGCTGCTGCCAGTCAGTGTAGACCAGGCATCCCCAAACTTCGGCCCTCCAGATGTTTTGGACTACAATTCCCATCTTCCCCGACCACTGGTCCTATTAGCTAGGGATCATGGGAGTTGTAGGCCACAACATCTGGAGGGCAGCAGTTTGGGGATGTCTGGTGTAGACAGTACTGATCTAGATGTAGCAATGGTCTGACTTGGTATAAGGTAGTGGTGTTACAGGTGCTGGGGCATTGTGGAACATCATCAGATATTCCAAAGTACAAGAATGTGAATGGATGGACATCCATCTGCTCAAATGTTGATAATCTTGAGAGCAGAGAAGGCTTTAAATGTGTAATTCTGTATGTCTGGCCAGGAAGACCTTTGGGGTTTTTAATCAGCCACTTTAGGTTGCTTGCTGTATTGCTTTATGCTGTGTGTGTTTGCATCTTAATAGCACACACTGCTTACAGCTTTTTAGATATAAACGCACTGCCAACTGAGTCAAAATTAAGCCTTTCCTTTCTTCTTCTTTTTAATTTAGAGGAGTTTGATTTTACTGTCTATTTGAATGGTGTGTTGCTGTTCTGAGTTTGTTGTTTTAATTGTTTGTGATAGCTTAGTTTGCCTTAACATTATTAGTGTTGTTGTTGTTGTTGTTGTTGTTGTTGTTGTCCACAAATTTGTGCGCAAGGTGTGGGATATAAATTATGTAAAGAAATTAATGAATAAACATTGTCTAGGCTTGTCTTACATGCTATGTTTAAGGAGTGCTATTTCAGGATACAATAACTTAGGGCTGAGGAGGTGGGGAATGTTTTCCAGCACTTCTGGGCAAACCTTCTGAGGGCCGCATGCCAGGTGGGGCCAGGGCCAGAGTCAAAAGTGAAGAGAAAAATAAATTTAATTTTTACCCTTGTAAAAGGCTAGTTTTGATACACACTCACACAGGCCTCTCTATCCTTCAGCCAGCCAAGCAAGAGACAAAGTTCAAGGACACATTCCAACCAGGTAAAAACACCCAAGTGACCTGGAGATGGAGGTGTGGCCACTGGAGAGATCGAAATGCCAGATTGAGAGGCCTGGAAGCCTGTATTTGGTCCCTGGCTTGAGGTTCCCAGCTCAAAGCATTGAACCATCTTTTGAATGCCTGAACAGGGCTACTGTGCTCTCTTGATCTTCAGTCATAACTGATTTTTTTTTAAGCCTCCTTACTGATGTTGTCACTAAATTGCTTGCTATTCATCATGGATGAGCAAAATATTTTTTCAGAGACATTAAAATATGAAGGTTGCAAAGAGTCTGGGGATGCCATAACCTTGCCCTGTAATTTGATCCCCCCCCCCAAACAAGTTATTTACTGAAGAACTTCGTTGTGTAATGCTTTCATCCTGCCCTCGCTTCAAAGCCATCAAGACTTCTGAATATTTGAAAATGTGAAATGCTCTGATTAGACGTTGTTAATTGAAAAGCACAGCCCACAGAACCAAGCTCCAGGTGTTACTCATATCATCTTGCAAATTCAGATGTTGCTTTCCATGGGTAGTTGGTAATAGTCATTTGAATCCACCCCTCCCCCCAAACGTCACCATCACTCACACAAAAATAAATGTGACACATTTGAACTGCATATAGCTGGAAATGCAGACGAGCATGCCTGGGGAATAGAATGCCACTTTTGTGTCATTTTTGGGTTCCAATTTAAAGTATTTATGTAACAGCACAAGGTGGGAAGTAAATTATTCAAATAATTGGTTTGTTGATCTCAACATTGTTGTAGAACCTTGCGAAGGCTGATAGGTTTTAGGCAATCACAAAGCTGTTAATCTGCCTTTGAGAGATGATGCCAGTCAGTGTAGGTAATATTAAGCTTGATGGACCAATGGTTTGCCTTGATATATGACAGCTTAAGTTCTTAAGCCCTGGGCTTCTTTGGGAGGAAATCTTGGGTCCACAGAGAAAATGGGTGTGTAATCTGTTGTGCAGTCTTTTGCACAGATCTGCACTGTACAGATTTCAAGGCATGTTACTGCTTATAAGTATGTCATTTTTTTGTTTTGTGGCTTCAATTTTTTCCAATCTTATGTTCAATTCTCCTCATTTCCACAGCAGTTTGTGATTTTCTTTTATTTCTTTGAAAAAGTCTTTTTGAAAATTCATCAGCATTTCTCCCAATATACATGTTTGTATGACATTTTCCCCAATATACACATTTTTGCAAAGCATTTTTGCTGAATGTAATCCATTTTTGTATGTTACTTACATTAATATACCCTTTCCCCTGATACAGCCATTTTTGTTTACATTTTCTGGCTGGAGAACCCCATCATAAAATTGTGATGTATTTCAGAGGATAGCTGTGTTTCAGTTTGAAAAGTTGCAGATTCAGTAAGTTCATCTTTAACTGCTAACTAGATCAAATTCCTACCCCACCCCTACTTATGAATGGGGGACATTATGCATAGTTTAGCCAATTGCAGAGACATCACAATGGCTAATAAGGATACAGGTCTATGCTGAGAAAATTTGGCATTCAGTATGGTGGATAAATATCCTGAACACCCATTCTGTAGGATGGCAGAAATATCCCTAGAAAAAAGAGGTTTCGCACACAGAGAGAGTGCTGTACTCAATAGCACAGATGTCAGCTTATGTGAGACCTCATTGCCATGAATGAAGAAACTTGATCATCACAATGAAATAATAGTTTCTGGCTTAACTACTGCAATGGCCAGGCTGCAAGTGCTATGATCTCCAACCTGCTGGTACCAGCGGGAGCCCGCTTTGATTATGTCGGTCCTGATGGGTCTCCTGGCACTGTGATTGATTTGAGAATCGGGCTAGAGCAAGGAGTGCCATAGCTCCCGAGGGCTGATCTCAGAGGCAATTTGCTAGCAGCTTGAAATCATCCCAGCAGGAGGGAGACTCAGCTAAGCAGGATTGCATTGTGTTTGCCAAACACACAACATGATGGCACAGAGCCCCCTCTCCCCAGCGTTCAGCTTGGTGAGACAAAAGCAGAGGGTTGAAAATGACAGGCATGTACTTGCACACATCGTGCGGGGAGAACTGGGCTAGGGGGAGAACGCGTGACGTTCCAGAGTTGATCGAACGCTTAAAAATTCATTGCCATGTCAAATTCCATATAGATCCCAGTAGGGCTTTTGCAGTCCACAATTCTCTTAGAACTAACCTAAGTGACGTGGGCTCCAAGGAATATGTTCAGGCTTCTGCAGCTGTGCCAGAAGGGCTGTAATTCAGTGGTAGAGCATCTGCCTTGCCTAGAGAAGATCCCAGATTCAACCCCCAGCATCTCCAGGTAGGCCTAGGAGAGACTCCCTGCCTCAAACCTTGGAGAGGCACTGCCAGTAAGCGTAGGCAATGCTGAGCTAGATGAACCAGTGGTCTGACTAGGTATGTTGCAGCTTCTTGTGATTCTAAGCAGGACAATAGGTTGTTGGTGGTGCACCTGCTTTGCATGCAGAAGGTCCCAGATAAAATCCCTCACATACCAGATAGAGCTGAGAATGTCCCCTATCTGATCCCTCGAAAGCCCCTGCTAGTCCATGTGAACTAAGATAGAGCAACCAGTGATCTGACTCAGTATAAAGAGATCAGCAACTCTTCATCTTCTAACAATGCTGTTGCCTAAAGCGCACAGTATGTTTAAGCCGATAAAGGAGCTTGATTTGCTTGCCATTGACTTGTTCTGCAGAGGTTGACAGTGGTGGTGATTGATGCTGCCCTGGGACCCCCCATCCAGATCCAAAGAATTTGACACAACTACCGGTATGTCTCCTGGACTGAAAGTGGATGAAGACTCCTCAAGAGGTCGTTGTCTAAGATTGAGGGAGGGTGGTTGAACAGCACACCTCCTTTGCTGTCCATTTGACCTCGGTGCCACACGTAGCAACAAGAGTATTGTAGGCTGCAAGAGGATGCTTACAAGGCCTTCAGAAGGATTTGGGGCTCAGGTTTTAATGAACAAGTTATGTTCATACTGGGGTGGGGATCATGTCTGAAACCCCACATCTCCCTGACTCTGCATTGTGCAGATTTGCCTCTGCCACTCAATCTGACTGGCTGTGATGATCCAGGCGGTTCAATGTAATCACATCAATTGAAGCGCTGTGATGTCATTGGCAGGAATCACACATAGGCTGCGTGGGCATTTGAGGGTAAGGTCACTGGAGAGAAAGGAAAGGGAGAAAATGTTGCCAAGACGAAGCAATAACCAGGGGAACAAAAAGTTCCTTAACTGAATTGAAACAGCCTAAATGTTTGGCAAGGTGAGAATCCTCCTCTCTCCTGCCCTCCAATAATCTGTCCAGCAAAATAAGATATACTACTCTGAAGGAAATGCTGAAATTAAAGAACATTTGGCATTAGAATGACAAAATACACTTGTTCAAAAAATGTCCAAATTTGACCAAAACCTGGAAGGGATTGTTTTTAGTACTCACAGAAATGCACATACTAAAACACCACCAGAAGATTGTCAGAAGGCACCTTTTCCCATTCTGCCCTGTATTCATCACATGCAACACAATTTCCATTCCATGGCAGTTTGTTTTATGCCAAAAACACCTATGCTATTTGCCTACTGTGGCAAAGTTACGTAACTTAACATTAATTATCATTTCAGTACAAAGGGAAATGCAAGGCAAATGGGGGGGAAATGTAATCAATTATATACCATCTCTGACCTGCAAGGAACAACTACAATAAATGCTGTTCATATCCACTGGATTGATTTCAGTTCCAAACAGGGGTTGAATCAGTGAACCCCAGCAATTTCTGCTCCCATTTCCATTCCTAACCACTATTCTTAAGTGCTTGCCTTTTCCACGTGCATATTCTCTAATAAAGCAGATTCATACAGGTCTCACTGTCCAAACACAATGCATTCCCAGAAAGTGGTTTGTTAGGTGAGTGTTTGCGTAACAAGCTGATGATCTCCATTATTTCCTGTAGGAACATTTATAATCTGTGATTTGTCTGTTCTCTTTCCTTTGTCTCCCTCCATGGCTTCTGTTTGAAACATCTGTAGCCAATCACAAAAACCAAACAAAGGAAAAACTGATTTGTCCAGTCTCTGCTGCTCCCTGATTTGTACAGTATCTCTCCCCCCCCCAATGGTTTTCTGCCTGAAATGGCTGCTGCAAGCCACTAATGAGGAACACAAACAGCAACAGCAACAGCAACAGCAACAGCAACAACAACAACAACAACAACAACAACAACAACAACAACATGCTTATTTATTTTTGGATTTTTGCTTTAACAATATTATTTTCTTAATGGAAAGGATTCCAGGGCTTGAACTCAAAACCTCAAGCCATAAGTGTGGGATGTGCTCTAGTGATCTATTTGAGACCACAACAGCACAACCAATCCAGTGCACTTCTTCAGTGCAAAGATTCAGGTAGGGAGTACTCTTAGGAAGTCATCATTATGTACTGAGTCTGATCATTGGTGTATCAAACAGTATTGTCTACACTGACTGCCAGTGTTTCAGAAAGGGCTCCAGCCCTACCTGGAGATCCTGGGGATTGAAACCGAGACCATCTGCATGCAAAGCAGATTCACTACAGCTGGGCTATGGCCCTTCTCCATTGAGTCAAATCTCTTCCCAAATATTGTGGCAGTTGAGTCACCAAGGAGATGTGTTCTGGAAAAGAAACAGGGAGCACGGGTCAAAATTCAGCTGGTTTTGAATGCTCATCTTTCCCTATTCCAAGGCCTCAAGGAGTGGACCAGCCTCATCTGAGTGGACCAGGGCCATCCAAGCAGATGGGCTTTGGATTTGGCTAGCCCAGAGCCCAAATGACTAACAGTGATTCCAGGGGAGGGGAATCTCCAGCAGGGAAATAAGCAGCTGTCTGCCCAAAGCCTTCATGCCTATTATGGGCTAGATTGGCTCCTCTTGCATGACTGGAATGGGTCCCAGTTGCATCCCATTGGCCTACCTGTTCCACCTGCTCTGCACCCTATAACTGCAGGCTTCAGTGCCAAATTGTTTTCTACTCATCTCTCCTTGTGATTTGCTGCCAGCTTTTCATAGTGTTCCCCCCTCCCATGCTTATATTGTAATAAAGACAGTCCCTGCAGATGGCTATTTCACTGCACAGGCAACAATTTATAGTCTTTTCTTTGGTTCAAGCCAGAGCTGTGTACACTATACTATTTTTACAAAATCATTTTTGTGTGTGCCAAGGTAACACAGATTCTGTGACAAGACCTGTTTTCAACCTGTATAAATTATGGGAAGTAAGTAAGTCTGTTTGATTTATCCAGTTTTGCACCATTCCTTCCATAACTTTTTGTTCTCACCTTTTGTTTGCATCATCTGTGCTATTGATAGGATGAACCTCTGAAGCTCAAACTCTGGCTGCTAGAAAGCTTTAGCCAGCTTCTGAGATTTCTTCACCTAACATAATATTGACGTGGAATATTAGGTGGAATATTTCTTCACCTAATGTAATATCGGGCGTATTTTCAAAAAAAACCCTAAGGGCTAGGATCTTGCTTAGAACAAATCTGAAATTCAGGTTCTTAGCAAGATGAATTGTAAGCCCACTTTCTGTGGTTTTTCTCTTCCCTTGTGTTACCGTGGCATTCATAAATAGCACCTTCGTGCTTTTTGATTGCATTTCAATAACCTTCAAAAATAGCTTGTGGGTGGGACACAACTTGGAGCTCCATGGATAGTAGCAGATGACATGCTGGGGTGGCCGGAGTTACCTGACCTCCTGGCAGCAGAGTCACTGCTACTTACTGGAAGGGGGAGGCAGCAAGGAAGTTGGTGCAGTGCAAATACAACAGCAAAACCAACCCAGTGCTCCTGCCAGTGTGTTTGCATAATGCCGACCTCCCCAGTGCCTCACTCTTCCTCCTCTCCTTCTCAGTAAGCAGCAGTGACCTAGCTGTTTGACTCAGCTGTTGGGAGGTCAGGTGAACACTGCTGCCCTATCACACTGTCTACTACGGCCCATGAATCAGGCAGTGACTCTCTGCTCCTCAAAGGAAGGGACTGCAGGACATTTCCAGACAGGAGTTTGACATAGTTACTCATGATCTTCCTGGCCATGGAAATCAAGTGAGGCTGAATGGCTAGTCTTATGCCACTGAGAGATATAAAAGGCACATGGAGCTGTTGATTTCCCTCACTCTGGGAAATGTTGCTGATGGAGGCCATCTGGTACTCTGTGCTGTACAGAGCTGTGCTGAAAATTTTAATATATATATAGGACTGTTTGATGGACAAGGAGGGACAAAAACGAAACCTTCCCAAAATATGATGGGGATGGGGGGGATCAGATTTGGGGTGATGGATCTGCTAATTATGTACAAAAAGAGGTGGGCAAGGGTTTTCCATTTTTCCTTGCTTTTTCATTATTATTATTTTCAAAAAAAGGAACCCATGCATCACTCACAACAGTACAGGGCTCTTTCCACAGCTTCCCATTAACCAGACTTCCTAGAATGCTTTAGGAGCAATGTCATGTGTACTGTTCACCACCCGAAGGAGGTCTGTAGTTCCAGGCAAGGCAAACCAGATACCTTGGAGAGGGACCTAGATGTCAGTTTCAGGACCACAGTCAGCAACCTTCTGGCTGAGCTAAGGCAGAACATGCAAGTTATCTCTGCCATATCCTGGAGCCACTGGCATATCTTTATAGCCCAGGCTAGGTATCTGTTGACTAAGAGGGCCCTCCACTTCAATGTTGCATCTGGCCAGTTAAAGTTGTGGAATGTCTTCCCCACAAAGGTGCATCTTGCAATTTCATTATATGCTTTTTGGCAAATGCTGAAGAAACACCTCTTTACCCCAGCCTTTGACAGTTGAGATGTATATTTCCAGGACCTAGCCTTTTTCTTTTGTTTTTTGCAATGGTATTTTTTAATTATAAGCATTTAAACTGTATTTTAAATTGTTGCAGCCCATTTGTAGACCTAAGGGTGAGAAACAAGTGATAGTAATAATAGTAATAATGATAATAATGCAATTTTATAACCAAATGCCATGAGATAATATATAAAGTATAGAAATTATATTGCCAGAATCCATGATTTCATTAAAATTTACAGAAATATGAGAGGCAGGAAAGTAGGAATAGTTGCAGCTCCAAGCCATAGGCAGTATGTTTTTAGTTTATAACTAAAATGACAGGACTTTCTTCTTTCTCCCTTCTGTCAGCACTGCCCATTTCTTTGCCCTCTCCTTCTGAGCTTCCATCAGGCAAGGAAGAAGCATTATCATTGTTCAAGGGCACATTCTAACCAGGCAAAAGCAATGCAAGGTGGGGATGTAACAGGGCCAATGAGGGTGTGGCCTTGGAGAGGTCTAGAGGGCCACGTTTGGCCCTCAAACCTGAGCTTCATAATCTAGGCTTGGAGAGTATCAAGTGGGGAAATCTAGAGTATATTTCTGTATTGAGGAAGAAACAAGAGAAAAAGTCACCCAGCCCTGATTTTTTTAAAAAGCATTCAACTCCCCTTGCTTCAGGCCAGGATTTCTTAGCAATCAGACTACTTCCTGGTACAATTAATTCCCATCCTAACAGTTACACTGCTCAGACATCTAGCTGTTTCTAACACTAATGTACAGATGTGGACAATTTACATATTGCCTGGGTATAGTCAATTAAACCCTCATTACAGGTTTTTAGATAACTGTGTCTTTTATTAGTAAGTGCAATGAAGGTGAAGTGCATTTCAGTCTCGATGAATTTATCAAGTTGCCTAACCAGGCTCAGGGGGCCTGGAGAGGGGACATGGGATGCCAGAGATTCCCTCTTTCACTTCCTATTAAAATGTTTCTGCTTGAGGTCAAGGAATCTTGGGACCAAACTGGTGCTGAGGATGGAACTTAGCCTAACTATAAACTGTGTATGCTATAAGGATGCAATAACCTAAGAAGAGTTTGGCTTCTGGATCAGACCAAAGACTTACCTAGACCAGCATCCTGTCCCCACAGTGGCCAATAGTCTGCCCCTTGGAATATCCATTTCCTCCAACTAGGGAGCATGGGAGAGAGCAGTTGCTTCAGCATTAAAGCAGCTCAGACTAGGAACTTATACAAGTTCTGTTGTGATTTTAAGTTGTGTTAACTATTTAATACTGTGTTTCAATGTTGCAACCCACCCTGAGGCCTTAGGATGCTTCCTTCCACCATGTGCTTCATTCTACTCCCAAGCAAGCGGAGTACTTTGCCCTGAAGTTCCTGCCTTGGTTGCCACCTACTCTGGTCTTGTGGCTCTGGGGGAGATGAAGTGTGGAGGATAAGAGCCTACTGGGAACCAAGGCAACTGGCAGTATGGTGATCTTCTGGAAGGTCCTGCTTCCCTTCCTCCTCCTCTTCTGGGGTGACCTTGGGTTCAAGACAGGGCAGAACTGAACCTTGCCAGAAACCCACAAGCAACACACCTTTCTCTCTCTCTCTCATGATCCTCAGCATTTGGTATTATTCAGCATGCTCCCTCTGATTTTGGGGTGGGGAAAGTGCCTCCTGAGAACTTTGGCTCAGCTCTGCTTCACAACAGGCTGCAGTGAGATGTCCAATGAACCAGTGCCCTTCTAGTGTGAATACACTAGAATATTGCCTAGAATACCTAGGTGTCCGAGAAAGCAGGGATTATTGTGTTCTATGCTATCTATAGTGCATGCACACGAAAGCTCATACCAATGACAACCTTAGTTGGTCTCTAAGGTGCTACTGGAATGATTTTTTTTTATAAAAAAAAGAATGTGTTCTATGCTGTATCAGTTCTCCCATGAAGCAAGTTTTAAACCACTGCCATAGACAGTTAAGAGAAGATCATATTATTGGAGGTTGTAAATTGCCACCCAAGAGCCTTCTAATCATGACCTCAACCTGGATGAGCTGTAGGTTTGGTTGACGATAGTAGATAAGCTACAGTGAAAGAAAAAGTTAGTGTATGAAATCCATACTAAGCACAGCAGGAGTGTGTGTGTGTGTGTCAGTTCCCCCCCCCCCTAGAGAAATATTGGGAGCAGTTTGTTTCCATTATTATAAGTGAAGGCGCTTTTTCTCTCTCTGCTACAAGATTATTCAAGCTGAATGCAAGATTCTAGATCAAGGGAGCCAGGTTATTGGGAAGACAGAGGCGGAAATAAATCAAATGAAGGGTTGACAGCCTCCAAATGAAAGCGTTGCTATCAGAGCAACAAAATGCCACATAATTGATAGAAGAGCAAGATCGTGCAGTAAGCTGCTGGACCGGTTGCCAGGAGAAGAGTGTCTACACACGTGTGTGTGTGTGTGTGTGTGTGTGTGTACATGGAAGACATTCTGATTACCTAATATGGGCTGATTATCTGCAAAAGCTCAGAACACCTGAGGGGTAGATGTGTTGAAAATAACTGAAATCTAGATCTCTAGGTTTTTGTTTTTAAATTCTGACACATCCCAATACTGAACAGGCTGTGTCTCTCTAGGACAGTCCTTTTAAATTTTTCTACCTCTGAGGAGCAATTCTTCATATGGACTCATAAGCTGAAGAACCCCCAGTATATCTGCCGTAGATCTTACCCCCCCCAAAAAAACTAATTACAGATGGTTCTGGGGCACAGTCTGAAGTACACTGAACAAAAGTTGAGGTTGATTTGAAGTACGGAAGCTTAAGGTTTTTGTTCAGTGTGCAAACCAGCCAAACTCACACTTCCCAGACTAATACACAAATCAGAACACAATTATTCTTCAGTTTTTTCACTGCCCTGAATTATGCAATGCAATGCTTGGCTCAACACCCCACCCCCACAAAATCCTAGAATGCATATAAAATATGTATTTCATGCTAAAATTCATAAAGTGTGCATTTTAACATAAAATCATATTTTGTGGGGAAATGTGTTAGCAAAATATATATTTTTCTTTTGTGCAGATTAGTATTCTGTATAAAATCCAAGTAGCAGCATGGTTTACACTGACTGACAGAGGCTCTCCATGTTTCCAGCCTGTAGATTCTCCCAGCTCGACCTGGAGATGCCAGAGACTGAATCTTCTGCATGAAAAACAGAATCTATACGACTAAGCTATGACCCTTCTCTCCCAGGGAAGAACTCTCCCATCTGAATGGGATGGAAGAATCTTGATCCCCAAAGGGATGGATACAGATGCTTGAGACATACCCTCTTTGCAATTTCCAGCCTTACCTAATCCATACCTCCCCAATTAATTCATGGATTGGAACTTAGCTAACCATCTGAATGCTCTGACACATTTCTTAAAATACATTTTAAAATACAAATTTTGAGATGGAATTCGTTTCAAACTGAGACACCCACATGATACGGTGATTTAACAGTCAATCCCTCTTCCCAGGGAACTCTGGGAATTGCAGCTCTATTAGGGGAATATGGGTCTCCTAACGACTCAGCATGCTTAATAAACTATACTTCCCAGGAATCCATGGGGGAAGCCATGACTGTTAAATCAAAGTGCTTTGAATGTATGGTGCAGATGTGGCCTAAGAAAAAAATGATGTTTAGATATATATTTTCATGAATATTCCCAACCCCATGCCCCCCAAATGCAGCTGAATGTGGAAACAGAATGGAGTAGATTTGGGAGTGAATACATGCAAGGGTGACGTAGTTTGTAAATAGACCCACTCCTAGGACCAGAATCAGTTACACTTGTTATCAAATTATGGGTTTATTTTTTGATAGAATAAGCAAGGAAAATCTATTCAGCTCTTCTGTGTACTTCACGGAATATTGAAAAGCGCCCGGCCCCCACCGCCCCAACCCGGTACCTGTCAAACACACACTGTAAATAGATATTGATGCTTAATATGACTTTCTCAGCTCACATAATTGTATTAGAGCAAGGTCTGGTGCAGGAATCAGCAGTCAAGCCTCCTGACTGAACAGAGCACTTTTTTTGCAATTGGGAGAAGTCTTTGACAGAATTTCATTCACTTAGCAGAACTCCATTCTTCTGCCATTTATAAGATGGTAAAGAGAAAGGCTTTCCATTGTGATGTGAATGCAATAATAATAAAAAGAAAGACCAGCCTACTTGATGGCAGGCTACTGTTACATTTCCTTAAATTCAACAACTGGCTGAACCTAGATGCGCAAATACAAAAGACCTTTACAATGTCATCTGAAAGTTTAACTCTCAAGCTTTAACATGAAGCCTTATGTTTTAATTGAGCCTCATCCAATGTGCTTTTCCTTCTAAAGGGGACAGTTATAGGGATGGACACATAGGTTTTCAGCCCACCTTAATTTACTCTAGACCAGGCACCCCCAAACTGCGGCCCTCCAGATGTTTTGCTCTAGTTATCTCTTGCTTGGACTACTGCAATGCGCTCTACGTGGGGCTACCTTTGAAGGTGACTCAGAAACTACAACTAATCCAGAATGCGGCAGCTAGACTGGTGACTGGGAGCGGCCGCCGAGACCACATAACACCAGTCTTGAAAGATCTGCATTGGCTCCCAGTACGTTTCTGAGCACAGTTCAAAGTGTTGGTGCTGACCTTTAAAGACACTGAGGTCCAGCACCGAGGGCCTTCTGGCGGTTCCCTCATTGCGAGAAGCCAAGTTGCAGGGAACTAGACAGAGGGCCTTCTCGGTAGTGGCGCCCACCCTGTGGAACACCCTCCCATCAGATGTCAAAGAGAAAAACAACTACCAGACTTTTAGAAGACATCTGAAGGCAGCCCTGTTTAGGGAGGCTTTTAATGTTTAATAGATCACTGTGTTTTATTTTTCTGTTGGAAGCAGCCCAGAGTGGCTGGGGAAACCCAGCCAGATGGGCGGGATATAAATAATAAATTATTATTATAATTATTATTGGCCTACAACTTCCATGATCCCTAGCTAACATGACCAGTGGTCAGGGAAGATGGGAATTGTAGTCCAAAACATTTGGAGGGCCGAAGTTTGGGGATGCCTGCTCTAGACTCTGCGCTGCAGTCAAAGAACCCTTTGGTTATTGCCCCTTGACACTTGCCAAGACTTGCTCTCTGTCCAGATGCTTCATTTCATATAACCTCAATTGGGTACCACATCTGGAGCAGGCATCCACCCCAAGAAACCACATCCTCCCAGTCTGTCACTTTCACATCTGAGTGAATAAATAAGTTCTGGTATGTCATTAGCCTCACAATGCTGTTGGGATTGGGTCTGGACTGGCAGGCTTTGATGCAGGAGAAAGAAGAAATGGGGCAGGCTGAATGGCGGGAACCTGGGTTGGAGGAGGGAGATCTCCCCTTTTCACCCTGACTTCACCCTCTATACTTTCACCCTGATTTGGAAGGGGAAATAGAGATGCCAGCTCCTCTCACCGACCTTCCTACAGAGCAGAGAGCCTCAGTGGAGGCTAGGGATGACGACTTTGAGCACCTAATGAGGGAGGTGAATCAGGAGGTGGCAGTGAGTGAAGGGTGAGCTGGAGGGTGCAACCTTGTTCCCTAGAACTAGGTGCTGCCTTCACAAATGTGACCCCCAACATTCCTACAATGCAAGTGAGCCTCACAAGTGAGCATGCCACACCTCCTCTTCAAAAGATTGGCAGGCAGGACATGGAAACTTGTTGGGACATATTTGTCCCTTTCATTCAGTTCTGAACTTCTTGTCTTCCTCCTGAACTATGACACCTGAGCTCTATTGCTGCTACAGACCCTGTAACATTACTTGCCTAAATAAAGTTCACTTTCCTCCTTCCCAGGCACAGTCCCTGCTTTGGTGTTTCTAGGATGGGAGCCAGGGCAGTACAGGAACAGGTCGTTTCATATAGAAATACATGAAGACTGATGCCTCAGGTATTCCTATGCAGCAGTATCTGGAAGTGTTGTATTTGCTGTATACAAATTTGGTGCCCCCAATTTGAAGAAGTTCAGAAAGTCACTTTTGGCTATTGGGTAAAAGGTTCAATCCTGCTTGCTGGAAACAGGCATGTACAGTCAAAGTGAAGTGTGGGTCATTTTGAAAGCCCTCTTGCAAACAGCTCCATGTTGCTCTTTGCAGAGGCTGCCTGTTTCTCCTTTTTCCTGCCCACCTCATGACAGCCCTGGGTTGCTCCAGGTGGTCCAACCCACCCTGGAATGATCTGGGGCTGTCTCGACTCAATTTAGCTGAAAATTGGCCCCCTTTCAACTTGGTCTTTGGTTGAATCCAGTGCACAGCCCTAATAAGTACATATGTGCCTTTTTGAAAATACAATATGTATGGTGGGGAGGGGAACCCTCCATCAATCAACTATTACAAAAACTAACGTCTTCCAGACTGCATCAGTTTGTAATCTTGCCATGTGATATTGCCATTGCAATATTGTGTCACCAGCACATGGTATTGCCCACTTTCTCAACTCAGAAACGTTTGCAGTAAACCTTTGATTGTGTTAACTCCAGCAGAATTATACAGCTGACAAAGCAATATCACAATCCAGCATTTGATCATTCAGCCATTAGGCATTATTTTGCATTTTTGTTGTTTCCAGGCTTTTTCTTTTTCTTTCCTTTTCTTTATTCAATCCAGCAAATTTAAATAAAACGTACTGTTATATGATACAGAAAGAAAAAGCTACAGAAAATAATTGGTGGCCCGATATTGATAAATGCTTGGTGCAGTAATAGCAATATGCCATCTATCATCTGGGCTTTTGTTTGATGGCATCATGCAAACTAATTTGAGGTGGATGTCCTCTGCTTTAACCTTGGATATTCTTGCAACTTAGACTGGAGGAAAGTAATAATCCTTCATTAACTGCTATGTGCGGCACATGCTATATTAGGGAGTGGGAGGGAAAGATTTAGAAAAGCACGCAATCTTGCATATTTCAATGTGTAAATTCCATTTCTATTCTTAGGAGAAATCCCAACCCACTGAATTTTCTGGTGCATGATTTCACTCAGCTGCTTCTTCTAGGACTAAGGGGGATTGAAAGTGTTTGCAATGTCCACCCCTGATGGCAAGGAACTTTCTTCGACCTGGGAGCCACATTTGCTTCTGTGGGGAGGGGTGGGTGTGGCCAGAGTCAAAAGTGGGAGGAGCACACACACCTCCTTCTGCCAATCAGGAAAGCAAGAAGCATTACCACAGGTGAAGGGCACTTTCAGTGTTCCTAAATGCTTAGCTTTGGAGCACACAGTGTTTAAAAAGTTTCCCTTTCATGCTGATTGGGAGACACTAGTTCACAGGAGGCAGGACCCTGCAGGACCCCTGCTGCAGAAATAGCCATGGGTTTTTGACCCCCTGCAACCCTAGACCAGCACAGCACTGGTCAAGCATGATAGAAGTTATAGTCTGACAATATATGGAAGACCATAGGTGCTCCAACCCTGCTGTACATCCACCACCTAGCATAGATGCTGTCATCTGGCAATTAATTCAGCTAGATCTGGTCTGGGGACTCTGTCAATGGACTCCAATTCCCATCAGCCCCAGCCAGCATGACTGATGATCAGGGCTGGTGGGAGTTGCAGTCAAACAACACCTGGAGGTCTGCAGGTTCCTTGTCCCTGGACTAGATTGTCCATTCTTGACAACCTTCTGATGCCCCGGTTATACAATACAGTAGATAGTTATCCCACTCCCTCTCCAATGTGTCTCTTGCTTTGCCTGTCTCTCAGTTCTCAAGGGCAAAACCACATCATTGATTTTGCTACAGCTTTCATTTGAAGAAGGCGGCATGAGATAGCATTTTACATTATGCATTAAGAAGATGCTTGTAATTAGGCAATTGTTGTAATGGCCCCATCCTTAGATGGAAGAGCTCTCTTCCTTATTTCCCATTAAGTGTGCAGGGGAGTTTATTTGCAGAGAATTGAGTTTAATTCAATTAACAGGAATTGTGAGACATTTACAACACAAGGTATATTAGCACAGTACTTTGTTGGTAATGAGAGCCAAAAAGCATTTAGGGGAAGAGCTAATTATCTGAGAGGTTTCTTTCTTGCTTTCTTGCTTTCTTTCCTATAATAAGGAGGGTTTATTCCTAATATCAAAACAACCTAAGCTTTAATTAATAGCTGAGGCTGCAAGTTTGCACATGTAATCTGGGAGTAGATTCCACTGAACTCAATGGAACCTACTTATGAGTGGGAATGAGGGAGAAATTAGATTTAGTTCCCATTTTATTTTTTATTTTTTAAAATGTGTTTATTAAAGATTTATTAAAGATTTTCAAACAAAAACATACAAAATACAAAACACAAAAAATACAAAAATACAAAAATTCTAACTTCTATTTATTTCTAATTTCTAATTATTAATTTAATATTGCCTCATTTCTCTATCTTTTACATCTTATCCTTTTATATTCTATCTATATCTTACTTCTTAATTAAATTATCATTAACTTCTAACAATACCTATTTCACACCATTGTATTAACTACAACCTCTATTTTATCTCCCTCACTTCCACTAATTCTAGTCAATTATATGCTTATTCTTTAAATAAAATTTAAATTGCTTCCAATCTTCTTCCACTGCTTCTTCACTCCGATCCCGGAGTCTCCCGGTCAACTCAGACAGCTCCATGAATTCTATCAGCTTCTTCTGCCATTCGTCCACTGTTGGTAATTCTTCATTCTTCCAATTATTTGCAAGTAGAATGCTTGCGGCTGTTGTGGCATACAGAAAGAAAGTAACATCCTTCCTAAGTATTTCATCCCCCGTTATCCCCAGTTCCCATTTTAACATGGACCAATGTAATTTACACTTTTAGAATGTTGGACCCGGATCTGGAAGACCAGGTTTCAAATGCTCACACAGTCATGAAGCATGCCTTGGGCCAGTCACTGCTTCTCAAGCTTAACCTACCTCACAGGGTTGTTGCAGGGATGAAATGAGGAAGAGGAGAGCCATGTACACCACCTTGGGATTCTGGCAGAAAAGGTGGACAATAAATGCAGTAAATAAAATAATGTGCAGGACAAAACACATGCTGTTTTGTAGAATGCTGTGAAATAATAGGTTGAATGTTCATTCAGCTTGCTTGGGAAATGCTTGGGAAATATAGCTACTAGGCACAGCTAGATAGATGGATAGACAGACAGACAGACAGACAGACAGACAGACAGACAGACAGAACACATGGATTGATATTGAAAATGTCAATGTTAATATTTAGACATCTTTATGACCACCCTGTAAATCTGCCGGAGATCAGCTTTATACTTTTATTTTATATGCTGGATTGCAGTTAACATGTCAGTTTACTTTAGCAAGAAACCAATTATTTCTTGGTGAGCACCATCTAGTTTCTGTTCCGCACAAATACACGAATTGAAATTTTAATATTAACATAATTCTAATAGCGTGTGTGTGTGTGTGTGTTTACAAAGTAAAATGTTTACAGTTTGAAATTACTGTAGTTTGGCGTGCGAGGATTTGCCGCATTGTATTAACATCCCATTATTATTTATATGCAAATTGCAGTGTGATCACTTTGTTTACCTTGTCTCATCCCAGAGTTGCAGTGATTCTGATTGGGACTAGATCCTTTGACTTGCATCTCATGCCTGCCATTTGGATGTGAGGAGCTTGTAATTAGAACACTGCAAATATTACGTGTACACAAAAGCTGTGGCGGAGAATCGTTTAGAAATGTTTAGACCAAAATGTCTTGATGTGGGGAGAGGGGGGGGGGTTGCACACCTGTTTGGTGTTTGCTTATCACAAATATTTTAACAGATGACTATAGTAAATGAGCTTACCAGGATCCAATGTTAAATAAACAAGGCAATAATAATAATAATTCAGAACAAGAATTTCAGATTTGTGGGGTAGCAATAAATTAGTCAACATCATTGCTGTTGTTGCTGTTATCTTTCTTGGTGTATTAGCACATAAATCCTTTTCATGTCCACTGAGAAGTCCTATAGAGGTTAATGGGTCTTAATTTCAGGTCAATATGCATAGGATTTTATTTAGTCATTCATTTATTAGTTTCCCTGCCCATCCTTCACCTGAAGATCCCAGAGCAATTAAACATCTAAGATGCAATACCTAACCCCCAAAAGTCATCCAATTTACCTGTGAAGCAGGATTTACTTATGAGTAAACATGCCTGGGGTGTGTGGTGTATGACTGTGCTTCCTTATCTGGAAAAAGTAGAAGTTTCTTGATGGTGGGAAAGGAAGGGTGGGCAGGAAGGCTGCAAACTGCAAACAACTAGGGAGATGATTTGAAGAATGAAGGAAAGGATACTCACAAATTCCCTGCAGCCATATTGAAAGCAAAGTAATCACATCAACACCCCTTCATTTTTGCCAGATATGATCTCTCTCACACACAGGACTGCACAATGTTTAGAAATTATTTCCACATTGGCAAATGGAGCTTTGCATCTGGGTCTCTTAAATGCTGCCTCAGTTACTAATGAACTGCATTTTTAATGGATAGCAGCGCAAGAATAATACATGGGGCCTCAAAATGTCATTTGGCTCTCCAGATTAATTAATCCGATTAGGAATGAGCCAGCCAAATTTCTCTCCTCCTCTCTCCTTCCTGTTCATGTGCCCATGCCTTTTAAGGTGGTTCTTCGCTTGCTTTCTTCAATGAGAGCTCAAAGCTGATTACATTCATAAAACAAATACACTTAAACCAATATTTAGTACTCTTCCCCCTTGCCTTTTGTGTCGGCCTTCTTATTTCTGACTTGCAAGTGCATAATTGTGTGCTTATTCCCTCTCTTGTTTGCCCTAATGATTATTTATGATTACTCCAATGTCATTTCAACTGGCTTATTATACCCATCAGTGCCATAGCTGCCAAGTTATCCCTTTTTTACAGGGATTTTCCCTTATGCTGAATAGGCTTCCTCGCGAGAAAAGGGAAAACTTGGCAGCTATGATCAGTGCATGGCGGTGTTCAGAAACATAACCATCCCCTAACTATTTTGCTACCATGGCATAGCCCCCACCAAACACATAAGAACATCGAAAGCCACCTTTTGCCATTCGTCCATCTAGCTCAGTATTATCTGCACTTCCAGAGGAGTCCCGCATGACTTCTTTTTGAGAAACACATGTAGGCTCTTAGTAATCACAGCTTCATTTTTGAAGTGCTCACAGACCTAAAGTTTAATTATCTGTTCCAGATCCTTTCTTGGTATCAATACCAAGCTGACCAGCCTAGGTCCTCTTTCTCCCTATCTTTGGATGACGGAGATAGTATTTGCCCACCTCCACAGTGCAGCGACCTCACCTGTTCTCCCAGAATTCTCAAAGATTATAGACAGAGACTCTGAGATTACATCTGCAAGTTCCTTTAGTTCTGTTGGGAAAAGTTCATCAGGCCCTGGAGATTTGAATTCCTTTAAAATAGCTAGTTGTTCTCTTACCAACTCTTTTCCTCTCAGCATCATTTATTGTGCTGTCACCAGGTTGGGCATTGCATTCCTTTTGGGAGAAGGCAGAGGCAAAGTTGGTGTTGAGGAGTTCTGCCTTTCCTTTGTGAGCTGGTAGCATTTCTCCATCTTCTCCAAGCACAGGACCTATTAATTCTTTGTTCTTCCTCTCGCTTCAAACACAGGTTTTTTTTATTTAAGAACCTTATTATTTTTAAACTCTCTTACAAGTCTGAGCTTGCTCGGAGCTTTAGTCCATCTGACCTTTTCCCTGCAAGTGTTGGCTACTCATTTATACTCTTCATTCATGACTCCTTCTTCCATTTTGTATGCATTCCCTTTTTATCTCTCATCTCATCTAAAATAATCCTGGTGTCTTTAGATGCCTTCTGTGGTGGGATGTTCATTCTGAATGTGGCTGGGGGGGGGAGGGTTAAATATCCCTTCCCCCATGTATTTCCAATGTGCTCTGATTCTGCAATTAAATAAAGAAGAAAAAGAAAACCCACAACATTATTGCAAGCAATGCAATTAGCATCACTTAGGCCCTTAGAATACAATGAATTGACCACTGTACCAATGCAATCCCTGTTTCGAGGACAGAAATGCCAATCTCCCATTCCCCCCATTTAATTAGGGCTGACAACCAACCAATATTTCACTTCTTTGACTAGTAAAGCTCCCTTTCAATCAGATTATCCTTATTGGGAGTCTGAAATGCCAATGAATTCCAGGTTCTGTCCTCAAACAGCCCACGTCTTGGATTTGCTTCTTCCCTGACTTAACAGAGGCCGCCCACTATCCATTTCATTGGATAGTGGCCAAGGGTGCTGTGTGTCATTTTTCTTCAGTGCTTTGTAGCCTCCCTGGCTGTCTGTGCTTCCTGTTATGAAAAAGTCCCATGGAAGGAGTTACTTCATGATGCCCTCATCTGGACTTTGATCAAAGCATGGGCACCCAGGGAGGCTGCAGAGTACAGATCACCGGTGAGATGATTTGTAGAATGAAAGAAAGGAGACACATACCTGTCAGCCACCTCAAAAGTAAGGTGCAAGCACATCAAAAACCTTGCACCCCACCCATGAGAATGTAACAAGAAAATTATCTCACCCTTGACCATTTCATAGCTGCCAAGTTTTCCCTTTTCTTGCGAGGAAGCCTATTCAGCATAAGGGAAAATCCCTTAAAAAAGGGATAACTTGGCAGCTATGGACCATTTTCAAATGGAAATTCTTTTCTCATTAAATGATGGAGAATGCAGGAGGAACTTCCAGCACAGCACTAACCTGGTCTGCCTTGATCCCTCTAGCTGCTGAAGAGCTCAGTATCCCTTGAATCAAAAGTTAGCAATACGGAGGCAAATTATGAATGGCATCACAGATACCTGCCGAAGCAAACACATTTTTGTTGTTGTTTCTTTCACATTCTCATCTCTCCACCCTCTCCCCAAAGTATTTACAAGCCACCCTATATGTAACCCAGCAGGATTCTGATCTAATTCAAAATTAAATGTCATCCACTGGATTTGTTTATCTCCTCGCATCCTTCACTCACAGATGTTTGTCCTTTGGCTTGTTCCTTTTTTCTAATTAATTTTTGATTGCGGTTAGGAGCACCTTCTGTCTCGTCCATTTCCCTCATCTCAATAGAATCATTTTCTATCCTTGCTACCCACAGTGATTTCCAAAACAAAACAAAACAAAAAGGAACCCTGAACTTTATTTACTTCAGCTTGTAAGTGACAAGGCTGGAAGGTAGCTGTATTTGTAATGCATAAGAGTAGGTATAATAAAGTAGGCAAAAAAGAATGACCAAATTGTGTTAGGAGAAGGTTCTCAAGTGACTTGCATTTAAAAACATAAATGTAAATACATTATACCATGGGGAGGCGGCAGGAGGGAATATATATATAACACTAACATTTTAATCTCTCTCTCTCTCTCTCTCTCTCTCTCTCTCTCTCTCTCTCTCTCTCTCTCTGTGTGTGTGTGTGTGTGTGTAAATCAATTTATGAGGCAGATATTGGGGCTTCCTCCTGGGACTCCATTGGCTTATCTTAGACCTGAGTTGGGTCTTCCCTCAACAGCAGCCAAAATTGATCTAGATTTTTCTTAGATACTAAAAGGTAAAGGTAAAGGACCCCTGACAGTTAAGTCCAGTTGCAGATGACTCTGGGGTTACGGCGCTCATCTTGTTTTACAGGCCGAGGGAGCCACTGTTTGTCCGCAGACCGTTTTTCCGGGTCATGTGGCCAGCATGACTAAGCCGCTTCTGGCGAAACCAGAGCAGTGCACGGAAATGCCGCTTACTTTCCCTTACCTATTTATCTACTTGCACTTTTTGGCATGCTTTCGAACTGCTAGGTGGGCAGGAGCTGGGACCGAGCAATGGGAGCTCACCCCTTCGTGGGGATTCGAACCACCGACCTTCCGATTGGTAAGCCCAAGAGGCTTAGTGGTTTAGACCACAGCGCCACCCATGTCCTATCTTAGTTACTAGTGTAGACTAAATGCCTTTGAGGACTATATTTTCTGCTGTTGGAGCAACTAAGGACAATAGGTTGGGCACAAATGTGTCAAGCTGATGGAATGAGCCTTGTTTCTCACCTTTTCCACCAAGGCAGCCTGAAGATACTGAGGCACTGGTTCATCTGGCTCAGAACTATCTGAGTTGAGTGGCAGGTCTTTCCCAGCACAATTTTCTGGAGAGCTTTTTTGCCAGGAGATATCAGGGATTGAACTGGGCACCTTCTGCATCCAAGATCTGTATTTTACCACCAAACTGCAGCCCATCTCCATTACATCCTGCCACTGCCACCCCAGCAGGACTTGTTCGGAAATTGGATTTGAGACCTCCTGCATCCAAACTGAATTATTCTATTAGACCATGGATGGGGAACTTGAAGCGCTTCGAGTGGTATTGGCCTATGCAACTCCCACTGTCCCTGGCCATTGGGCCATGCTGCCTGGGGCAGATGGGAGTTGGTGCCCAGCAAATGTATCAAGGGACAATGCAGTTCCCACTTCTGCCTCTTATTTTCTGCCTTTTTCTTCAACAGCAGAAAGACCACCAGGAAAAATTCTTTCTTCACATAGAGATGCAGCTGCAGGGCAGGGGGCAGGCTTCACATGTTTCTCTAACTTTGTGTATTTCAGGCAGTTGTTTAAAGGCCTTCAGCCTTTGCTTTCCAGGGCTATTGCCGTGGGAGAGTGCCATACGTCCAGATTTCCCCGGACATTACTGGGACTTCAAAGGTGAAATTGATGTCCAGGGGGGAATTCCCAAAGGCAGAGCTTTGTCAACAACTTTAAAAAAGCTTTTTGAAAATATGACAACCCTACCTTATCAGAGTAACTATCTCAGGTGCATCCCAACCACCTACCTGAATTTTCAGTGGTTTAAATGAAAGTTAATAGCCCACGGCTTGGGGAATGTCTTCAAGCTGAAGGTCACACAACCTCAGTGGAAAGCTGTTGGGCATGTATTTCAGGAGTCGGGTGGGGTCAGGAACAATAGTAGTTGTTTAGTCGTTTAGTCGTGTCTGACTCTTCGTGACCCCATGGACCAGAGCACGCCCTGTCTTGCACTGCCTCCCGCAGTTTGTAGCTTCGAGAACACTGTCCAACCATCTCGTCCTCTGTCGTCCCCTTCTCCTTGTGCCCTCAAGCTTTCCCAACATCAGGGTCTTTTCCAGGGAGTCGAGTCTTCTCAAGAGGTGGCCAAAGTATTGGAGCCTCAGCTTCACGATCTGTCCTTCCAGGGAGCACTCAGGGCTGATTTCCTTCAGAATGGATAGGTTTGATCTTCTTGCAGTCCATGGGACTCTCAAGAGTCTCCTCCAGCATCATAATTCAAAAGCATCAATTCTTCGGCGATCAGCCTTCTTTATGGTCCAGCTCTCACTTCCATACATCACTACTGGGAAAACCATAGCTTTAACTATACGGACCTTTGTCGGCAAGGTGATGTCTCTGCTTTTTAAGATGCTGTCTATGTTTGTCATTGCTTTTCTCCCAAGAAGCAGGCGTCTTTTAATTCCGTGACTGCTGTCACCATCTGCAGTGATCAAGGAGCCCAAGAAAGTAAAATCTCTCACTGCCTCCATTTCTTCCCCTTCTATTTCCGGATTCGCATGATGAATTCTGCAGGGACAAATCCACACACACACACACACACAGAGAGAGAGAGAGAGAGAGAGAGAGAGAGGAATTGGGGGCATATATCTAATTTCTAGCAACTCCTCTCAAGTTTCACATTTCCCCCATGTTTTTGTTGTTGTTGTTGTTTATGAATTTTGTCAACATTCTTACTGGGTTGTTTATTTCTGTAGGCTTCTAGCAATATGTTGCCCAAACTAATATTCACATTATCTTTGGTGGTTTCTCTGCATGTGGAACAGCTGAGGAATTTAAAGGAGAGAAAAGAAAAGGGTTCATGTGGGGATACCTGAAGAATTCAATCTTTCTGAATTGCAATGTCTTGATCTGCTTCCTGGACTAAAGTCCAGGAGCTGTGGATCAGGGTTTTGTATTTGTCTAAATTTTGCCATTTATTCATTTATTTGATTCCATTAATGAATTGCTTCCCTTAAAATATTTTGAACTGATTTCACAGTAAAAACAAAAACAAACAAAAATTATCAAGAAAAGCAATTGAAAACAATGCTGTACATACAAACAATTAAAAACAAGTTCATATATTAAGCTATTTCAGATCCAATGCAGATACAGACTTGGCCCAAATAAAATTTTATATTGTATATTTTAGGGTGAAACAAATTGAGTTATTTAAATTTAAATAAAACCATTCTATAAATGTATGGGGTTTTTTTGTTTGTTTTTTTAAAAAAGCATACAAAATACATATGTAGATACCAATTTATACACACATCTTGGTGCAGCTTTTTGTTTTAAGTACATTAATGCAGAAATAGGGCAGAATAGAGTTATGAATACAGTGGAACCTCTGTTTACGAACTCCTCGGTTTATGAATTTTCGGTTTACAAACGCCGCGGACCCATCTGGAATGGATTAATTCACTTTCATTACTTTCAATGGGAAAGTTCACTTCAGTTTATGAACGCTTCAGTTTATGAACAGAGTTCCGGAACCAATTGTGTTCATAAACCGAGGTACCACTGTGTATACAAAACGGGCATGGTCCAGAAAAGGATGGGGGCGGGGAAATGATCTTTTAGGTATCCCCAACAGATTATATCCAACATTAGACCTGTTCAGTGTATACTTCTTGAATTTAATGGAGGTGGCTAATTGTAAGTGCATTAATTTCAGTGGGTTTACTCTGAGTGTAACTAAGTTGGATAAAACCCCCAAAATCCAAATTGATAGCTTTACCTTTGTATAAGAAACAGTTGGATGGGTGTTTGTTCACTAGGTAGAATTGCAATTAAATAACCTAATTAACTTTTTTCTTGGAAAAAGAGAAATGCAAGCATCTGCATGAAGGCTGCCATTCTTTCCCTGTAACAAAGTAAATTACATTGCAAGTTAATTTCGGTTGGAAATACAACCTGACCAGATAATGTAATAGGCAGCATTAAAGCACAAAAGGGGGAAGGGGAGGGTGGAACTCCTCTCTACAAATATGCCTGATAACCTGTGGCTGGACAAAAGGCAATCAAAATATTTAAAAAATCCCATTTGGGCAAGTGCATCAGTTGAAACTTTCAAGCTATCTCAGAATAATTAGATAGTATCATGATCTTCATGGCATAGTGTTCTGAATATAGATGGCCAGAGAAATCCTTTCTACACTGAAAATCTAAAATTTGGATTTATTCTGCTGTCTGTCATTAGGTGTGACAACTTGAATAAAATATTGTGGGGGCCCAGGTAAGCCCCACCCTGCATATTCAATCACAAGAAACAGTGCACACACCGACCCCCTTCAAGTATTTTATTGTGGGGGCCATAGCCCCCACGGCCCCTAGGAGTTGGCTCTTATGTCTGACATGCTGTTGTACTGTGCTGAGATGGCGAGAATTCTCTGCTAGAGATCATTATACTTGCCATCATGGAACAATGAATTTGCAAGGATCCCTGGGAACAAGAAATGACTGATTGAGCAAGTTAGATCTATAGTGTGGCTATTGGACAGTGTGACTTTTGTATATGGTCTGAATGGGAATCTGTGTTCTCCTTGAGTGCTTTTTTCCATGGCTGGATTGTGCCCTTGGATGGTGGATCATGGCCCTTGTCTGCCTAGGATGGAACGATATGTGTGCAGAAACCTCTGACTGGCTGGAATGCATCTTACCCTACAAAGAGAAGAGTCACATCTATTGCTCCTCCCACTTTTGTCTCTGGCCCAACCCACCACTGGTATGTGGCTCCCAGAAAGTTGCACATCAAGCAATGCAGCCCTCTTCCCAGCCTTTCTTCTCAATGTGACCTGGCTCTCAGGTTGTCAGAAGTAGACCCTTGTCATCTCACCATGCTTCAGTGAATCTGTAGCCAATTAAGTGTTGTGGTCGATGCTTATCCAGTCGCTGTGTCCTGAGTGACCTTTCCCTCATCCCAATCAGTCCCTGCTCTGCTCCTGCCACCAGAGCACAAAGCCTTATGTTTTAGCAGAAACCTGACTGCCACTCGGTGTTCAAGTTGTCCCCATCATCACCTTGCAGAGAAGTCATTTGTTTATGTACAGTTTGCTCAGTGGACAGATGTTTGTAGCTTCCCTTCCCTGCCTCCCTTGCTGCATGACTGGCTGACTGAGACAGTAAGCAGCAACACGCCGCGCTGCAACATTTTGCTGCTGGCGGCACTCAGAAGGACTATTTCGTCTTTTAAAAAATAAGAACAATAATTGCCAACTAGTGGTGGTAAAACATTTCTAACTATCTTTAGATTAGCACTTTATAATTACGAAGGCTACACTTGTCTTAGTGACACATTTTATTTTTTATGAAGCAATGGGAATTACTGTTCACTCTTGTTTACCTGTTTGCATGCTCACACAGACACAATTTGAGTCTCCCCAAGCAGGGAAATAGTCTGGTTGGCACTCCTATTGTCCCATCCATTATTTACAGGCTTGGGCTCTTCAGATACTTACAGCAATGTCACAATAACCTCCATGAATTCTTGATTGAGGGATAAAAAATTAACCATATGAACTGAATTACTATTCAGCTGGGTTTTAAAACATCCACTACAAAGTTCCAAAGAATATCAGGACAACATTTCATGCTACACTGGAACCATCTCCCTTAACTGTGACAACACTCTCCTCGTCTGGATGTCTCCCTGAATTGGAGCACTCCAAAATACCTGGGTTGTTTTTTTTCCAAACTGGAAATGACAGATTATTAATCCTCAGTTGTTACTTTTTTAAATTTCCAAATATCATGCAGGGAGATAGGAGGCTGCCTTTTACGGAGTCATACTGTTGGTCCATCTACTTCAGTGTTGTCCACACTGATGGGCAGTAAATCTCCAGGGTTTCAGGAAAGGAGTTTCCCCTATCCTACCTGAAGATGCCAGAGATCATACCTGGGACCTTCTGCATGCAAAGCAGATGGTCTATCACTGAGCTATGTGGTTTGTGCAGCTTATGCAGTCTACCACAGGGTCGTCGTCCCCATGTATTTCCACTTCATCTACACACATGGGGAAAGAGATTGAGTTCCGTTTGTGTTTCAGTGCAATGTTATCATCACATTGCACTGCTTTCCAGAGTGTACCTGGAGGTGTGGCAGAAATACGATTCGATTTGATACGATACGATACGATATTTATTGTCATTGTCCCATACAGAACAACGAAACTGAAAATCTACATCAAACTTACAACAACCATCAACCTACTATCCAAAAAAATACATATTGACTCGCTACCCATAGAAGCCTATACATAATTAATCCCCTAAAAACTCTAATACCCCTCCTGATTTGCCCCCTAAAACTCTGATGCCCCACGACTGAATACAGACCCTCCCTCACAGGCTGCCTTTCGCTGCATTCAAAACCAAAATCGCTCTTGAATAGAAGCTATTTCTTAGGCATCTAGTCCTGGTCTTTATGACCCTGTACCTCCTTCCAGAAGGCAGAAGCTAAAAGATATCATTTCCGGGGTGCACACTATCCTGCACAATATCCTGCACAAAAGCAGTGCACGAGGCTGTCTCGTTAGCTTCCCCATTGACCACACTTACTGAAACACCATGGCTTGCCTTGTGTGACTCCCATGGTGTCCCATCAAATTCACCAACAAAGAGAGAAGTTATGGAAAGGTCTTCTCTTAAACTTAAAGCTGGGGGGGGGTGCAGGGGAGTCCTTCAAATCCCTTGAGCGCCATGTAAGGTTAAGAAGGATAACTTGAAACTGCCTACTACCAAAAATTCAATGAAATTTCTCTCCCTCCACCCTATAAAGGAGCTGAAAACTATACCCCATTTTCCAGAGGGCAATTCTGGGGAGAAACTGGAAGAACAATTCCAGACCAGCATTAACCACAGAGTGAGCTGTGTGGACTTCTGAGAAGTAGAGAGGGGTGTGATCTGCAGTATTCTTTTCAGTTTAACACTGAAACACTCTAAGCCAATCTGAGAGCACAGAAAAATGTTCCTACTTAGCTCCAGCAAATCTTGCTGTCTTCAAAGTTCCCAAAGTCAGCTGAACACTTACCCCAAAGCATCAGCTTTCAGGAAAAATACATCTCCTGTGGCTTTCCAACTTTTGACTAGGGAACAAGCCGTCCTTGTATCTTCTCTCTATGTGTCTATGATGTCTGCTCCTCCAATGGCCATTTGACAAGGAACAGAAGGGCAGCATATTGCTGCAGGTGTGGGAGATAAGTGTAGGTAAATGGGAAGCCAGGGATTCTTCTACGGAACAGATTTTGGTCTAAGCTGGAGAAGATTTATTTTTCACAGACAATACAAAATCCAAGTAAAAAAAATAGAACTTATAGATATTTAAGACAATTAAGTCCCAAATTGTTTTAAAAAGACCAACAACAACAACAACAACAACAACAACAACAACACCACATTCATGTTCCTGTCAAAAGGCAAAGGGCAACCCCCATAAAAATGCCAAGAGAAAACAGGAATAAACCCTTTGGGAGCATCTCCCCCTTACAAGGCCTGTGGCAGTGGCTGTGGGGATGGGACAGGAGAGATGGAAAAACCCCACAAAACCCATTGAGGTGGGCTTTTAGAAGTTTTGCTGTTCATATCTAAGTGTACTTCAGGAGAACTGGCCAGCTTCTCTGGTGAGAAGGGGTTCAACGATGCCTTATGAGGAACGGCTTAGGGAGCTGGGCATGTTTAGCCTGGAGAAGAGAAGGTTAATGTTCAAATATATAAAAGGATGTCATAGAGAAGAGGGAGAAAGGTTGTTTTCTGCTGCTCCAGAGAAGCGGACACGGAGCAATGGATTCAAACTACAAGAAAGAAGATTCCACCTAAACATTAGGAAGAACTTCCTGACAGTAAGAGCTGTTCGACAGTGGGATTTGCTGCCAAGGAGTGTGGTGGAGTCGCCTTCTTTGAAGGTCTTTAAGCAATCTGTCAGGTATGCTTTGAAGGTGTTTCCTGCTTGGCAGGGGGTTGGACTGGATGGCCAACTCTATGATTCTATGATTAATCACATAGAGGCAACAAGACTTTTGAGAAGTTCTTGGTGGAAATTGGGTAATAAGGGACCCATTTTCTGGAATGGGTCAAGGGATTAGTTGCGCATCAGCAGATGGTGCAGAGTAGATGTCAACAAAACCTCCAGTTCTGCATGTGATGGGCCAGTAGAGTGTTCATGTTTCATATCCCAACATGCCTCAGGATAACTTTGCCATCATCTGCACTGAGAAACAAGCTCAGTAAGAAGCTGCAGTGCTTTGATATACTCATTCAAAAATATATCAGCTCATGAAGTCCATTGTGTTGATGCTATGTGGAAGCTCCTTGTGGAAATTAGATCATGATGAATCTTTTCTGCAATGAGCCAAGTGACCGGTGCTTACCCATCAGCAGATGGTAGAGAGTAGATGTCAGCAAAAGGCGCCAGTGTTTCCCTTACTCGCATGTAAATGACTTTCGGAACATGCCCTCTGCCAGGTGTCTACTTTTCCCCCTGGGGGAAAACGTGTTGTTCCACAAGAATGAGCTAAACACCTTCCAGAGACGGAGGGAAATGAGATTCAGATCAAAATTTGAGCTGCACTTTACCTGTCTCCAAGTCGTGTCATTTCGCCTTTTTAGAGCAGCATTAAGGGGAAAACAGCTTTAACTGCCTCTCTTTTCCCTTGTTGATCCCCCTCCCCTCCTGCACAGCCTCTGCTGTACTTCACAGTGAGGAATCCAATTACCTGTGGCTGACTTGGTAGGATATCTGGATGCTGAAGTAGAACAGCAGAAATGGGCATCCGGAACTAGGCAGGGATAGCAAACAGCCTGGGATCGGTGAAATCAAATAATAGGTGACAACCTCATTTTATTAGAAGTCAGAATAACGATGAGAATTATTCAAAAGAACAGCAGTGTCTGAGAGGGTGTGCGTGCAGAACCAAACACTCATGCACAGTTTGTCTTGCAGTTGTTTGCCCTGCAATAGCAGTGTAAGCCTCCCCCAATGCATCTGTCTCCTGAGGCAGATACCACATTCAACCCAACGGTAGGGTCACCCTGATTCTTTTGCTTGCTATCTAACACTGCAATTGTTTGGGACAAAAATGCTACATTCTAGCCCCATCTGCACGATACGTTTAAAGCAGTACTTGCGCCATTTTAAACAGCCATGGCTCCCCCCCCCCAAAGAATCCTGGGAACTGTTAAGGGTGCTAACTGAAATCTGTTGGGAGATTTCCCTGTTCTCCTCAATGAGGTACAATTCCCAGAGTGGTTTTATGGTCAATCCCTCTTCCCGGGGAACTCTTAACAATTGTAGATCTGTGGGTTGCGTTTACCCACTGCATATACAGGAGTTGCAAACAGGACACGGACAATGAGAGGGCAAACATATGTACAGGACACAGGACACATACAGGTACAGAAAGCAAATCAGCTGAAGAGGGGGGTTATTTACGGTTGCCATATTTCAAAAAGTGAAAATCCAGACAGAAAAGTTGTTGAGTTGTGGGTTTTTTTGGGGGTGTGTGCAAATCCCATTGAAGTCGGTGAAATCCTGGATGTATGGCAACCCTAGGTTATTGCCCCTCCTTCTACTTCTAATGTGTTTCGAGGGGACAAGCTGCGTTTCTATCAGAGCTCTGGGATGGGCAGTCCAGCACTGTGTTTACTTTAAAGTTCTTATCTTGTTTTTCAGTGCCAAAATTGGTTGGGAAATATGGGAATGTGTGTGTGTGGGGGGGGGGGGGGTAATCAAGCCAGGAGGCCAAATGCACCCCTTCAGGCCTTTTTATCTGGCCCTTGGGTCTTTCCCCAGATCACAACCGCATCTCTCCTATCTACCCCCCTCATTGGTTCTGCTTCTCACTGCAAGTGTTTTTGCTGAGCTAGAACGTTTTCCTTGAACTTGCTTGTCCAGCTTAATGTACAAAGGTAAAATTTGAATTCCTTGCACCACCCATTTTTGCTTCTGGCTCCACACATCATTGCCATGTGGCCCTTGGAGTGAAAAATCCACTCGAGGAGTGCATATACTGGTAACCCCCATTTTAGGCACAACCAATATGTGCATGATTGTTCATACTCACACAGCACCAAACCTGGAAGTGACCCTGAAACGTCATCAAAGATGGCCATTAAAAGGGTGGAATGGGGCAGAGTGGGGCGTAGCTGGGGTAGAACTGGCCAGAGCAGGGGCAAAATGGAGTGTTTTAATTTCGCGCAATTTCACACAAGCGCACAATGACTCAGAACGCAATCCCAGCACAAATCAGGGGGTTGTCTGTATATCTTGCATTAGAGATACATAACTTTTCAGTATTTTGTTTAAATGCAGAAAATGATCTCAGGTATTAGCCATTGTGTAGAGATAACAAGTGGCTCTTGCTGGTATGTGAACACACCCAGTTTGGCATGTTTTATTATTATTATTATAATCCTTTAGACTGATACGCATCAGCTATTATGGCTTTTCTTTCCGAGGATTAAACCCTTTAAAAAACCTGCATCTTTCTGGAAGATTACAATAAAATGCCAGTGATCTGTGCAAAATAGCCAGTAGGGTACTTTTGAAATGGTAAAACAGGCTGCAGAGATTCTTAGTATGTTAAAAGTGCTAGTAATCTCTTATGCTCTTGTTGGGAAGATAGCTGCACAGAGGGTACTTTTCAGATCCCAGTGGAGGAAACTGCATAAGTATTGATTTGCAAAGTGCAGAGCTTTGTTTTTAATGTAAAAAAAGATTGGATATATTAAGGATATCATGGCAAGTTTGATATAAGCCTATTACCAAGGACAATTTCAGAGTTAAGAAAGCATATTCTATGGTGGGTAGGAGGTTGAGGGCATAGTAAAAACTGATTTATTTTAATTTTCATGGGTAAAAGTTTTCAGAATCAACCAGCGTTGCCTCATAATACCCCTACCGTGACGACTCAATCTTACTAAGGAACCATCTTACATTATCAAATGTTGAGGCCCTGGTGTTAGCACTGGGAAATGATTCATCCTTTCATATCAACACAGCGGCCTAGGGCTTGGTATAGTCCTTCAGAAAGCAATTGCTAGATTTCTTGTGCTCTTTTTGCTAATTTATCCATAGTCACCTGGACTGCACTTCATTTTTGTAGCTGCAGTTGTGAGCATTATCCTACTTCCACAGCATCACAGAGATGTGCAAGGAAGGAGGGGTGATTATTAGCAAGGAGATGGAAAGGAACCTATGAAATCACCACTCCTAGCCCCCCCCCAAATTGTGGTCTTTCCCCAGCTTCCCTGCTGCCAAATGTAGTAGTGCCCACGTGTCCCCCAGTTGTGTGATTCCTTTGCCACCCATATCAAAAGGATTCTCACCTATCTGCTTCATCTGAATACAGATAGTCGTGGTCCGTGGGGTGACACAGACAGGGTGGGGTTGCTCACCTGCATTCTCAGCACCAAGCATCAGTGACAGTTCCTGGAAAAGGGAGGGGAGGTGCATGGGGAGCTCATAATGCTGTGAGCCTAGCGATGGAGTCATTGCAGTACTTCTTCCCTTGTTTCCCTCTCCCCCAACAACTCCTCCCTTCTTCTTAGGGACCAGCATTGGTGTCTGATGTCTGGAAGGCAGGTGAGCAACACCACCCTGCTTGGCAATACCCACTGACTGCTACTGGACCCAAGTAAGCAGGTCCGTGTAGCGCTTCTCTGAATTTTGGGGTGGGAGTCTTGTTAGAATAAAGTTATAAACTCAAAAACAAAAAAAGCAGCCAGTCCCCAGTGGGACCCTCCAGCCAGCTTAGCCCTCCGAGGCCTGGGGCAAAAGAACCCAGCTGTCCGCCCCACACCTGGTATTGACCTGCAGGTAAGCACTGTCATAGAGTTATACAAATTCCCCACATCCACATTGACTGTGCTTGGGGCAGAAGATGTTTCCTTGTATGCATAGGCTTCCTAGACTTGTATCAGGATGGGTAGATAGGTAGATCAACTGTAGCTTTTGAAACGTTTGCCACTTGTGGGTAACACGGTGAGACTTTCCTTTCATGCATTTGGCCATGTCCCTTTCATTGCATTAGCTTGCAACCCCAAGCCGTTTTCAGTCCAGTACGAAGCCAGCATGTGGGACTAATATGTTAACATCTGTTCCGTACAGCAAACGCACAATGACCTTGGTGTATCATCATTAATTTTCTCTCCAAACAAACCAGCCAGAACTATTGCTAGTAGAAACAATTTGAGGAACATCAGCATATAGTCAAACTTATTTAGTCTGTGACATTGATAGAAGGCCTGTTGCTGTTTGAACACAAATTCATCAAGGCAGCGGAGGCGGAAAACTCGCCTCAACGGTCGGTACACTGGAGACATTTCGCTTCCCCCCACCCTCCCAGGTCTGTCTCTTTTCAAATGCTGAATGGACCATGCAGTCTTTGGAAAAACCTTGGGCAGATAAATTTAATCTGAACACATCCAAGCTTCGACAAATATATTCATCTTCATTTCAACGGCTTATAGTTTCAGAGATAAATGCTTAAATCAACAAAGTGGTAACAGCACTCCTCATAGAAATTTTACTAGATCATTCAGGCCTAGCCTTGATATCAAGAGTTACACCGTGCAAAGAAGAGACACATTTATTGGTTTCTTTACATTTTTAAGTGACAAACAGCTTGGGGACTGGACTGAGTTATGGAATTTGTCTAGAATGTTTCGATTTAAAAGTCTGAAGCACTGAGGCAGAGATGGGGTGGTCTGTGGCCCTCCAGATGCTGATAGCTGACAAATGGGCAATGGATGGACATGGGCAATGGGCACTGGGACTAATGAAAGCAGGAGCCCAGCAACTTCTGGAGAGTCACGGTCTCCCCACCTCTGCACTAAGGGTCTGAGAAAGGGGTTGGAAGCGGAACAGAGCCCTTATCAACTGGGGCGAAGATCCACAAACTACCAAAGTTGCTCACTCATCTGGTCTGTATTGCTGAGTCCAAGCTATTAACATGATATTGGGTTTTATCCCCCCTAAGAGCCCCAGCTACTCCTAATGTGTCTCTTGAAACATGTAAACTTTTGGAAGCCATCTCCCCAGAGACAGGCTGTAGCTCAGTGTTAGAGCAGCTATATGTAGAAAAGTCCCGTGTTCAATCCCTGGAATTTTCAGGTGGGGCTGTGAAAGACCCCTGTCTGAAATCTTGGAGAGTTGCTTAACTAGATGGACCAATGGTCTGGTGTGGCAGCTTCCTATGCTCCCGGTAGTAGCCTGTGGGCCATGGGTGGTACTGTGTTGCTCACCTGCCTTCTCAGTTCTACACTTTGCTGCAACTCACCAAGAGCAATCCAATGCTCCTGGCTACTGCAACTGTGCTGTGCCTGCACTGCACTACTCTCCTGGTGCCTTAACCCTTCCCATCAGTAAACAGCAGTGTCTGGAAGGCAGGTGTACTGATAAATACTTGGAGAAGTTCACAAAAACAGCCCCGCCCCCAACACTGCCCTCCTGGCCGCTACTGTAGGTTCCTATGATTATGTCTATTTAGGATGCTATTCATGTTAAGAACTTTATATATATATCTTCTTCTTCTTCTTCTTCTTCTTCTTCTTCTTCTTCTTCTTCTTCTTCTTCTTCTTCTTCTTCTTCTTCTTCTTCTTCTTCTTCTTCTTCTTCTTCTGGTCTCTGGTATTGAATTCAAATGATAACCCTTTCAGTTCCCTAAGCTACTCCTTATGGGTACTTTGGAAGCAAATAATATTGACACTGAGTTCTTTGCTCAACCAGTCCCTTGCAAAGAACACAAAACAGACAAGCCACAATAATCAATAGAACGTGCAGTGGGTGTTACCTGATGCTTCCAAAGAAGCCACAACAAGAGCAAAATGTTGATATGTTTGAATATTCACACAGTTTACGATGGTTGCTTTTCTGTAATTCCTCCTCAGTTGCGGTACAGTGGGTGCAAACCTAACTTTCCGAGAGTCATGCTCCTCTTTTTTTAGAGAAAATGCAGGTTATGATAGCAAAACCATCCATGTTAGACAAGTCGGTTAACAAGATCATACGAACTTTCCTTCCGAGTTCCTCACATATAACCCAGTGTGAAAAATAAAAGCAGCTGCCATAGCTCTGCAAATAAATAAAGTTTCTTTTTCTGACAATCAGTTTTTTACAGAAGTGCCTTTCGAGAGACTAGGACTATGCTACTAGCAGCCTTGAATCACAAAAGACCCTATGGACCCTTGCATCTTGCTCTTCATCCAAGGAGCTCATGGTAGTATATTCATGGGGGTTTATCTCTCCATTTTATCATCATGATAACCCTGCAAGGTAGGATAGACTGAGTGAGAATAACTGGTTGAAGATCACCAATCATGGGTGAGTGGGTCTTGAAACCCAAATATCCCCACTCCTGGCCAAACAGTCTAATGATTAGCCATTCCAAAAAAAAAATATGGGGTGGGCAATCTGTGGCCTTTGGTCTAATTTCATGTGAGGGAGGGAGAAGGGGTTAAAGTCGATGGCAGAAAAGTAATGGCCCCACATATCTTTGACCAGGCATCCCCAAACTGCGGCCCTCCAGATGTTTTGGCCTACAACTCCCATGATCCCTAGCTAACAGGACTAGTGGTTGGGGAAGATGGGAATTGTAGTCCAAAAGATCTGGAGGGCCAAAGTTTGGGGATGCCTGTCTTTGACTCTAGTCCCCCCTTCCTCCAGTATGTGGTCCCTGACAGATCAACTCTGAAGGAGTGCAGCCAAACTACAAATAAAGTTGCCCTGGCATAGACATATTTTGTCAATTACTGCAGATACTTCAGAAATGTAGCTGTAGTAATTGTGCTAGTTTAGTGGGAGTACCAGCAGGGTGCCTCGGTCCAGTCTGGGCAAGACTGAATCCTTTACTTGGAACCTGATATCCAGAAGAGATCAAGAGGTTACAGAGATCAGGGTGGGGAGATAGCAGTAAAAAATTCATTAAGTTCCCATAAGTTCCCAGAGTTGTGGGCTTTTTTTGGAATTCTGAGCTACAGTTCATTCTTAATGGAGTTACCGTGCCAAGTTTGGCTGACTGTTTGACCTCCCCTTTTTAGGAGTGTGATGATGTGTGAAAGCCTTGCTGTCAGACAGAAGCAATAGTGATGCAATTTTCAGGGCTAATGATTCAGCTGACCTAATGTCCTCTTCCAGCTGCTTTCTATTACTGTTGCTTAACTGGGACGATGAAGGCTCAAGGGACTGGCTTTATATAATGAACTTACTGTGCAATTATGGGCAGCTCCAGCAGGCATCTAGAGCAATATCCTCCCCCCCCCTTTTGGACACTGAACCTTTTAAAAAAACAAATGAACATTAACCTGGTGTAATGTGGACATTCCCTACATTTTTTGCGACTATCATGAAAGTCCCCGTAACTTTTTGGATTTCCCTTTGAATCTTCAGCTGGTCCACAATGAGGCAAAGAAACTTCTTATCCTCCTGTAGAGCAACATAACCAAAGTAAACTGGTACAAGCAACAGCCATGAAGAATAAGTAAGTTTTAAGAGGTTCCAAAATGGCACCACCAGACATGTGTAATGTTCTACTGCCTTTAAACTGACTAATCAGTTCTGGGGTCCAGGAGTTTTTGTCACTCTTAGCTTATTTTTGCGGTGGCTAAGGGGTGTTTGTGAGTCTCCTTTCTTTCATTCTTCAAATCATCTCACCAGTGGTCTGCACACCTCAGCGTTCCCAAGTGCTCAGACTTCAATTAAAGCCCAGTGAAATGACATGGAACAACTTTTTCCATAGTGCTTTTTCAGAGTAGGGGTTGTGAGCAGCTGGGGGGGGGCGGTGCAGAGGGCTGGAAAAATGCTTGCAAAGAAGAACCTTATTTTATCCGTCCTGAATTTTACAACATTCAATTTCATTGGCTACCCATGAGTTTTAGTGTTATGACAGAGGGGAATTTTTCCCCATCTTCACTTTCTCCATGTCATGCACAATAACTTTTATCATGTCTATGCCTCCTCTGAGGGTGGGGACAAAATGACGGACTTCTCAGTGGTGGCTCCTTGTTTGCGGAATGCTCTCCCCAGGGATGCATGCCTAGTGCCATCACTGCCTGTTTTTTGGTTCCTTCGGGCTTTACTTTTCTGCTTACTTTTTAGTGGAGTAGGGTGGTTGAGTTGGATGTGCTATTTTATGCATATTATTATGGGTGTTGCTTAAATTTTCTAATGTTTGGTTTTGTAAGTCACCTTGAGCTCATCTTTTTGAAATATGTGACATCATCACCATCAAGTAAACAGGATCCCATTGGAGCCCTACTCCTGTAGAGGCTTCAAAACTCAAGCATGCCCCCGCCTCCCATTTGGCTGCACTTCAAGCTCCAATTTGCTTTGCCAGACCCCATCAGTATGTGTGCCATACCTCAGTAGCCAATGGCAATCAATGCTCATTGAAAAAACATCTCCTATTTGTCAAAAGCCTTTATTAAGTCTTGATACAGTTTCATGGCAATAATATATAATGCTAACATTCCGAGCCTGTATATTTCAGGGGTGGTTTTAGAAACAACACACTGTAAGCACAGATGTTGGATAAGAAGGTGAAGTGACTGATGGGCTGTCTGGCTGTGACGTTAATCAATATGTTAATGAGGGATGGGCTGAGCAGCTAATTCTGTCCCATTGCGGTGTCTCTTGTACTCAATCTTATGTCTGTTATGTGCGCCGTCACATGCCATTCTACCCCTTCGATTGTCATTTGTATGCACTTCACATGCGCATTATACTTACAACATGCACTTTTCAATACATTCACCAGTAAAATATGTGTCTTTTGTATGCAACTCTTATATAAAGTGCATATTTTTGTGAGCACTATTTGTGTACCAAAAAATGCAGAGCAAAATCCAAAGATGTGAATAATCCAGCAGCCTATTCCATAAGCGCTGTAGACACGCTTTTGTAACATGAATTCTCTTTTTTTACCCATCAGTATTTATCGATGCTTTGATGGTTTTTAAACCATATTGTACTCCACCTTGAAATATTTTTTTATAAGAGTGCATATTATAAATATGGAAATGTTTTCACAGGGGGCTAAGAAAACAATATGGATTGTTTCAATGTGATTGCAGTCAGCACAACATTAAAAATGAAATGCTACATACATCTATGGAATGGAATGCATAAGTATCCCAGAACGAAAGCTCATACCAAAATAAAAACTTAGTTGGTCTTTAAGGTGCTACTGAAGGAATTTTTTTTATTTTGCTTCGACTCAGACCAACACGGCTACCTACCTGTAACTATCCCAGAACTGGTTAAAGTGTTGCTGTTGATTTTGTGTGTGGCTTGGGGCTTATATGGGCAGGTTATTGTAAAACATTTAAAGCAGCAGTATCATACTACTTTAAACCTTCCTGGCTTTCCCAAAAGAGTCCTGGAAGCTGTAGTTTGGTTAAGGGTGTTGTCAAGAGACTTCTTCTTCTTCTTTGGTGATCACTCATAGCCAAGGAAGATTGTCTTCCATAAACATGGTTTGAACAGTGGGTCCGTAAGTGACTGTGGAGGCCAATTCTGGATCCAAACGTCCATCCACAGTGGGGGCATTGGTTTCCGGGCAGGGGTTGATCACAGTGTGGATTTGCCAAGCTACCCTTCCTCTTAGCACATTTCCCCTTTTCGTCCTGAGTTTGAGTGTCTTCAAAGCCCTTGACACCTTTGGTAATGACTGTTCTCCAATTGGAGGGCTCACAGGCCAGTATTTCCCAGTTGTCAGTGTTTATACCACATTCTTTTTTTTTATTTGCCTTGAGAGAGTCTTTAAACCTCTTTTGTTAACCACCGGAATTATGCTTTCCATTTTTGAGTTTAGAATAGAGTAGTTAAAAGACATCTATTCCACTCAGAAAGCTACAGTTCCCAGAGTTCTCTGGGAAGAGGGATTGAATGTTAAACCACTTCAAGGTAAGATCAAAATCCCACACTCACTGAAATCCTTAAAAAAAATATGAAGTGCCCTGTGAATGATGCAGGAAAAAACTTGAAGCTTCTTTCACAGAGGAAGGAAACCTTGGATAAATCTGAGGAAAGCACTATAATGAATGGCACAAAATAAGATTTCACTGAGCAGCCAACTTAGGGAATCTAACGTTTCAAACCCCAGACTGTTTCCTATTGAGGACAGGAAAGGAATGCCACACTCAGGCTTTGATTTCTCCTGACTACATTGTTGGCTTTCTTAAATGAGAGACACAGAGAGGATGTCAGTGAAAGAAATGAGAATCTTGAAAACCATGTGAAAAGAGCCCTAACCAAAAGAATGCTGGAAAGCAAAAAGGTCTGTAAAGGTGTGCAGCAGCCGACATGTGCAGAATGATCAAAGGGCTATGAAAGACACGTCTCCTCCATCGCAGGATCTTGCTTTTCATCTAGCTCCTCCAACAGGTGCCATGATAGCTGTGCCACTTGCAAAAAAATGGCAGGTGTTGCCGACAGAAAGAAGAGAAGGCGAAATGTAATGCACAGTGACAGTTTAGGGAATAGAGTAGTTGTAATTAAAAACCAGGGGAGGGCTCTAGCTCAGCTGTAGAGCATCTGCTTCGCATGCAAAAGGGTCCAGGTTCGAATCCCAACATATTCAGATAGTGCTGAGAGAGACCTCCCTGGCTAAAGCACTTGAGAGCTGCTGCTGGTCAGTGCGGACAGCACTGAGCTAGATAGATCAATAGTTTGATTCACCCTAAGGGAGGGGGGGTCTTTCAAATTTCAGTAGAGCCCTGTCTGAGGCCAAAATTTGGCACACCCACCCATCCACCTATGGTTTCCATTCTGCTCAGTTCATGATGTCATAGTTGCACCGTCCTGCCTCTAAATAAGGTGGGGAGAGTGGGGAGAGTGCTGTTGTACTCAGCTCCTGCCCTGGGGATTCTCATAGGCTGGCCACTATAAGAACAGGATGTTGGACTAGAGGTGTCATTTGTCTGATCTAGCAGATTCTTATGTTCATAACTCCCACCATCCCTCATCATTGACCATGATGCCTGTGGTTGATGGAAGTTGGAATCCAGCAACATCTGGAGCATTGGCACCAGCTTGCAAGGGTGATTGGGGTTCCAGCACTGTGCATGTGGACATGGGTCTGACCAAACTGTGGGAGGCAGTGGAAGACAGGAGTGCCTGGCGTGCTCTGGTCCATGGGGTCATGAAGATTGGACCCGACTAAATTACTAAACAAATGTCCCAATGTCGCACGCGTGACATCAGGATGTTGGGAGGACCCGGCGTGGAGGCAAATGTGGTGGCAGCATGGCTTCAATGGCAGATAGCTCCTCCTCCTGCTCATGCTGTCACCACCAGCAGAGGGATGCTTTGACCCTCCTTCTGCTCCACAGCAGTAGGAGGAGGAGAAGGAGCCGGCCATTGAAGCCACGCCATGCTTGGCTCCGTGTTCAGGCTCCTCCACCCCCTGATTTTTTTGGACAATGAGGGGTGTCCCCCTCCCAAAACTATTGGTTGGGGGGGGAAAGAAGAGGGCTCTTCCCTCATGAGTTGGCTCTCCTGATCTAGAGGGACTTGTTATATAATTACCCTTTTCACTGAACTCAGCAGCTTTTGCACAGCTGATAGTGGCACAACTACAACATGTTCTTTAGTCCTATGCTACACATAATATTTTGAAAGAGAATGAAAAACAGAGCTTCAGCTTAGTATTTGCCTCTGACTGCAGCTCATTCCTAATGGTTTGAAGCAACAGGGAGAAAGAGACCAAAGTAATGCTTGCTTTGAAAAAATAGAGCAGAATACTGGCAAATACAGGCCAGGATCAAGAGAAATGGTATACTTCTGAATACCACTTGCTGGAAACCTCAGGAGGAGAGAGTGCTGTAGTGCCTAGGCCCTGCTTGTCGGCTTCCCGGGAGCATCCATTTGGCCACTGTGAGAAAAGGATGCTGGGCTACATGGATCTTTGATTGAATCTAGCAAAGCTCTTCTTGTATACAAGCTGATACTCTTGGCACAACACCAGCTGAAGCACAGCAGAGGACAAGATAGCCTTTCTTCCCTCTGGGAACCATGCACAGAGCATAAGGTGGCCAAGTCCCTGTACTAAAGTCTCCAGTTCGAGACTCCTAACATGAGCATAAAGCAATAGAACTGGGCGTTTTCCTTGATTCCATTTTGGCAGTTGTGTGTCACACTTTTAGAAAGGAGAAGACCAATTTACACTGAAGTTAAATGTTTCCAGTTCCTCATCAGAATAGGAGAGAAGCTTGCTGCATCGTGGACATACATCTTGCCATGACCCTCCGGCCACAATAGCTTAAGAGGCAATTAATCCAATTCCTTATTTGTTGAATCAATACTAATGCAATGTTTTCCCTCTCCTATAATTTGCAGGCTTTGACTGTTCTGACCGTCAACAACATTGAGGTAGGAAATTCTGGTTTGTTCTGACTGCATTTATGTTTCTGAGTGATTGAGGAAATCGGGCTGCCTGCGTACGATGGAATGTACACATTTGAGCTTTAAGGTTCTTCCTTAAGCTGCTTTGGTATCGGTGTATCACGTGGTTTGGATTTAATTCACAAGGACATTATTTTGGAATAGCTTTATTCTTCTCTATCCTGTTCAGACTTTCTCATCCTCCACATTTCTGTAAATCTAGCAAAAGAGGCGTAGAACGTAACCTGCTCACACCATAATGAGAGCTATGCGCATGCTGAGATTCCTGTGGGACTATGGTTATAGGTACAGCATTAAACTTTCTGTAACTTGTGGTCATCATTATTTTTTTTAAGTTACGCTCCAGCCCATGTGGTTGCTAAAAGTTGCTTGCTTGCTTACAAACCTTATTGTGGGTAAAAAAAAGTACAAGTCCTGAAGAAATAACTTTACAGGTTGTAATAATACAAGTCTCTCCTTGATTTATTGGCAGGAGTGGGGGTACGTGATTTGCATGAAACATTTGCCCCAGTGTACCTTCTCTCCATGAAGAGAAACTGGTAACTTCTTGTTGACGGAAGCCAACCAGTGCCAATGGTAGAAGACCAGTTCAGTCCTCATTATATCAGTGTCTAGAACTGTGGCATTTCTCTTTCCCACATAGAAAAGAATGGCAAGCGGTCATTTATATGGAATAAAGTCAATGTGTGCGCCTATGGACGTGGTTGTGTTGGAATTAGAAGTGACCCTTGCCCTGGCAACTCACCTCCTAAAAACCTGCTCCAATCTGCATAACTCCACCTGTTTATTTGAATAGCTCCTCCTATCTCTTGGTCATATTACAAAACAAATGAGAAATGTGTGACCCTTCAGATCTTGTTGGACTATAACTCCCAGCATCCTTGACTATTGGGCAAGTTGGTGGGAGCTGATGGGAATTGGTGTCCGATATCTGCCAACCTTACTATCTGCATTGGAGGCTCATGTAGTCCATTGCATGGTGACTCAGGTGACCCCATTTGTGGAACTACCTATCTTTGAAGGTACAGTGTGGTGATCTTTTCCCCATCAACTATAAATGTATCTGTTCACACAAGCATTGTGGAGAAAAATGTAAACTGAAGCACAGTTACTTTTTATGTCTACAGCTGAAGGTGTTGTGTCTTTCATCTTGTTTGATTTAATGTGCATATTGTTATTTATAGTGGGTTATTGGTACACTGCACAGGGATGGTCCAAGGTATTTTGCTCCCTGGTGACAAGTTAATGCTGCTCTCTCCACTTTCCATATGCAGTAGCCTGGCAGCTGAATCTTACTTCAATATTGGCCAACAGTTGGAGGGGGCTGCCCCTCACACCTTCCAGTATTTGCTGCCTGAGGTGGTTGCCTTGTTGTTGTTGTTGTTGTTTAGTCGTTTAGTCGTGTCCGACTCTTCGTGACCCCATGGACCAGAGCACACCAGGCACTCCTGTCTTCCACTGCCTCCCGCAGTTGCCTTACTGCTCTTAATGGTAGCACCAGCCCATACAGGGGTGCCAACTTGAATAAAATATTGTGGGGGCCCAGGTAAGCCCCACCCCGCATAATCGATCACATGATGCAGTGCACGCACCACAATTTGAATGGGAATGCCCATCAACTTTGTGGGGAGCTGGCCCCCTCAAATATTTTATTGTGGTGGGCGAAGCCTCCATGGCCCCTAGGAGTTGGCTCCTATGAGCCCTGACATTGCCCTGGCATAAAAGTACAGTGAATTAATGCCCTGGCATAAAAGTACAGCGAATTAATAAATAAAACATCTGAAGGGCCACAGATTCCCTGTTCCCTGCATTATAGGAAGACAGAAGCCATATCCCTATTTTCTGAACCCTTCATGGGAAGAGGGCGACTGGGGACAAGTGCATTACCTACCTGCCTCCACTATTGCCATGCTCACCGCCCTCCACACATGGGAAGGCTAACCTTTGAAGTGGGAGACTGATAGGGTCCCCGCACAGTTTGAGAGCCTGGGAATTCAGGGTTGCAAATCACAAGTGGGGAGCTTGCGCCAGTTGAAAAGGCTGGATAGAATCTCGTGGAGGGTGGTGAGCATTTAGTTGGCCACTGTGAGAACAGGATGGGCCTTTGGTCTGATCCAGCAGGGCTCTTCTTAAATTATTATGGGATAGCAACATGGGAATGGAGCTGGTGTGCTCATGTCCTCTGTCCCTCATCATATGATGGTGAAAATATTAGGACCTGGGGTATGTTTCTGTGTCTTTGTGTAAAATAAAAAAAATCATTCAGTAGCACCTTAAAGACCAACTAAGTTTTTATTTTGGTGTCTTTGTGTGTTTCGCATGATGGCTAATAATTTCCCAGGTTGCCCACATGGATCTGTATGTAAGAAGCTGCTGGCACGTTTTGAAAAAGAAATCTATTAGCTGCCATGTTTTGTTTTGTTTTTCACAGAAGTAAGCTGTTAATTCCCTGTTGCTGCAATGGCCCAGCCACCGTGTCTTAAAAAAACCAACCTTATTTTATTTCAGTGAACAGAGACTTCCTCATTTAAATGTAATATCAGTTGATAGCCTAGAGAGTGTTTCTATATGAAGCTGGCACCAGCTTCACAGCAGGAAATTTGTGATGCTCGCTAAAGCTAATGTTTAACTATAACAAAATGTCTAGGTGACTGTTTCAGTCAGATAAATTTTTAATAGGAACCTTTGGTAAATTAAATTGCATTATTAAAGAGAATAGATAAACTTAGCTAGTTGCTTTAAAGAACAAGGACATAAGTTCACTTGAATTTGGAACAGGAATGACAATCTAATTCACTCAGATTCAACTTGAAAGTGATGTTTGCAAGCCTCACACCTGCCTGCCGTACAAATATGAACGCTAAATTAAACATCGCTGAGTATGACAAAGTTCAGAATTCTGGTAATCTGTGACTATAACAATTTTTGTGTTTCCCTATGCTAAAAAACTTTTTTAAAAAAATATGGAAAAAACAGATGGGTTTCACAAACATATTCACATCTCCTTAAAAAAACGGACACAAGTTTTATTTAGTAGTGGGGGCCAAAGAACCCATTTTGTTTCAGAAACATGTAATGTAAAATTAAGTGTCACTTTTCCACTTCAATCGTCATTATTACCTGCCCCCAGGAAGTAGGGGAGGTGATAAAATAATGGAGCATTTTGGCTACGAAACAGTGTAAAAAGAAGATAGAGAACTGCATACAAGGCTGCTTGGTTGGGGGTTGGTTGGTAGCAAATCAAATAATATTTAGTTCAGCCTAGGGATGGATGAATCTTGTGTATATCGGTTTCATATATTTCCACCATTAATTTTAATTTGTCATGTTTGCACATCAGTTTGCCATTTTTTTTAAAAAAATGAAAGAGTCGTTCTTTTCATGACATTTTGTCAGCAGTTTAGTATGCATTTTTCCTTATATGTACCTTTTTTTTTTGCAATTTTAGGAAATTACATTTGTGCAAGCAATTTCTCCTACCAGAATGCATTTTTGTAAGTTAAATTAAATGTTGCGCTTTTCTGATCATTCCATCACACCAGGCATTTCTGCTTGCCAGAAGGAACAACCCTCCCTCTTGCCCCCCCCCCCCCCGGCGTGCACTTTTCTGGGGGTTCTCCTGGATTTCCAGAGTAGATTTGGGGGAAGGCATGGGGTGTGGTGGAGGAAGGCGTGGGAGCCCTTACACTAGCTTCTGCTAGCCGTCTAGGTAGGTTAAATCCAGGCTATGACTTTTTGTACACATTTTCTGGTTGCAGAACTGCACTACAAAATTCAGGGATGTGTAAAGTAGAACAAAGTAGGTGCATTTCAGCTCATGTATTGTTTCAGAAAATGTGTGGGTTTAGTTTAAAATGCAAACTAAACTAAATTCCCCAACAATACCCTATAGGGGCGGGGGAAGACATTCAATGCAGTTCATGTTTAAAGACAAACCTACCTAATTCACACTTTCCAAAGCAATGTGTGAATGGGAATACAGCCATCCTTTGAAATGTGCCCTTCTACCATTTTTTCAGTGCAGTTCTCCATACGAAAATGTACAAAAATGCATACACTGGGGTAAGGCATGCCTATAAATGACTATAATACTGAAAATAGCCTACAAAATGCATTATCTCAATGTGTATATTAGGCAAAATTGCATAAAATCCACACTAAAATGCTGATAAATTTCCATCAGCATATGGTTGGGAGGACAGAGAAGTAGAGGCATGTCTCCTTCTCCCCTCCCTCCTGACTGCATGAATGTCAAAATAAAGGTAAAGAACCCCTGACCATTAGGTCCAGTCGTGACTGACTCTGAGGTTGCAGTGCTCATCTCGCTTTATTGGCCGAGGGAGTCGGCGTACAGCTTCCAGATCATGTGGCCAGCATGACTAAGCCGCTTCTGGTGAACCAGAGCAGTGCACGGAAACGCCGTTTGCCTTCCCACCGGAGCGGTACCTATTTATCTACTTGCACTTTGACATGCTTTCGAACTGCTAGGTTGGCAGGAGCAGGGACCAAGCAATGGGAGCTCACCCCGTCACAGGGATTCGAACCGCCGACCTTCTGATCGGCAAGCCCTAGGCTCTGTGGTTTAACCCACAGTGCTACCCGCGTCCCTACTGCATGAATGTTCAAGGCTCCAAATCAGATCACAACTGCCCTCAGAACACCAGATCAAGGGGGCCTTGCACAGTCCTAATAATCATGGCTTTATAAGATCAGGCTTTTTGGTGTGTGAACTCCACAAGGTGTGTGTGTGTGTGTGTGTGTGTGTGTGTGTGTGTGTGTGTGTTTAAAAAAAGTATCATATTTAAAAGGTAATCATTTGGTAATATTTGCAAAATGTAAGAGCTTGTAAATTGCTTGGATGGTTTCTACGTACATCACTTCAATTCAAAAAGGGGGGTTGTACTGTGCACATGGCTATGTATCAACTTGTAACTGAATGCTTGCGACTGGAGAATGTAGATTGGCTTTTTACAGCTTATGCCTTGTTAGTCCTGCTATATAACAGAGGGAAATTCTCAAAAGCTATTGGCATCTCTGCCCTTTTCAATGGATTGAGGCAGCAGTGCACACAATCTTCTTAATTCTTTGTAGCTCTCTGATTACTTGCTTCCTTGGATCCGAGGTCTTTTTTTATATATTCCAGGGTATCAATATGTACAAGCGCACGTCTCACTTTCGATAAAGGGATGCTTTGTGCAAAGGCTTCATTTATTTTGAATAGTGATGGGCTTCGACACATCCAAAACCACTCTAACATCTGCTTAATCCGGTTTTGTACTCTTGGATAATTTGGCTGTGCATTTTTTTTGCCAGATACTTGAGATACCCAAAAGGAAGAACAGCAATAGTGTTTCCCTCTCTCTTACATACCGGTATTTCAAATAGCTTTTATTTCAGCTCATTCTGTTACAGCCATCCAATTTCAGAGAAAGAAATATCTGGACTAGATGCTGCCAAGTAATTGGGAGACCCTGGTTATTTTTAACACACAGGCGTTACAGCCATTGACAAGAGTCACCGCTGCAAGCCGCCAAGTCTCCCCTGAATAAATACCAGCTCCGCCTATACTGTGTCTTTTTAGTGTCCTTCTCCTTGTAAATATTCAAATTACATACTTTTTTATAGAAAGAATATCTCATGCATATGGATTCTAATAAAAGATTGTTATCACAAATGGCTCCGCTCTCTTGTACAATAATACACTTAATGGGGCATGTTAATGTCATTACAAAGTAGACTTCTGAACAGGCTAGAATACGGCCATTTATTATCTAAACCACGATAATAGGCAACATGTAACAATCAGATTTCAAGGCAATTCATCAATGTGGTCTGTTAAGGGGGGGAGGAAGAGTGTTCAGTCTTGTATTCATGAATCACAATTTCTTGGGGTGTGAGGTGGTCATATCTGGATCCCGACCTGGAATGCATGCTGCCCAACCCAGTTGTTGTGAAACTGGGCCTGAGCAGAACTGTCAGAACTGCTCTATCAGACAGGCAAGGCCAGCATGATATAGTGGGCAGAGTGTCAGACAAAGACCTCAGGGACCAGCATTCAAATCCCCATGACCATGAAGTTCACATGAAGCTCACCTTGGGACAGTCACTGCCTTGCTCAACCTAACCTGCCTCACAGGGTTGTCGTTGAGATGAAATAATTGGGAGAACCATGTATGCCACATTGAGTTCATTGGAGGAAAAAGTTAAGATATAAAATGATAGTGATGATGTCAAAATCCTGGTAGTTAATCATATGGTGTCAGAGGGTCGTCGTGGCTACTCTAGAGTAACTCCGCTTGAGTCCAGTTTGTCTTTAAAGACTTTTATTGTGCAAAGTAGTTACAGTGCAGAGACAGCTTAAAACATGGCCTCTCATTCCGAATCAGAATCCGGCAATGGTGTACGTCTGTTTTTACGCCAGCAAAGTAGTCTCCCCCTTGACCTGTGTCGTGGTGCTCTCCTTAACTCTTGCACCGGAAGGAGTGATGCCCTCTCAGTCTCCTCCCTGTCAAGGCGGTGGAAGGGCTCTCCAGCATCACTGAGCCCTTGCCTGCATCTCTCCTCCCCTGAGCATTCCCATCGTTCCGCACGCTGGTTTCTCTCTCCCTCCGAGTCTTTCCCCTCCCCCCTGGCTGCTTCAGACCCACTGCTGCTCCCTGTGCTTGGCGAGGTGGACGTTAGGATGATGGGGGCTGGCTCCCTGTAGGGAGTCACCCTTACATATGGCCAACCCAGAGGCTTCATCCAATCTCTAGGAATAATGTTGGCTACTCCATTCTCATCTGCACCTGCTGCTGTTCCTGCTGCTAAGGTAAGGAAAGTGGGTAGGCCATGTATGTTGGGGGATAGTGAGGAGATTTTAAGGGGAAGGAAGGAGAGGTGGATGCATGGTGGCCACTGGGAAATATTCTGTAGCTCAGATTTTGACCCATGCTGGAAAATAATGCCAGGGCTTTTAAAGCTCAACTCTCGTTTGTGGGCTTCATTTGTGGTCTATTTTATGTGCCGCCAAAAGTTCATTCCTGAGCCTGGCTCCTCTCTCTGGCACTCAGCATGGAGAAATATGCCAGCTTTGGTTTCCCTTTCGTTTTTCCACATGCCATTTTCACTTATATAGTCTGCATGCATATCTTTTGGTTGCAGAGCTCACTGCAACATTTGGAGGTGTGGATTTTGAAGGGTGGCCACATTTTGGCTTGAGTGTTGGCGTGGGAAACACAAGTGTATTTGCCTCATATTGAAAAAGTGAAGTAAACATCTCTCTCAGGCACAAATGTGGTTCAGACGGGGCTCTGTATGATGAAGGTCATTTTTGGTGTGACTGTGTTGCTGACATCCACAGGAGTGTCCTCAGAAGCCTTCCCTGAGACAAACATTGTAATGGAAGAAGGATTTATGCCTGTGCCAGGCAGGCATTTCAAGCCATTTCCATGATTTGTGGTGCACCTCTTCCCTCAGGCTCATGAGCCCGGCCCGAAACTAACTGAACACAACTGTGCCTGTTGGACAGAGCAAATGTACACAAGTTATCAGTCTTCTCCTAGCTTATCAGGAAATGCCATTCAGAAGCTATGTTTGCTCTCTCTCTCTCTCTCTCTCTCTCTCTCTCTCTCTCTCTCTCTCTCTCTCTCTCACACACACACACACACACACACACACACAAAACCTTCCTTTTTTTGGGAAGCAATAGGTCAAGCTTAGCAAAAAGGAAACTTTAGAAAAGGCCAACAAATGTGTTAGTTTTTGGTTACCATTTTGCTTTGCTGATGCTGGTTGTGTTTTTTTAAAAAAATCTCTGAAAGAATTGACAACTGCTTCACTGTCCCACTTCCTTAGTATTTGGTAAAATGTCATGGCCACTGTATGGGGTTGTGTTGGAGATGGATGGGTCATGCTCTCTGTGCACCAGGCCAATTTTTCATATGTTTGTTTGTAAGACCCTTCTGCCCCATTTCTACATTTATCTACGATTTATTTATTTAATTTTGCTTTTAAAAAGTACATTGAACTTCATATATTTTCCTTATTAAACTTTTTTTTTACAACAGTGACTCACAATAATAAACAAATAACATATATATTAAAACCAGGTTTAAAAAAAGCATCAAATATTTAAAGTACATATTGAAATGCTATAATAATGCATTTTACAGTTTTTTTTGTTTTGAGCCAGTAACTGTATTACATAATTTGGGGGAAGTGTGGAATCCAGTGGATGATTATCATTTAACCAAATTTCCATCCTGCCTTTCCTGCCATGGGATCCCAGGGTGGCAAACAGCAAAACAGTAAAAAAACAGTAAAGTGAAAATAAAAGAAAAAATTATTGGAAACAAGAGCATTTGAAACATTTAATAACATTAAGTTGTATCCAATTCTGCAGAAGAAGTGTTCTGCTCACCCAGTGGGACTTCCCCTTCCTCTCCTCTCTCGCACGCACACCCCATTTTATTTTTTAAAAAAATATAATTTACTGCATTTATATCCCACCTTTTTCTCCAAGGAGCTTGAGATGTCTTACATTGTTCTCTCCTTCATTTAATCCCATTAAGAACTCCGTGAAGTAAGTTAGGCAGTGACTGGCCCAACGTCACACTGTGAAGTGGAGATTTGAACCCTGGCCTTCCAGCTCCTAGTTCAGCACTCTTAACCCGGACAAGGCAATCATAGTCATGTTCCAGGCAGGGCTGGGATGAACTGTGGTCTGAAATCCCGGAGAGCTGCTACCACTCAGTGTAGACAATACTGATCTAGACCAATTTTCTGACTTTGTGTAAGTGAGAACTTCCTATATTCCCATTCTTTATAATGGATGAAAAGTATGGAACTTTACAGATGTGAATCGTGCAGGAACCAGATCTGTAAAGTCAGACAAAATCTAAGCACAGTAGTGAAATATGAGCTTGGAGACTAAGCACCTTTTGATGTCAAGTACTAAGAAAAGAGAGGGATTTAGTCTACACCAGTATCTAAGATAGGACACGGGTGGCACTGTGGTCTAAACCACTAAGCCTCTTGGGCTTGCCAATTGGAAGGTCGGCGGTTCGAATCCCCGTGAAAGGGTGAGCTCCCGTTGTTCGGTCCCAGCTCCTGCCCACCTAGCAGTTCGAAAGCACATTAAAGTGCAAGTAGATAAATAGATACCGCTCCGGCAGGAAGGTAAACGGTGTTTCCGTATGCTGCTCTGGTTCGCCAGAAGCTGCTTAGTCCTGCTGGCCACATGACCCGGAAGCTGTACGCCGGCTCCCTTGGCCAGTAACGTGAGATGAATTCTGCAACCCCAGAGTCGTCTGCAACTGGACCCAACGGTCAGGGGTCCCTTTATCTTTACCTTTACTCGGAAAAGATGGCATGTATTATGTCATAAAAAATAAATGATGTAAGAACACACAAGCATGCACATACACAAATGTGTGCAAAATAATTTATGGCTCTGGGAGTTTGCTGATAGAAGTGGAGCCCCAGTGAAAGTCTGTAACATCGCTAAACAAATACAGTAGACTTGATAATAGACAAGAATTGCAGATTTCATTCATGAAGGGAAGTGGTTCCTGTGCTTTTGAATACATTTTGCTGGTGTGGCACTCTGGGACATTGATTGGCTGATGGGGAATTACTGGAAGTGCATGTATGTGGGTGAAAATAATGCATGGAATTAGGATTCCTCTTCTGTGTATAAAATAACTAGAGATGCAGAGGGGAGTTCTCTTGAGTCTGTCTGAGAAATAAACTGCTGGCATTCATAATTTTATTATTATTTATTTATTTCATAACATTTATAGACTGCTTGATTGTAACAAACAAACTTCAAAGCGGTTTACAAAATGATGAAAACATAAAACCAGGATTTATTTATTTTTTTACAATACATTAAAACATACAATAAGTTAAAATAGTAAAACAGATTAAGATTCACACCAGCGTTTCTAAGCATCTGTGTGGGCTTGTCCTACTAAGTACGCCTTCAGCAGGCTCTGAAACGAATACAGCGAAGGCACCTGCTTGATGTCAATAGGCAGGGAGTTCCAAAGTTCTGGTGCTGAATGATTCAGTTCTTACAAACGCAGAAGGGAATGTATGCCTCAAAGAAGCAGAGCTTTTAAGACAGCCCCCACCAAACATTTACTTGGCACTGTAGTAACCAGCAGGAGAAAGTTTGGAAGAATACAAACCTCCCCAGATCTCCCAAACTACAGTCGTACCTTGGAAATCAAACAGAATCCGTTCCGGAATTCCGTTCGACTTCCAAAATGTTTGGAAACTGAAGCCCAGCTTCTGATTGGCTGCAGGAAGCCGTAGAAGCCGCTCTGGATGTTTGGCTTCTAAAAATCATTCGAAAACCAGAACACTCACTTCTGGGTTTCGATTGTTTGGGAACCAATTTGTTCGGGAGCCAAGGAGTTTGAGATCCAAGGTACGACTGTATTATGTGATAGTTTTGCTGCTAGGGACCAGATAGAAACTGGCTTTTTTCCCCTGCAAAGCTAGCTGCAAATATTTGAATATTGGATGGAATAGGAGCGATGCCAGCTGATTGCATCTCTGACTGCAGATTAAATGGAAATGCAACACAGTTAATTAACTAGAATTATACAGTGACACACAGTTCAATTTCTTTGGTTAGTTTTATGGCTGCTTTCTGAATGCCATCCAGTTTCTTTGCCTCAAGTGCAATTTTAATATGTGTAGATAAAAAAATTGTAAAGTTATCACTTTAATCAACATCTATTCATTCATTCTTTGGGGGGGGGAAGATTTCAGAAGAATCAAGATGTCAAAACTGTGCAACTAATTGTCACAAAATTAGCAAAAGCTGGGGGAGGGGGAGTAATTGAGGGATGCAAGAAACATTGTGAGTAATAATAATACAAAAAGGCCAGAACATGCAAATATTTGGGTGAGAAAATATGATCAAACATGGCCTAACTTTCTTACTCTTTGTTTTGCAATTGAAATATGTATGAAACTGTCTTGTCTTGTCCATACCCTATATTTTGAGTGCTATGCTACTCCTTTAAACAATCATGGCTTCCCCCCCAAATATTCTGGGAGCTGTAGCTTGAGAATGGTGTTGAGAATTCTTAGGTGGTCCCTATTCCCCTTCCAGAGCTACAATTCTCAGAGTACCTTGGGGAAAGGATTGCCTGTTAAACCACTCTAATAAACCACCCTTTGAGCATAATACGGGATCTCCTAACAACTCTCACCCCCCTTAAAGGTAAAGGGACCCCTGACCATTAGGTCCAGTCATGACCGACTCTGGGGTTGCGTGCTCATCTCGCATTATTGGCTGAGGGAGCCGGCGTATAGCTTCCAGGTCATGTGGCCAGCATGACAAAGCCGCTTCTGGCAAACCAGAGCAGCACATGGAAACGCCGTTTACCTTCCCGCTATCACGGTTCCTATATATCTACTTGCATTTTGATGTGCTTTCAAACTGCTAGGTTGGCAGGAGCTGGGACCAAGCAACAGGAGCTCACCCCGTCACAGGGATTCGAACCGCCGACCATCTGATCAGCAAGCCCTAGGCTCAGTGGTTCACCCCCCCTTAAGAAACTATAAATTTACCCCCACTAAAGAGTGGGTGCAGTATCTCTGAATACGTAAATGACCAGAATTTCTGTATCAACACTGGTGAGTTGTCTTTAAAAAAAAAAAAAAAAAGCTTGTCGCACTTCCGAGTGCAATGCAAACTTGAAACACACCTTCACTGTGCCCCCGGAGGCCCTGCATTTCTGTTTCACAAGGCTATTACATTTTGCTGTGTCAGTTATTCTCATGTGGTAGCACACTGAGAGTATCACATTCAGACTTTCGATCACAGTTTTGGTGTATAGTAGTCTTGTACATTGAACAACACACCCTGGACATTATTTTACTGGAAGGAAAATGGCTCCCCCCTCCCTGCAACCATGGTATAGATTTCTGCAGTTGTGGCATATTTAGAGGCAACACCTACATCCTTCATCTTCAACCTGATCGCAAAGCCCTCTTGATAAATTGGCCCACACATCCATGCACATCTCTGAACACCGCTTCACTTGACTGGAATATGCTTAAAAGCTGTTACTTATTCTTTTACGTTGACTCCACTGAATGGAGATTCTGCCTACCTGCCCTGTCCGTGCAGTTGTGCTTCCGAATATTAGTTGTTGGGAGACTACAGTTGTGCTCAAGTCTTCCTTGCACACTTCCATAGCCAGATGGTTGGCCACTATGAGAACAGGATGTTGGAATAGGTGGTCTGATCCCGTAGAACTCTTGGTATCTTGTTATGTGATGCCATGCTGAGGGAGAGCTCAGTTAGTAAGCACGAGAGTCTTAATCTCAGGGTCATGGGTTAGAGCTCTGCGGTGGGGGAAAGATTCTTGCATTGCAGGGAGTTGGACTAGATGATCCTTGTGGTCCCTTCCAACTCTACATTCCCATGATTCCATGTTGTGTTGTGTTGTGCTGTGCTGTGCTATCTTCTTTTATGTTCTTACAGCATATTAATGTCCCCTCTCACTGCATCCATGGTACCTTCAACGTACAGGCAACTATCAGTTTACGGATATTTGATGCACTAACTACCATGCACACATGTGTCATGTTTGAAACTGGAAGAGGATGGAACAGGGGCAGAATTGGGGCGAAGTGGGTAGGGAGGGGCAGAGGCAAGGGCAGAATGGGGCAGAATGGGGTGAGGCAGGCTTACATGCACTCTGCTGATGCACACAATGACCTGGAACACAACCCCTGGACAAATGAAGGGTTAATAATAATAATAATAATAATAATAATAATAATAATAATAATTTATTTATACCCCGCCCATGTGGCTGGGTTTCCCCAGCCACTCTGGGTGGCTTACAACAGAAAAATGAAATAAAATAATCTATTAAACATTAAAAGCCTCCCTTGGTTGTGTGTAATCAGATCACCCATTTTACTGTGGGTCATAATCGGTCTGTTCGGACATTTGGCCCAGGAATAAGGCCATTTCCACACCTATGGTGTTGCAGGAAGGAGGATTTATTTATTTGCACACCTCAATACCCATGTACACATGATGCTATTTCATGCGTGCACATTCCAGAGGCCTGAGATTATTCCCTGCCAGTTTCCCAGTCTTCAGTGCTGAGCTGAATGTCTGAACTGGCCTCAAATACTGGTAATCCCAGAGGTATGGAAACCATTGGTAGTTAGTCTACAGCTAGGGTGAAAGGATTATTCCCATCAATAGTGCAAATGCATTCCTTTATGGCCCCCAAGAGAGATCCTGGAACTAACTAAACCTTGATAAGTCCTGGCTTCAATTAAACCTGGGGCTGGAAATGAAGCATGTTTCATGACAGGTCATTGAAAAGCACCAGAGAGTGAAACTCAAAGTAAAATGGAAGAAGCACTGCAAAGGGATCAGCTATAATAGAGTTTGACTCTAAGCTGATATTAAACTTTATCTCCTTAATGACAATTAGAGGCAAAGACTGCAGAGCAAACTTCTTGTGCTAAGCTGTGAACAAATGCTGGAGATATTTACTGTATGTATGTGTGTGTGTGTGTGTGTGTGTGTGTGTGTGTGTGTGTGTGTATGTATGTATGTATGTACGTAGGTGTCTTCGAGGCATTTCACATTGCTCAAATGAATGGCTCTGAGCAACCTCTTTATCCAATTGGATAGAGAAATTTGATGGGGGGGGGTTTCTCCCTCTCTCATAACATTAGAATGTGGAGACACCCAATGGAAGATTCAAGACTGATAAAAGGAAAAACTATGGCACTCATTCCTACCAGAGACAAAGGTGGTCACCAACTTGGCTGGTTTTAAAAGAGTATTGGACAAATTTGTAAGGCTGATAACCGTGATGGCACCTGGATAGCCACTGTGAGAACAGGCTCCTGGCCAAGAGGGCCACTGGGCCTGATCCTGTAGGCTCTTTTTGCATTCTTATGTTCTATGCAGGGGCATACCCAGGATCAAAACTGGGGGGGGGCAAGAGAGGGGAAGGAGGGAGGGAGGGAGGGAGGGAGGGAGGGAGGAGGAAGGAAGGAAGGAAGGAAGGAAGGAAGGAAGGAAGGAAGGAAGGAAGGAAGGAAGGAAGGAAGGAAGGAAGGAAGGAAAGAAGGACATTGGCATTCATCAATCCTCTGACCTCCATATATTTTGTACTGCAATGACCCAATGAGCGTTGGTTTCGCGTGTTGCTGATGCTGTATAATTCCCAGCCGAATCATTTCACAGTCCAAAACATCTGGAGGGCACCAGGTTGGTGAATGCTCCACTACATCTAATTCTGATGCCCCAGTAATATGCAGGCCCTTCCTCCCCCGCCCCCCCCCCAAAAATCCACTCCACCCATCATGATAAGAAGGATTGTACAGCATCAGCAACACCCAAACACAGCGCTCCTATCAGCCCTTGTGCAGAATGTCAATGGTCTAATCAAAACCAACCTGGCAGCTTATTAAATGCCATGCCGGCAGATGATATATTGTAATGCAGATTCTCTTGATGTCTGACAATGCATCCCAACCGGTGGGGGCCATCCATTTCAGCCATTGCTATGCAAATCATGATAATCCAAAGCCTATTTAATTTGTGGGGTCTAATTTTGCACTAAGAACCAAATAATTTGCAGCAACAGACTGATTAGGCAAAGCATGTGAACACTATACCTTAATAAGTCTGCGAAGATGATACACATGCTGACACACTGACAGCATTTCTCAGCAAACAAATAAACAAATAAATAAATAACCCAAACTTCCAGACCCCGTGTTAATTTATACTACAGTTTTCCTCCCAATTGTGCTATTTGTTATAAATTACTATACATTTCCATGCACACTCCTATGGAATGGAAATAAACCTGGATCCAAGACTGCGCTCTGATGCACACCTACCTGAGGTTAAAGCCAGCCAAACTCTGGGGTTATCCCCTTCTGTATTCACAGAAGGAGAATCAGATAAAATTTCTCATGGGAGTAGTTTCGGCTTGGATCTGGGGTGCAGTGAAATTTGGCCTCTGAAATGAGCTATCTTAGAGTGGGGGACATGCAATTTGTCACCCAAGAAGGCATGGTTCAGGGAGGATGACAGCTCACTAATCATAGTCATAATCATGGGCGTACCCAGGGGAGCAGGGGGGGCAGGTGCCCCCCCAGAAGCAGAAAAAGAAAAAAAATGGTAAAAGGAGAAAAAAAAGGTCTTCGCCAGCCAGCCAATTGGCGGAGCAGCCAGGGTTTAATGGTGGGGGGCCGTGGGGAGGAAGGGGTTAAGCGGGGGAGGGAAGCAGGAAGGGGCTAAGTTGGGGTGCCTTGAAGGAGGGGGGAGCATGGAGAGAGGGTTTGGGAGGATAGGGAGAGAGCAATGGGGGTCCCTTGGGTGGGGTGGGGAGGCAGGGAGGGGTTGGTTGTGGGGTGGCCAGGAGTGTCCCCCCAGGGGGGCGGGCACTTTTCAGGGATGGGGAGTGGAGGGCGCATGTGAGGTGTGTGCCTCATCTCTGCCTCTTGCCCCCCCCAACCTCCTCTTCTGTCTCTTGTTCTGGACTGCTCTCTGCCACAGACTCTTCCTGCTCACTAAACTCTGTTACCTCTTCAGCTTTTGACAGTTCCTCCCAGTCTGCTCCTTCTTCTTCTCTCTGACTGCTCACTGTCATCCCACCACCAATCCCTAGGCTCTGTTACCTCTGAGCTTCCTTCCCTTGGGGGATGCCCAGGAAAACCCTCCCACCACTACTTCTCTGCATTTAGAGAATATGCAGCTATAGGCTAAGGAGCAGGGGTAGTTGGCATGTCACCCTCCAGGTGTAGCTGGGCTACAACCCCCATCATGCCTGGCCATTGGTCACACTGATTGTGGCTGATGGGAGTTGTAGTCCAACAACATCTGGAGGGGACCACACTGGCTACCCCAACTATACTAAAATCTAGAATAATTTTACCTTATCTTAAAAACAAATATATCTCTTAGATAGTAGTAGTAGTAGTAGCAGCAGCAGTAATAATTTATTATTTATACCCCGTCAAAGATTAAATTACAATAATTCATCAAATATTAAACACTTCCCTGAACAGGGCTGCCTTCAGATGTCTTCTAAAAGTCAGGTAGTTGTTTATTTCTTTGACATCTGATGGGAGGGCATTCCACAGGGTGGGCACCACTACCGAGAAGGCCCTCTGCCTGGTTCCCTGTAACTTCGCTTCTTGCAAGGAAGGAACCGCCAGAAGGCCCTCGGCGCTGGACCTCAGTGTCCGGACAGAACGATGGGGGTGGAGACGCTCCTTCAGGTATACTTAGAGTTCCTCCCACCCACCCACCCTACCACCACCACCCCTGAAATTCTACTCAACAAATATTGCTGACAACACAGTTTCTCCTCCAGGTTCATATTTGAAGAAAATATTATCTTATTATAATAATAATAATAATAATTTATTATTTATACCCCGCCCATCTGGCCGGGTTCCCCCAGCCACTCTGGGCGGCTTCCAACAAAACAGAAATTCTAAAATACAGAGAAACATTAGATCTTCTTGTTCGTCTTTGGCCAACAGCCTCTAAACGTGACAATTTCCTAGCAGTTTTTAGACTGCGAAAGGTGTAACCATTTGCTTCCTATGTGTGTTGCTCTGATAAGAATTTATTACGGGACCACAGGGAAATGTTGTAACATCTATTAAAAAAAGTTACCATTAATTTTGTGGAATTAGAACATCGATTTAATTTGGCCTCCTTTAATTGATGTTAGGTAGCTTGGGAACTAATGTCCTCACTTTGCAAATGCACTTAATCACTTCCTGCTGCAAAAAACCTTGAACATTACCCCCTCCCTCCCAGTACACACATAGCCCACCCCCTACTACCCTGGACAATTCTAGGGTTAAAGCTTTAAGCTGATGAATTCACAGTGGCTTAGTGTAACATCCAATGTTTCCTCTTACCCCAAAAAAATTGTATTTAAAAACAAGATACAATAATTTGAGTCAGATGATTCCACCAGAGGCTTCTTCTTTAAATATACTTTATTTGCTCATGTTTGCAAAGAAATCCAGCTTGATAGAGTTTGCTTCTTTACACAGAAACATCCCAAAGCATAAAGCCATGTTAGCAATCTTCTGTAATGGAAGATATGGTTACAAGTTGCTAGGGTGGGCAAAGAAGATCGAGAGAATTCAAGAACGTCTGTGCATTTTTAAATTTTATTTATATGCATGTTGCTTCTTTGTCCAGAGGTTCCAATGAGCACAGCCTCTTCTTGGCTTATACCAATAATGGTTTTTAGGGAGATGGAATTGGGGGGGGGATTTGGTTCGTGTGTATTTTAAAGTGAACCTACCTATTATGCACTTCCTTAAATAATACAAAAACTTGGCAGAACAGCAGGGGTGACACCTATCCTTCAAAATTTGTACATCTCTGAATTTTGTAATAAGACTCTCCAACCCAAAAAAATGTATTCCAAAAATATGTGCATTGGGGAAAGTGGGTATTAAAATGCATATATTAATGGCAATAACAAACAAACATGAATTACATTATGGGAAATTGCTTGTAAAAAATTTTATTGGGTGTAATTGCTTGCAAAAATCTGCCTATTAGGATAAACAAACACTAATATACAGATGAATTTCTCGAGTACTTAAAAATAGAAAATGAAAAGTGATGTAGAATTTCAGATTGGTTGGGGAAATGTAAAAGTGAGAATAACAGGCAGATTTGTGCATCCTTTGTGGGGGGAAAGCAGTCCCCTGAAGGATTTACAATTGGTTATTTATATATATATTAAAGATTTTAGAAAAATCTGCATCCCGCCCAGCTACCAGGAAAATATACTGACAAACTCTCCAAGTGTTCCAATTTTCCAGGGGCTGTCCCAGAATTATGAAAGCCACCCCAGCTTCTGATTTGATCCCAGAATGTCCCTATTTCCCCTGGCAATGCTGCTGCTGAGCTCAGGGAGGAGGGCAAGCTGGCAGCAGCAGCTGTGAGAGAGCATATTGTGTCTCTATGAGCTCTCCATGGCCACTGCTGCCAGTCTCCTCCCCTGAGAAGCTCGTAGCTGCTGCTGGAGAACAGGCGAGGAAGACGAGAGGTTGCGGCTGCTGAGGCCCAGCCCCACATGATGTACAAACTTTGAGGGGTAGGCAGAGGGCAGGGCCACCCTGGACAGAAGGTGAGTGAGCATTCAGTGAGGTTGGGACCAATCCACCATTCCCACTGGTGCATCACTGAAGCCCTGGCCTCACCACCATCCTGCCCTTCCTCTGCCCCATAAGAACATAAGATGGGCCCTGCTGGATCAGGTGAACGACCCATACAGCCCAGCATCCTGTTCTCACAGTGGCCAAGTGGATGCCTATGGGAAGCCTGCAAGCAAGTTTTGAGTGCAACAGCTCTCTCTCCACTCAAGATTCCCAGTCACTGGGCTAGTATCCATTGATAGCCATTCCCCCCTCTTTTCTGACAATTAAACAAGCACAGTACATTACATCAGTGTGCATGCGATGTTTAAAGCTGGCACAGAGATAAAGTGTGGGGAAATTACATCAATTTCCCCCTTAGACAGAGTTAGATAATACATGTGGTTAAATGAGTGTTTGTTTACAGGTGTAGTGGAACAAAGTCACCGTGAATAAAAGGGACACTAGCGCGCTCCTGGCATAAACCTCCCCACGGTTCCAGCATTATGAAATATTTATCCAGAAATGAAGAACATCTGAAGTTTACCCTCTACTGCTTTCCTGGATTGTTCCAGCAGCAAAGTAATGGGTGTGGTTGCCTACAAGCAGGCATTTAAGCACCTGCTTAGATGCAATTTAATACTTTGCCAGATCAAAGTTGTTAGTGAAGAAGAATGCTGAGGACTGGCAGCTTCTCCTGGAAGATGTTAATTGAATTGTGTGGTTTGCCACTCTCCTCCCTCTTCAAGAAAGTAACTGAGCTGGAATTTTCCAGCTACAGATTGTGTTTGCAGGTGGTTGGTTCCTGTGCCTAGAAGATAAGCAAGGTACCCATACTGGGAAGGGTTGAATTCCTCTGAAGCAGCAGGTATGTGGCTTATGGGTCCTCCTGGATACATCTTGGTCACTAGAAGCTCAAATGTCCTCTGTGGCTATGAGTACCTTTTTACCAGCTGGAGCTGGTTCGCCAGCTATGGCTGTTCCTGGATAAGGATATCCTGACTACTGTAGTCCATCTACTGGGTTACACTGAGGGTGGATTGCTGCACTATGTGGGGCTGCCCTGAAGCTGTAGCTGATGCAGAAAATGACAGCCAGACTGTTGACGGGAGCAAAGAGCCTGCAACATGTGACACCATTGTTAAAACCTCTGACTTCCCATCTGCTACCAAGTCTACTTCAAGAAGCATCTTGTATGAAGGCATTTTGTATTAAGAGGCATCAGACTATCAATGGCTGCTAGTCACCATGGCTACGCTCTGCCTCCACTGTTGGAAGCAGTATATCTCTGAACACCTGTTGCTGAGAATCGCAGGAGGAAAGAGAGCTGTTGTGTTCAGGTCCTGCTTGTGGGCTTCTCAGAGGAAACTAGCTGGACACTGTGAAAGTGAGATGCTGGACTAGATGGGCCATTGACCTGATCCAGCAGGATCGTCTTATGCTCTTATGTGCTAATTTAAAGGTCAGAAAAGACACTCTGAGCCTATGCTTTTTAGTTTAATTTTATTGTTCATTTCATAACAAAGGGAATGATATAGCTGCAGTCCCCTATTTTCCTGAAACTCTTCATGCTTAGAGCCAATGATCTTCTTGCAATTTTATGTCCTGTATTTATTTAATGGTGCACATTCATTTCTTACATTTAAAGCAATTGGCTTTCCCCAAGGAATTCTGGGAACTGTAGCTCTGTGGGGTTAAACTCTAGTTCACATGATTCTTTGGGGAAAACTATGTATTTTAAATGCATGATATGAATGCGACCAATACTCTTTAAATCAGTGTTTCCCAACCTTTTTCCAACCATGGCCCGCTTCCGACCTTGTTTCCTTCCTGTGCCCGCCCTCGAGAGCCCCGGCAATTGCCCTCTCCTGAAGGAAAACCAGGACTGCTCCAAGAAAGTGAACGTGGCAAAAAGGAGCGCTAGGCCCTGGTGGGCAGCCCCCCTACCCACTTGTGATTGGCCAAGCGGATAGCCAGCCAATCAGGATTATTATTTTTAAAAGAAGATTCTCCCCCTTTCACTTCTCACTTCACTCTGTGGCCTGCAAGCCTTATTGTGTGTGTCCCGCACCCCCCCTTTACACAGTTTTCACCCATGCCCTCCTTGGAATATCCTGGGGCTCCCCAGGGGGCCATATGTCCTCTAGTTGGGAAACACTGTTTTAAAACCAGTGCCATATGTCCTCTAGTTGGGAAACACTGTTTTAAAACCAGTGCAATTTTTCTAGATAAAGGGGTGCTTTATCTCACCATGAACTCCTTTCTTGTTCTCTTAGAATGGCAATGGCACCCACCTGAGAGGTGCCAGAACTGAGTTCCAGTGAGTTCCAGTTGAGTAAAAGCTCTGTTCAAAACTATTCTGACAAAAAAGGAGTTTTTTCCCCCCTCCTTCCTCACTGTAACAAAATGGCAAATTTTTTTGCCAAGGCTTGTTCATGTTGACTTTTAAAGGGAAGGATTTAGCAGAGGTTCCTAGAGAAGGCTCTGTTCTCACCTAAAAGCCCAGTGGGGAGAAGGGCCATTTTATAAAAACTGGTGAAATCCATGTGTCAAAAGCAATACAAGAGAGTAATCACAAAAGGAGTGTATCTAAATATACAAATGTGAGTGTGTGGATGTATGAGCGCATGTTTGTGCATATAATATTGATAAACATTGCAAAATTCTAAAATGGTGACAAAAAGAGAGATTGCCTAGTGCAAAAGAAATACATCATGCACTGCACTTTTACAGTCGAAATGGTTTAAGGTGGTTGGGAGAGTACTGTGCACGGACATAAAATGACATTGGCCAATATTAAAGCAGATCCCACATGGCTATCCTGTTTCTTTCAAGGACAATGAGGCTAACATGCTTCTTCTGAAACTGTTGAGATTATTCCTCTGCCTAACCTCAAGTAATTGCTTTTTCATTCTCCTCTCTTCACTGCAACGGGTGAAAATTCATGCTTTATCCTCTTCTGTCTTTCTTACATCCCCCATGAGTCAGTGATGAGCAAATTTTCTGCTTTAATACGGGAAATGTACAGAAACGCAATTGGCGTATCAGCACCACACAATTTGTATGGGGATTTGATTTAATGGGGTTTACACGGCACACATTCTTTCTGTCTTATAATACTTCCCTCCCCACTTCCCTGTCCTCCCCATTTTAAATACTGATTGTCTGAGTTGGTGTTTTATGTTGGCCACCTTCTCAGTAATCTAGAGGCTACATAGGGGCTAGTGTCCCACCATCAACAGCCTAAAGGGAAACCATTGTGGTCAATGGTTACAGGTAGGTAGCCGTGTTGGTCTGGGTCGAAGTAAAATAAAAAAAATCCTTCAGTAGCACCTTAAAGACCAACTAAGTTTTTATTTTGGTATGAGCTTTCGTGTAGTGTGCATGCACACGAAAACTCATACCAAAATAAAAACTTAGTTGGTCTTTAAGGTGCTACTGAAGGAATTTTTTTTTCATTGTGGTCAATATTATGTTCCCATGTGGTCATTGTGGATTCCTGGAGCCTAATAAGGAACACAGGAAGTTGCCCTTTACTGAATCTAGCCATTGACTGCATTTGAGGCTCCCAGCCCTGGTCTAGGTGTAATGCCATCACTGTTGTTGGGGTCCATATGTGTGACACTGGTGGAACCCAGGAATATAGCAAGCATAGCTGCCAAGTTCTCCCTTTTTTAAAGGGAAATTCCCTTATGCTGAATAGGCTTCCTCGCGAGAAAAGGGAAAACTTGGCAGCTATGATAGCAAGGAGCAGGTGCCTGTCTCCAGATCTGGCAGGGCCATAAGGGTGTTCCTCCTAGTTTCTCTCCTCTAGGGGTTGCTGATTCTTCCTCACTTCAAAGTGGGTATCCCGTGTGTAAGGGGAAGAAAGTACAGAGAACCACCCCCTTGCATCAGAAGTAGCTCCTCCCCAAGCAGTGATGGAAGCGAGGGCTCTGAGGAGGCTAGTCAGGAAGTGGAGAGGTCCAGGGCTCCAGCAGCATGGGAGAGCCCCAGCTACACAGGATGAAGGAAAGAGAGGGAGATAATGGGGAAAAGGAAAGCATGGAGCGTAGACCCTTCCCTCCGGTTCCGGAATTACGCAGGAGAAAGAGAGGGAGGAGATTCACTGTCCCGAGACTCCTATGATGGAGAAGATCACGTGGGGGGGGGCAGTGCTGCATTCTGCATCGGAATGAGCAGACATGCTTTTACACACCTGTCTCACTGTAAAAAAGACTGTTTAAAAACCGGCATGAGGAACGTCGTTACTCTAGAACCTCTGACACCGTGGCTCAGACACCAGGAGCTGGAAGGTCCTAAGGTTTCTCCATGAAGCACAGCATATGATGTCATATGGAAGTTTTCCTTGCTCTGTTCAATCTGTGCAGAGACATTCACATTATCATTGTCATCACCAAGTGGTGAAAATGCATGGCTGAACCCACTGGCGGAGGAAGAGGAGTGTGGGGGGAGCGCACCGTTCCCGGCAGCACAATCCCGGTGGGGTGCCATTGCGGCTGCCCCCCTGCCTGCGCTGGGCACCACACCCCCACAGGTGGCATGCCATGCCCCCGCGGGTGATGTGCCACACCCCCAGGATGCACACCAGCCCCGCCTCGCCTGCTCTCCGCCCCCTGGTGCTGGAGCATGAAGCTCCGTCACTGGCTGAACCAGCCCCAAATCATGAGTTTTAGCATGACAAGGCAAATACCTAGGCCCTCTCCAACACAAGCTATACTTTAGCTGATTTCATAATAGTTACCTGATTTTAACATTTTAATGTATTTTATTGTGTGGTTTTATGTATAATTGTTGTGAACTGCTCTGATTTGTTTTTAATGACTAACAGTATCTATTTTTTAGCATCTATCATCTATCTATCTATCTATCTATCTATCTATCTATCTATCTATCTATCTATCTATCTATCTATCTATCCCTTTGAAGCACCTTGAACTGCAGAGTCCTACTTTTTCTAACTTCATCCTGCTGAAATATTTAAAAATCTTTTTTAAAATAAAGAAGCTCTGTATTACAACGAATTCGCGAACAGCTCAATCTCACTGCTGCTAATCTCAGATCTATCTTTGAAGTGCAGATTTTATTTGTTATAGTGCTCATTGCAGGCTGGTCTCATCTGCATTTCTCAATTCAGACAGGAATTGTTCAGAAGTCAAGCCCATTTAGAATGCTTTCCCATAGGGAAGGACATGCTCATTGCGAAAATATGAGCTGCCCTGTTTTAATACTAATGACATCTTCAGAAAGCCGGAGCTATTTTGAGTTCCTTCAAGAGCACCTGGAAAGGTCTGGGTCTTTCTTGGTAGTTTTGAATCTAAAATAGAGTGTAACAGAAGATGGGGAGGAGAGTATATTTATAAGATTTGGGGAAATAATTAGACTTAAGAAAGGAAGCATGAATCTTTCAGCCACTAACTTAGAGGGCTGTGATAAAGGGTTACACAAATTCATGAATAAGTGCTTATTACCGATAAAAGGTAAAGTTAAAGGGACCCCTGACTCCATATTTGGTGCAGCAGGAACTGGGGTGCTGTTGATTTTGTTCCCTGCTTGTGGGCGTCTTGGAATGATCTGATTGGTCATTGTTTTAAAAGACAATGATGAAGTAAAGAGGCCTTTGATGTGACCCAGGAGACATTTCATGTGGTAGATGGGATATCCTGGGGGCAGTGATACCACCAGACTCTTTATGATTGATTCACTAGTGGGTGGAAACACTTTTCCCCTCTCCATTCTCAAAGGCTTTCACTTAACTTTCCACTTCACTTGCCCTTGGAGGTGTAGTAGTTGCAGTCATGAACCTCCTTGTGTGACTTTGGGCCAGTTGGTGTCACTAAGCCTAAGCTACCTACCTCACTGAGTTGTTGTTGGGATTATTACTATTACATTACTATTTTTAAGAACCATTTTGGGGGCATGCATGTTTGAGATCATTGGAGACACATGTAAACAAGAAACATTTTGGAATATTGACTTGCATCACTTTATGCTTTTGTTTATTGGACTTTAAAAATACAACCTCATACCATCCACTCCAGGCATCCCCAAACTGCGGCCCTCCAGATGTTTTGGCCTACAAGTCCCATGATCCCTAGCTAACAGGACCAGTGGTCGGGGAAGATGGGAACTGTAGTCCAAAACATCTGGAGGGCCGAAGTTTGTGGATGCCTGATCTACTCCATTGTGTTGAGTTGTGCCCACAATCTCTTTAACTTGTTAGTGATATTATCTGTCCACCCTTCCTCTTCTCAATTCCATTCTCTTTTCTACGTCCCTCAGTGTTGTTCCTCCACGAGCAAATAAATAAAACATATGCTTTTTGATTTTCATATAAATAAGCACACAGAGGGATTAAACTGGGTTTCTTTTTCCTCTCTTGCAGACAATCTTACAGAGCCGCAAGACGTTTCACCCACCCAATTATGCTCCCTGCTCCCAATAATATTTAACCGCCAACCTTTGACTATGTTCTGTGTAAGTTTATGCCCAGTTGTAGAAGATCTAATTGATTTTGACCACTGATTTGGGGACACAAGGAATGCAACCACAGCTCTAAGCAATTTGTATGGCAATCCTTGGGTTTCTGTCCCCTCCCACAACAACACACACAATGGGGTGCAATATGCTCCAATTTTATAAGCAGAAAGAGAAAAATCAAACCTGCTTTTCAAATTAAGATAACAGGACACACAGCTGGGGAAACAATTGTATCCCCTCCCCTCCCCAAGCTCTGGAAATATACTTATTTGAGTGAAATATGCATTAGGGGACTTTACATTTTCCTCACTCTCTTTATGCTTTCACAGGAAATTAATCAAAGATGCTGATTTGTAATGTGTCAAGTTTAGAAGAAGAAAATGAATATTTTTAGCAGACCCATTTGCTGCTGGGAATGGGCTCCCACAAACCTTTGTTCATTCTGATTCCATGCAAGCTATATTTATAAATGAGTGGTTTGGTTTTTGTCCTCTTAAGACACATGTGCGGCAAAAAAGGAAACCCCAAATCGCTATGCTTTTCAGGATCACACACAGTTCAAAATGAGGTTGAATATCCCCCTGTTTCTGCCTCAATCCTTGTGCAATATGGATATTTTATTCACAAACATCCCATTATTTCTCTTTAAAGGGGCTGTATTAATAATATGTACCAGGCAACAGATTTCAATTGCATGATGATAATGATAAGAATTTTTGTTCAGAATTGTAAAAACAACAAAACAGCATTGTAATTTCAAAATTCTAGAGCAAGGATGGACAGATCTTACTGGAATACTATTTCTTACTGGACAGATCTTACTGGAATACTATACTACCAGTAGTAGTAATAATACAGTGGTATCTCGAGTTACAAACGCCTCAGGTTACAAACACTTCAGGTCAGCTAACCTGGAAGAGTTACCTTGAGTTGACAACTTTACCCCAGGATGAGAACAGAAATCGTGTGTTGGTGGTGCAGCAGCAGCAAGAGGCCCCATTAGTGAAAGCACACCTCTAGTTAAGAATAGTTTCAGGTTAAGAATGGACATTTGGAACGAATTAAGTTCGTAACTAGAGGTACCACTGTAATACTTGTTAGCTGCTTGTTACCCAAAAGTCCCCAAGAGACTTACAACATGCTTAAAAACTTAACATTATACCATTAAAACAGACCAAACAACCCCCACAACAGGAAGTTTTGGCAGCACGCTACTAACTAAACAATACCATCTCAGTCTATCAAAAGCCTTTGCCTAGAGAGGAAAAAAGTAAAAGAAGGCACCAGGCAGATCTCACTTGGGAGAGAATTCCACAGACAGGGAGCCACAACTGAAAAAGCCCTCTCCCTTGTCATCACCCTCCAAGGAGGGACTTGGAAAAGGGCCTCAAATGAAGAGCTAAGGGTCCAGGGAGGTTCATATATGGAGAAGTGTTCCAGAATATCTACTTTGTTCTGCAACCTGCATCATGGGGGGAAAGGCTATTCATGAAGCGCAAGACTATCATTAGATACTAGTCATGATAGCTGTGTACTACGGTACAGTACTTCCAGTATTAGAGACGGTGTGCCCATGTATTTATTTGTTTGAACTTATATCCTGCTGATCCCCCCAATGGGAGCGCACAGCAGTTGACAATACACAAGGCACATCAATACAAAATAATGTTAACAAAATTTCAATAACATGCATATATCATACCAGAGGCCTTTGTAAACAAAAAGGTTTCGGGTATGTTGGATATAAGTTGCTGGGGAGCACAAATGATGGGGAGTATTGTTGCACCCGGGTTTGGCTTCCAATAGAGCATTTGGTTGGCCACTATAAAAATGGGATGGACTATGGACTCTTGGCTGGTCCAGCAGCCAGGCTCTTCCTATACTCCTATGACATTAGGTGTGTTACTGTATCCTGACTTGTGATTTGCACTATGTTTCTGACTTACTTACTCTTCAGTAAGCTTACCCATTGCAGTTGATTCCATTTCCCTGGCATTTCTGTAATTTCAGTGTTGAAGAGTAGTCTGCTTTGCATAAAGAAGGTCCCAGATTCAGCCACAGGGCTGGGAGTGATCCCTACCTAAAATTCTGAGGAGTGCAGGCAATACTGAGCCAGATGGACAAATGGTCTGACCAGGTATGAGGTAGCTTTCTATACCCCTAACCCAGTATTTAATTTTAACTGGGTGACAGTACTAAAATTCACTGCTGCCCCCAAACAGCATGTATTTATTTAGTTTATTCAATAAGTTTCTATCCAAGCCTCTGCCCCTCTTGGTAGGAAGGGCAGACCAGATGTTCAATATTAATAAATAAATAAAAGTGAAAGCCAGATGGGAGGGTGCAAGGGAAGTTTATATCTACTTAGAGGTCACTTCTATAAAATTCGAGAGCCGCCTCTTTACAATTATGCTTTCCCAAGAAAAAGGAAGGAAGGAAGGAAGGAAGGAAGGAAGGAAGGAAGGAAGGAAGGAAGGAAGGAAGGAGAGAGGGGGGGGTGGAGAACAAACTGATTGACTTCCAACAGCAGACAGTGGAATCAGCAGAGTTTCATGGACTGACGCCTTCTCTGTGTTCTGGAGAGGTGTCTTGTCAGGGAAATTCACTCTTATTTACTGTACGATTGCATTCACTTTGGGAACTAATGCCTTGCATTCAAGTCACCGTGGAGCCATCGTGCATCATGTCTAGTGGCAAGTTGATTTAAGGCAATTTTTTTTCTCCCCCTATAGATCTGTACATATGTCGCCTTCGGGCAAAAGATGAGCTAATAGAATTGAAATTAATGTAATTGGCAGCAGGTCAGGCAGGGAGCTGTCTATGTCTAGGGCTTCTTGAGAAGCTCGACTTGATTCCTGCCCGCATATTGCTTGATTAGTATGCAGGTAAGGTTATTGTGCCTCAACAGAATAATTGGATCATTCAAATATCTCCAAGCCCTGGTGTATCTACAAAGCCTGAACACTGATTAGATCCTGCCTGTTCATCTCAGCAAGCCTTGAAATCCTTCCCACTGTGAAAAACTAATTTTCAGTGGGAATTTATTAAATAAGAAATCTGCATGCCACTTTACCTTGTAAGCATTACCGGCGGAATACAAAGATTTCCCCCGACTTTGATGTATGCGCTTCATGGAGGCTTTTCATATCATTGTTTTCTGGAATGTTTTGCAATTTGGCAGAAAATTCCCTTTGTTTGCAGCAGATCCTGAGTAGAGAGCCATTTTAAGTTTCACCGTAAAGAAGGAGGTCACTGGATATGGGGAGAGGGAGCTTTTGGAAAGCTCGAACGGAAAACAATTGCAAGGAATGTGGTGACACATATCATTCGGTGGAAGGGAGGGAGTGAAAATGAAAAAGGACAGGATATTTTCACTTATTTCCCCCATGCAAGTTGCTGGGAGTTATTTCACATCTTCTGTTCAATATTGAGTTATTTCTCTTGCATATGAAAGGTGGGGGGGATTTTTTTTTTTAGCAGCCTAAATAATTGGCCACTTACCGCCCATGAATGGTATCATCAGCCATCTGAATAGGGATGGGAAAACTTTTTTTTAAAAAAAAAAATCGCCTCACTTTTATAGATGATCTATCTACTTGTCTTTCCCCAAACCATATGCAAATACAAATCACAGCCCTGGCCATCATCAGGCTTGCTTGCTCAGGCAGATGGGGTCCAACATCTTCTAGAGGCCCAGATGTTCCCCTGCTCCTGTCTGAAACAATGTCCAGGTGTTCTAATACATCACATGAAGAAGGAGAGTGGGGATGAGCATGGAAACTCTGCCTCTTGCTGCTCTGCATGTCTTTAAAAGTGTATAGTTCACATGCAATCCTGCAGTTCTGACCTGTGATCCTGACATCATGTGGATAGAACCTTTCAGATGCCAAGATCAGAGTGCATATTGGAATCTGGCACTTCCAAGGATAAATGTGGTTGAGGACAGCAAGGATAGATCCCAAGTGATTTTTACTGAATCAAAAAGGGGATGATCAGAATATTAATTAAAACGCCAAGTGTGTTCATGTGGAACACACTAGCAATACGCATTTAAAGATGCGTATTTAAAGATGGGATGCGCATTTAAAGATGGGATGAACAAAGACATAGGATTCTTATCTCATTATGCATGATCAAGCTTTCTTTAGCGCCTCAGCCCTTGCTTTTTCCCCGCAGGGCCAATTGCAGTCATCAGCAGTCGTTAACAGCCATCTACAGGTTTACCACTCCCATCAGCCCATCACCCATTCCCACCCACCCCCACCAACCTCTGTATATACATAAGGGTCTGACTCTTCTGTTTCAAGTGTATCTGAAGAAGTGTGCATGCACACGAAAGCTCATACCAAAATAAAAACTTAGTTGGTCTTTAAGGTGCTACTGAAGGAATTTTTTTATTTCGCATTTAAAGAGTTGTCACTAATCTCATTACAGTTATTTACAACAACAAATGTGCAGAAACACATAGAAAAGCTAGGAAGCAGTGAAAGCGTTCAGGGAAATGGACTGCTAGAGGAGGAAGAATTATGTCAGAGAGCAGGAGAAAATGGGAAGGGGGGAATGGGGAGCTGTCTCCTTAAAGCAATAAAGAGTAACCCTAAGGGTTTGAGTATCACAAAGGAACATACATACACTGCAATGGCAGGAAGATCACTGTGTGAGTGCCTGGAGGCAGTTTGAGGATGGATGGCGGCTAACAGATTGAGGTTGAATCCTGACAAGACAGAAGTACTGTTTTGGGGGGACAGGGGGCAGGCGGGTGGGGGGGACTCCCTGGTCCTGAATGGGATAACTGTGCCCTTGAAGGACCAGGTGCGCAGCCTGGGAGTCATTTTGGACTCACCGCTGTCCATGGAGGCACAGGTTAATTCTGTGTCCAGGGCGGCTGTCTACCAGCTCCATCTGGTACGCAGGCTGAGACCCTACCTGCCCGCAGTCTGTCTCACCAGAGTGGTGCATGCTCTAGTTATCTCCCGCTCGGACTACTGCAATGCGCTCTACGTGGGGCTACCTTTGAAGGTGACTCAGAAACTGCAATTATTCCAGAATGCGGCAGCTAGACTGGTGACTGGGAGCGGCCGCCGAGACCACATAACACCAGTCCTAAGAGACCTACATTGACTGCCAGTAAGTTTCCGAGCACATTTCAAAGTGTTGGTGCTGACCTTTAAAGCCCTAAACGGCCTCCGTCCAGTATACCTGAAGGAGCGTCTCCATACCCATTGTTCAGCCCGGACTCTGAGATCCAGCACCGAGGGCTTTCTGGCAGTTCCCTCACTGCGAGAAGCAAAGCTACAGGAAACCAGGCAGAGGGCCTTCTCGGTAGTGGCACCCGCCCTGTGGAACGCCACCCCCCCCCATCGGAGGTCAAGGAGATAAACAACTACCTGACATTTAGAAAACACCTTAAGGCAGCCCTGTTTAGGGAAGTTTTTAATCTGTGATATTTAAATGTATTTTGCTATTTGTTGGAAGCCGCCCAGAGTGGCGGGGAAAACCCAGCCAGATGGGCGGGGTATAAATAAATAATAATAATAATATTTAATATAACCATTGAAGATCTGCCAACCCATGACCAAACTGTGTAAGTATGGCAAGTGGGTTTGAATTAACATTTATGGGCCAAGCTTCTCTAAAATCCCCCAGACAGCTAAGTAGCTGCCTTCTATGGCTTCCCAGCTAAGGATTGGGAGATAGGTACCTTCCTTGCTAAGTGAGTCTTGCATATATGACTCCAACATGTGCTCTTGGGCATCACTGTTTTGCATCCACTAGGATGCACATGCCAGGCTCAAGTGTGCCATTAACCCAATAGTGCCTCAAGGTGCCTGTCAATTAAGTTCTTAAATTCAAATACATACAAGTCAATCAAAGAGAACCCTGAAGAGTGAAGTGGGCAAAAAAAGAGGAGTCCCAGAGGCTAATCAGGGGTTCTCCCCCCAAAAAAATCTACTCAGCCCCAGGACGGGGTGACTATACAAACCCACACTCAGGAGGTAGGGTTCTGTGAAAAGAAGAAGGGAGGGGATGTGTGGGCTTACATCACGTTCTAATGCCCCCTCACATAGGACACTCCAGTCCTGCCCTTGTGACTACGAGACCTCCCCTTCTCTTGAGAGAAGCCATCTCACATCTTCTCCCAAAGCTGAGTGTGTGTGACAAATTAGCCCCCACTGAAAAGTGGGCATGGCATTTCCCCAGCCAAGACAGGACTGAAGATGGCTTTTGTAGGTGGAGCCATTTGTTAATTGAAATACCCATTTAGAAATGATGCTTAAAAAACTTAGCCACCTGCTATCATACACAGAGGAACAGACCAGAGGATATTTAGAACATCTGAGGACAGGTGTCTGGAATGATAACCAAATCAGTATAGATAAACCTATCACACACACACACACACATACACACACACTTGAAGTCAATGCAGTAATATAAACATGCCCGTTGAATTCTTACTTTAAGGGGGCTGGATTTTTTTTCTTCTAGAAATGAAAATGGCATGGCCCTGATTTCAGTACCATTAATGAAGTAAACATCAGTATATTATTGTTGTTGCAGTAATATTAGGGAAAATGTAATTAAATATCTGTCCACCATGCTTAGCTGTTAGGTGACCATGTTCAAGGAATAAAAATATAAGCAATTCATTGTTAGTAAGTAGCCTTAATAGTTCTCTTAGCAAGAGGAGAAATAATAGCTCTGTATCAACATTCCCTGATATGGTGTCATCCAGAGATGGTAGGCTCTAACTCCCATCATCCCTGGCAATTGACCAAGCTAGTTGGGGCTGATGGGAGCTGGAGTCCAACAAACATATAGAGGGCATTAGGTTGGGGAACACAGAAGGGGTTCTTTAATCACAATCCAGAATAGACATCAGTGCATTTTCATCCAGGTATTTTTTCTCCTAGCTATGATCCAGGTAAAGTTAGGTGTGACTAAGCCCGCAATGCTCACCACATTTTTTTTTAATGCAGAAAATACGCCCATGTATTTTTTAATGTAGAAAATATGCCCATGTAATGTAGAAGTAAAGTAGGCTTCTAAGTAAACACAAGTAAATTAGGAATCACATCCGTTTTTTCATTTCTTTCCCTGGAAATTCCAAAACGGATCCATTAAAACAGAAAACATTGGATACTTTTTGCTAAACAGTTATATTCAAGGAAACCTTGCTCTGCTGTTATTCCACATGCATAAAAAGCAGCTGGGCTAAATTATTCATTACAACTTATTATTTGCTCAGTGCAAGTAATTTATTAATATTTGTCAAAAGCTGCTTAAACAGAAAATGGAACATGTCTCTGTATTAATCATATCAAGTGCTACTATTACTGGTTTATATCATGTCAAAATAATGCTCTGCCTTCACCAGATAAAATGGCGGTAATGTCCGTGATTGGCTCTTGAGTGCGAAAGGACCATCCTCATTAGGAATGGAATTTTCTGACAATCTTGATGTTGAGCTTATACTTGTGGATTTTTATTCTAATTCCCATTTTGCTCCTTAATCTCAGTGAGAAGCAACTTACTTTCTCCCTGGTTCCACTAAAAAAAGAACATTACTATACACATCATTACATCATTATAAAATAGTGGGATGCACTGAAACTGTTTGGAGGCCGTATAGACATTTGGATCAGGGTGATTTTTTTGGAGGGGGGTCCTCCCTTCCCCGAACCCAAAGTGTGATGCCAAAAGTGGTTATGTGTAGCAGGACTCTATGGAAATCTTCTGAGACTTCTCCAGTTGTCCCACCAACTCCTTCACCACACCTTGTAACAGTGAAGTCCATACACATTCTGTGAAGAAGTGCTTTTACTTTTATCTGTCCTGAATCTAAGACTGGTCAATTTGTTGTATTAAGTTAGAAGGTCCTTGGGCCCAGGATAGGACAAGGACTGCCTTATTTCTGCTACCCCTTTCTGATCCCTGAGGTGGGGAATCACTGTTACTGGTCTCCCATGGCGCACATGCACAGCTTGGATTCAGTAGGAACTGTGAGTCCAGTTGTTGTTGTTTAGTCGTTTAGTCGTGTCCGATTCTTCGTGACCCCATGGACCATATCACGCCAGGCACTCCTGTCTTCCACTGCCTCCCGCAGTTTGGTCAAACTCATGTTCGTAGCTTCGAGAACACTGTCCAACCATCTTGTCCTCTGTCGTCTCCTTGTGCCCTCAATCTTTCCCAACATCAGGGTCTATTCCAGTAAGTCTTCTCTTCTCATGAGGTGGCCAAAGTATTGGAGCCTCAGCTTCAGGATCTGTCCTTCCAGTGAGCACTCAGGGCTGATTTCCTTAAGAATGGGTAGGTTTGATCTTCTTGCAGTCCATGGGACTCTCAAGAGTCTCCTCCAGCACCATAATTCAAAAGCATCAATTCTTCGGCGATCAGCCTTCTTTATGGTCCAGCTCTCACTTCCATACATCACTACTGGGAAAACCATAGCTTTAACTATACGGACCTTTGTAGGCAAGGTGATGTCTCTGCTTTTTAAGATGCTGACTAGGTTTGTCATTGCTTTTCTCCCAAGAAGCAGGCGTCTTTTAATTTCGTGACTGCTGTCACCATCTGCAGTGATCAAGGAGCCCAAGAAAGTAAAATCTCTCACTGCCTCCATTTCTTCCCCTTCTATTTGCCAGGAGGTGATGGGACCAGTGGCCATGATCTTGGTTTTTTTGATTTTGAGCTTCAGACCATACTTTGCGCTCTCCTCTTTCACCCTCATTAAAAGGTTCTTTAATTCCTCCTCACTTTCTGCCATCAAGGTTGTGTCATCTGCATATCTGAGGTTGTTGATATTTCTCCCAGCAATCTTAATTCCCGCTTGGGATTCATCTAGTCCAGCCTTTCGCATGATGAATTCTGCATATTGGGCCAGTATTGTGGCCCAATTTTATGGAACTCCCAGAGGAAATCAGATAGGCTACTTCCCTGCTCAGCTACTGAATACCTAGGGAAGTCCCCCCCCCAAGCAAGCATTTTAACTGAATTCTGATTTTATGGTTTGAACCAATTTTTGTTTTCATTGTACAGGCAACTCCCCATTTATGCGGGTTCACTATGTGTGTGACCACGTATGCACACATTGTGCAGGTGGAATGAGGTTTTTGGTAGGCTTCTTCATATACCGTATGTTCAATTTCACTTAAATGTGTGATCCCTTGGAATGTAACCCCCGTATAAATGGGGAGTTGCCTGTATTGCTTTCCATATACACCACTTAGAAGTACACTCCAGTTTCTTTTCAGATCATATAAATCTTTCGCCTTTTTACACCACTTAGAGGTGATTGCAATTAAGTGGTATTTAAATTGTTCAAACAGAGTACAAGCCCCTACCCAGGAAAATAAATTTTTTGGTGCTCTTTGGTGCTCCAAGCACAATTCAAAGTGTTGGTGCTGACCTTTAAAGCCCTAAACGGCCTCGGTCCAGTATACCTGAAGGAGCGTCTCCACCCCCATCATTCTGTCCAGACACTGAGGTCCAGCACTGAGGGCCTTCTGGTGGTTCCCTCATTGCGGGAAGCCAAGTTACAGGGAACCAGGCAGAGGGCCTTCTCGGTAGTGGCGCCCACACTGTGGAACGCCCTCCAACTAGATGTCAAAGAGAAAAACAAGTACCAGACTTTTAGAGGACATCTGAAGGCAGCCCTGTTTAGGGAAGCTTTTAATTTTTAATAGATTACTGTATTGTATTTTAATATTCTGTTGTAAGCCGCCCAGAGTGGGGAGAGATGGTTTTAGTAATAGAGAAAGAAGCAGAAGTGATAAAATACCAAGTTATCCAATATGGAGTACTGTGAAATTTCTCAGATTTTGAGCCACCATCTTTATGGACACAGCTGCCCTAGGTCATTTCCAGATCAGTGAGAAGGAATCACTGCTGGGATTGTATTGCTTTTCCTAGATAATCACCAGCATCACCAATCAGGACCACAATGTAGCAGAACACAATGTAAAAAGTGGGGGGAGGGACCAAACCTGATTTCCAGCATCTCCTGTGTAATATCTCAAACTAATTTGAAATAGCCTATTTCTTTTTGTTTAAGGATAACTTAAACTTCTCAATCTGTATTTGGGCAGAGAAGTATTGTTTTCAAAGCGAGGGGGAGAAAACCATATTTGTGTGTCAAGTGAACTACACTCGAAAGGTCAAGCCTAATCATTTATGTTCAATCTGGATTCCAAATCTCAGGCCAAATCATTATTTTCAGCAAAGAGTTTTAAAGTTCACTCTGGACAAGAAGATGAGAATGACGAAGTGGAAATTCTAAAAGGAAGTGGCAGAGATTCATAGGTCAACATCTCCTCCCAGCCTCCAATTAATCAGAGAGTTAAGCAGACAATACAGCATGAGAGGAGTTAATTATTCATAATTTCTATGCTTTCCCCAAGCCTTTTGCTTCCTTGGTAAAAGTGAGAAATTAAAAAGCGGGTGTGCAGACTTTGTTTTGTCATTAGTCTCTGCTAGGGGCAAACAGTTTACTCAGTGAAGGAGGCGGAGCCATAGACTGCTATGAGCCTCTTACTCCATGAAGAGCCACTTGGAATTGAGAGCCACATTTGGCTCTCAAGCCACGTCCAAGATATTGTTTAGGGTGGTTTAGGAAGTGTTTATCACACATGCATGTCACCCCTGGGTCCTTGATCAGGGGCCAAACGGTTGATAAACATGATTGTTCCTGGGCTTCTCTTTGGGGTAGATGTGGCAACAATGGTGTGTTCTGCTGATCCTTTGTTTCCTTGAAAATACTAGCACACGGGCTCTGTAATAATGCTATGATTGGGATGAACTTATTTTCAAAAATGGACTCTTAATAATTTCCACAGTCTCACCATCGACGGATCTTCGGGGACCTTATATGAGGCTCTTTTTTGAGAGACAGACAGGGAGAAAGACAACATTTATAATAGAGTTCAATGTTCTCGGAAGCTGACAACCTCTGAAATTGACTTCATGTAGTCCGCCAGACAATGAGACATTATAATAGATGGAGAACATCATTAACATCATTATCTACAATGTGGCCTTGGAACTGCAACTCTCTCTCTCTCTCTCTCTCTTCCTCTCTCATTCTTTTCACATTACAGATTGTCTTGTGGCTGTTCACAACTTGCTCATGACATGCATTTTGCACTAGCAGTGTGTGAGGGGAGAGAGACACATGTGGAAACTAAGGCTGTGCACAGCCCACCCAATCTGCTCCAGGGCCCTGATCTCGAAGGTGCCATTACTGCACATAGGTGCCAAGTTCTGGATTGAAAAATCCGGGATCAGCTGCACCGCGGCACCGGAAGTCGCTTCTACGCACTTCCAGACCTGCATAGAAGCGACTTCCGATGCCGCTGTGCCCATTTCCAAAATGTCCGCAGCGCCAGAAGTCGCTTCTACGCACTAGGCGCTTCTACGCATGTCCGGAAGTGCGTAGAAGGGACTTCCGGTGCCGGCGTGGCACCAGAGGAACATGGCCGCCGGCAGGAGCTCCGTAATCCGGGGGAATACGGGGTATTTTGCCATTCGGGACACCTGCGGGAAACAGTAAGAAAATACGGGGGTTTCCCGGGGAAAACGAGGTACTTGGCAGCTATGCTACTGCCACCCTGCTACGACCACCCTGCCACCACTGCCCCCTTTACCTGGATCATGCAGAAGCACCCATGAAGTGGTGGTGATGGGTTCTCATGAAATCTCACTGAAATTTCACAAGAGATTTTGGCAAGATCTCGTGAGAACCTGATGGAAGCCACTGCATTGCCTCCATTAACTTCTCCAGTGTTCTGCTTACCAAGATGGCTGCTTCGGCTCACTTCATGGACAGGCTGGCTGTGATCAGGCCAATCTATCATGGGATACCCTGGGAACCACCCACCCAGCCCTGGATCAATCTTTGAAGAAATTTGGAAGCAGAGCTAAGCGGTATTTTTAAACCTTATTTTAACTTAAGATTAAAATAGGATTTAAAAATATGGGTGGGGTCTGATCCTGCATTGTGCTGCTCCTTTCCAAGTAGTTTCCCTTTGTGCAAAGGAAGCAAGTTGCTCATGATGGAGCGGCAATTAGCACCCCACGTGCTTGAATCCTCCCCCTTAGTAGCTGGGACGTGGTCTTGCTTGCGCAGGAAAGCTGTTTGTGAAGCAGCACCCATACCCCACAGGATTGATATCTCTGCTGAAGAGCTGTTGGGCAGAGGCATTGATCCTGCAGGGCAGGACTTCAGTCAGCATTGGACCGACCTCCTCCTGGAAAGATGCAGCCGCTGGTCAGATAGATCTTGGCCTTTTTGCACAGTTTCCCCACCCGAGGTACATCTCCATCCTGCCTGACAGTCATGGGTCACCCTGAGTCATCCAGCCCATTTCACAGCCAACCATGGCTGTCTGTATCAGAGGCAACCAATGCCGGGGTCTGCCAAATATACCTGCTTCACTAGGGCAGGCATAGGCAAACTCGGCCCTCCAGATGTTTAATAATAATAATAATAATAATAATAATAATAATAATAATAATAATAAGGGGTAAAGGGGCACCATTAGGTCCAGTCGTGTCCGACTCTGGGGTTGCGGCGCTCATCTGGCTCTATAAGCCGAGGGAGCCGGCGTTTGTCTGCAGACAGCTTCCGGGTCATGTGGCCAGCATGACAAAGCTGCTTCTGGCGAACCAGAGCAGCACACAGAAACACCGTTTACCTTCCCGCCGGAGTGGTCCCTATTTATCTACTTGCACTTTGATGTGTTTTCGAACTGCTAGGTGGGCAGGAGCTGGGAGTGAGCAATGGGAGCTCACCCTGTCGCAGGGATTCGAACCGCCAGCCTTCTGATCAGCAAGCCCTAGACTCTGTGGTTTAACCCACAGCGTCACCTGGGTCCCTTGATAATAATAATAATATTTTATTTATACCCCGCCCTTCCCGGTTTAAAAACCGGGCGGGCTCAGGGCAGCTAACAGCAAATATAAAACATTGATTAAAATGTGACTTAAAAACAGCATAAAATACAAACATAAAATCCAGCATCAATATAAATAAAATTCAAAAAAATCTGGGGTAATTTTAGAGAAGAAGAAAAAAAAACCCAGTCAGTAGGCATCAAATGATCACCAGGGCTAACTGGCCAAGTTGGTCCTTCTAGGGCCAACAAGGAGACCAGGGAAGAATTTAAATGTGGGGTCCCAGAAAGGGTTTCTTCATAGAAGAGGAAAGGGGAAAGGGAATAGAGGATCAGGCTAATTCAAATTGAAGGCCGGGGGAACTTTTTGGACTACAACTCCCATCATCCCTAGCTAACCAGTGGTCAGGGATGGTGGGAGTTGTAGTCCCAAAACATCTGGAGGGCCAAGTTCGCATATGCCTGCACTAGGGAGTCAGCTAAATCTGATACACAGTCCTAATGGATATCTGGCTGTTTCCAACTAATGAGAAATTTATTCAAAATTATCCTCCTTCTTGCCAAACAGGCAGGAAAAAAGTGTCTATCCCACAGAGAATGATTCCCCCCCCCAAAAAAAACTCCCAACAACTGAGGGCAAGGGTCAGACCACCACTAAGAATTAAGGCAAGCCAGGTATTCAATTGTCAAAGGCTGCTTACCCAACTGGCCTCTCACAGCTAGCTAAAATGAGGCAGGCGTCAACATATTCTCTCTCTCTCTCTCTCTCTCTCTCTCTCTCTCTCTCTCTCTCTCTCTCTGTGTGTGTGTGTGTGTGTGTGTGTGTTTATGTGATTTTTACATGTTCTCATTCATAGATCCGTTCCATCCAGCTTACACATTAGTATGCAATATACACATTTTAAAAACACAACTGCATTAATGTTACATTTAAATGATACTTAGAGTTGCATTTCGATGTGCTTTCCAAACATGTGTTCTCTCAAAATACACATTTCTAAACATTGATACTTTTAGGAACTGAGAACTGTGTCAGAACATCCAGTCTGTAGATTATTAAATTCTAATCTGCACAATTTTTCCAGCAGGTGCAGAGAGTGTCAGCTTGTAGTGAAAATGACAAAGATTGAATTCCTCCAGCATCCCTAATTTGAACAAAACTATTATTAGGTAAAGGTGGTCTGTGTTTTTTAAGTGGGCCAACCTAAATTGCACCTTCTGGACAAAAAGCAGTGTAGAAAATAATTAACGTTGTATCCAGGCACATTATACTCAGAGTAGATGGATTTAAATGAATGAACCCGAATTAATCATGCCCATTCATTTCAGTGGGTTTACTTTGAGTAGAAATAGCATTGTCTATGACCTTATGCTTCAGATTTTGCACTTCTCTGAATTTTGCAAATTTTGCAAGCTCAGAAAAAGTACCAAAAATATTAATGTTTTAAGAATAAGAAATATTTACAAATGGTGCACTTTGTGATAAAAATAGCATTTTCTGATAAAATATGTAAAGTATGTAAATACAAATTTTAATGTGGTTTTTTAATTAGAATTCACATATTAATGCAGAAACGGAACAGAATGGACTAATGAATGAATACATTAAAATAGACTTGGAACAGGAATAGAATGATCCATCACTATCCTTGAGCTCTGGAATCCTGAACTATGTTGATAGGGTAGGGTTAGGGTTAGGGTTATGAACCTAGGGTAATGTAGTAATCCATGTAAGTGGGAGACGTATATTTTTCTCAGCTCCTGACTTAAGTGGCCTACATTGCTGGACGACAGTGAAACTGAAACTGAATTCTGTGGTATTTTATTGATCCCAGAACTACCATTTCATGAGCAGGCGTGAAGGGCACAAATCACTTAATCTTCTGACCTGGTGCTCAGAACCAGTGTGAGGTTGCTCATAGGTAAGACGGAGGGGGCTGCTTCCACCTGTAACCTTCAGGTAACATGCAAGCACCTAGACCTAGACTTGAGTTAATCCACCCTACCTTGCTACATATACTTGGTTTTAATTTTTGTTGCTACATGGATGGGTGGGAATTTGACCCTAAGTCTCATTGATACTGGCATTACAGTATAAACATTGCACTGCCTCTTGGTTGGGAACACTGTTGAATGCAAAGGATATGTTCCTACCACTACAATATCATCCTTTTATGCTTGAAGTTGCAAATTATGGTTTTCAAAATTAAAGCAAACACAGATTACTGTATTATTGTGTTTAATAGATTATTTTATTTCATTTTTCTGTTGGAAGCCAGATGGGCGGGGTATAAATAAATTATTATTATTATTATTATTATTATTATTATTATTATTATTGTTGTTGTTATTATTATTTAGTTGGGCACGTGCTAATGTATGGAGCATCACTCTGTGGCTTGGGGTTGGACTAGATGTCCCCTGCAACCTGAACATTCCATAAGTGAACAGAAGGATGCTATATTACCCCTCTGTTTCAAAGAAATTAGAATAGCACTTCATTCACTCCAGTGACTTGTTTTGGGGGCAGGGTAATCAGACTTGTTTTGGGGGCAGGGTAATCATCTCTCTCTCTCTCTCTCTCTCTCTCTCTCTCTCTCTCTCTCTCTCTCTCTCTCTCACACACACACACACACACACACACACACACACACCATTCCGTTCCAGACCCAGTTCTCTTCCTAAAGAAACAATAATAGCTAGGGTAGAGTACTGAACACAGAACCATTATCTACAACCAGCTTATCAATAAAGGTGCTGTCACAGTGGCCGGAGTGGACTACTTCAGAGTAACGACGCCACGCAGCTCTGCATTTTATTCTTTTATTGGTGCTGCGTATTTACAGTGCTCAAGTCATTGCTATTTACACGGAGCGATGTTGTCAGTCGGTTTCAGAACCTCCTAATGGCTTTTGGCGCGTCTTTCTCCAACACAAAAGCTTTGGCAGACCCATCCTCTTGCCCCTCCTCTTCCTGCGTAATTCTGGAGTTGGAGGGATGGGTCTTCCCCCCTTGCTTGCCCCTTCCTGTCCCACCTGGGACCCTGGCTCCTCTACCTTGCCTGAGCCTCGGACACGACTTCCTGATTCCCCACTGGAATCGGAACTCTCCCTGCTTTCCCCTTTGCTCGGGGACGGGCTTGAACTCAGGAGGGGAGGGACTTCGCGATATCCCCTGTCCCTCACATCCACCCCCCTCCCAAGCTCTCCTTCACCCCTCCCCAGGCCCCCCCCATGTGTCGGTGACGACTGGAAGCCTAAGAACTCAGTGCTCTCCGAGCCCGTTGGTGTGAATACCTCCCCCCAGTCCTGCGAGCCCCCCCCTTCCGCCTGGGCGGACGGGAATCCCAAAAAGTCCGTGGCGTCAGAGCTGGTGGGGGTAAAAACGTTCTGCCAATCTGCTCCTTCCTCTGACTGGGTGGATCTCGGTGACACCCATACCTCATCCTCTGGTTCCTCAAACTCCGCTTCCCAGCGCCATGGTGAGCTGCTCTCCCGTGCCTCCTCCTCCTCCCCCTCCCTTTCCATGTGCCAGGGCTTGGGTCTGTGGGGAAAGAGGGCGTGAAATTCTTCCACCAAGAATTCCTCCTGTATCTGAGTGGCTGGGACCCATTCATTCTGGGACGGTGGAGCATCCTCCCATGCCATGAGGTACTCCAGTCCCCCCACCCCCCACCTTGAATCCAGGATGGCCGTGGCCTCATTGAGTTGCTCCCTGCCTTCCCTCTCCCCCCCTCCCTCGGGGGTTTGTTCGCTGTCTCGGAGCCTGCTGCTTTCCCTGTACGGCGACAGCAGCGATCTATGAAACACTGGATGCACCCTCATGTCCTCTGGCAGTGCCAGCCTGTATGCCACCGGGTTTACCTGTTGCGTGACCGTGAAGGGGCCCAGCCTTTTGGGTGCCAGCTTTTTGCACCTCCCTCTGGTGGGAAGGCCCTCCGAGGACAACCACACCTTGTCCCCCACCCTGATGACCTCCCCTTGTCGCCTGTGGCGATCTGCCCCCTTTTTGTACGCTTCCTTGGCCCTCTCCAAGTGTTCTCTGAGCTGCTGGTGCACCGTCTCCAGTTCCTCTGCCCAATCCTCAGCCTGTGGGCCCTCCTCCTCCTCCTCCTCCCTCTCCCTCTCTGGGAAAGATCTGAGGTCGCGCCCGTAATTGGCCTTAAAGGGCGACACCCCTGTGGAGACGTGCACTGCATTGTTGTAGGCAAATTCTGCTAGTGGCAAGCGATCCACCCAGTCCGTTTGCCGCTGGCTGACGTAGCATCTCAGGTACTGCTGCAGAATGGCGTTGACCCTCTCCGCTTGTCCGTTGGTCTGCGGGTGTCTAGCCGTCGACAAGCTGACCTCCACCTGCAGGAGGTTCATGAGCCGCCGCCAGAACCTGGAAACAAATTGGCGGCCACGATCCGAAATAACCCTTAAAGGTAATCCATGCAGTCTGAAAATGTGATCAACAAACAGTTTGGCTGTCTCTTCTGCCGAGACTGCCCTGGCACACGGTATAAAGTGACACATTTTGGACATAAGGTCCACCACCACCAACACTGCAGTCTTACCCCTGGACGAAGGCAGATCTGTGATGAAGTCCATGGACACCACTTCCCACGGCCTGTGTGGTGTGGCTAAGGGCTCCAGCAACCCTGGTGGCGCTGCTCTGACCACCTTCGCCCGCTGGCAGGTGGTACAGCCCCTTACATAGTCTCGAACATCTTCCCGCACCCCTGGCCACCAGAAGTGTCTCATGACTAGGTGAGCGGTTTTGTCCCTTCCAAAATGCCCCGCTGTAGGGTTGTCGTGCATCTGCTTGAGGACCGTACGTCGAAGCTGGGTGGTGGGTAGGTACAGCGCACCCTTGTAGAAAAGCAGCCCTCTGCGTTCTGCAAAGTCTTTTGCCTGCTCCCTCCCCCCTCTCAGTTCTCTGAAGATGCGGTTGGCAAATTCATCCGCTGCCGTCAGTGCTGTGAGTTCTGCCTCGCTCACCACAGCTGCTCCGCAGGACCATGCCGACGGGGGGAAAATGTGCCTTGGGGCTGGTGGCGCCTCCTCCTCCATGTACTCTGGCTTGCGGGAGAGGGCATCCGCCCTGACATTCTGCTCCCCCGGGATGTAGTGGATGGAGAAGTTGAAGTTCGAGAAGAACTCCGCCCACCGTATCTGCCGCTGGTTGAGCACCCTGGCAGTTCTCCAGAACTCCAGGTTCTTGTGGTCTGTGCACACCTGGATGGGGTGCTTCGCGCCCACCAGGAAGTGTCGCCAGTGCTGGAACGCAGCGTAGATCGCAAGAAGTTCCCTATCAAACACTGTGTAGTTGCGTTCAGGCTGTGTCAGCTTCCTGGAGAAGAAGGCACAGGGTCTCCACTCCCTGTTGGCGTCCAGTTGCAACAAAATTGCGCCCACAGCTTTTTCAGAAGCATCTGTCTCAATGCGTAGGGGCGCGTCCTGCACCACATGGAACAGGTTTTGGTCTGAGGCGAACACTCTCTTGAGGCTTTCGAACGCTGCTTGCGCCTCTGGTGTCCACTTGAACTTCTGCTTGCCTCTCAGGCAGTCCGTGATGGGAGCCGTAACGCGAGAGAAGTTCTTGATGAACTTCCTGTAGAAGTTAGCGAAGCCTAGTAGGCGTTGGGCATCTTTGCGCGTCCTGGGGCTGTGCCAGTCCAGGATGGCCTGCACCTTGTCCTTGTCCATCGCCAGCCCCTTGTCTGACAGCTTGTAGCCCAGGAAGTCCACCTCTTTGGTGTGAAACTTGCACTTCTCCAGCTTCACATACAGGTGGTTCTCCTTCAGGCGTTGCAACACCTCTCTGACATCTTTCACATGCTGCACTGGGTCATTCGAGTAGATAAGGATGTCATCTAGGAAGACCAAGCATTTCCTGAAGAGGAGGGACCCCAGGACGTGGTGCATGAAGGCCTGGAAGCATGCTGAGCCCCCTTGCAAACCGAAGGGCATCACCAGATATTCAAAAGAGCCCAGAGGCGTGAACATCGTGGTTTTCCATTCATCTCCTTCCCGGATCCTGATCAAGTTGTACGCCCCCCTTAGGTCCAGCTTGGTGAAAATCTTGCCCCTGCGTGCCGCTGTCAGGAGATCATCCACTCTGGGCATGGGGAAAGCCACGGGCTCTGTCACCGAATTCAGCCGTCTAAAGTCCACCACAAGACGGCGCTGTTGCGTGTCTTTCTTGTCCACCCAGAAGACCGGGCTGCCCCCTGCTGCCTTGCTTTCCCTTATGAACCCCCGCTTGAGGTTCTTGTCGATGAAAGCGCGCAGATCCTCCAGCTCCTGGTCTGACATGGCGTACAGCTTGGCTGGGGGTATCGTCGCCCCTGGCACCAGGTTGATCTGGCAGTCAAAAGGCCTGTGCGGGGGTAGGTGGTCGGACTCCGCTTCGCTGAAGACCTCCTGCAGGTCCCAGTACTGCTTGGGTATTGCCTCACCCCCTTTGATATGCATGGTGGCCACCGTGGCTATCGGAGGCCCCTCCCCTGGTTGGTGCTGCATGCAATGTTCCAGACAAAAGTCTGACCCAAACGTGATGCACCTCTGGTGCCAACTGATGGAGGGGTCGTGGCGCGCCAGCCAGCTCATGCCCAAGACGATGGGGGGGTCTGAGATGGTGGTGACGTTGAACGCCAGTGTCTCTGAGTGCCTTCCCACCGTCATTCTCATGGGGGGGGTTTGATGTGTGATGGCCCCTCCCAGCAGCTCCCTGCCGTCAATGGTTGCTACGTCAGTGGGGGAGGGCACCACCGTTCCCGCCTTTCCTTGCCACTCCCTGCGATGTGGGCAGTCTCTGACGAGATGCTGGGGGGAGTTGCAGAGAAAGCAATTCCCGCCCCTTCCCTCCTTGCGTCTTGGCGCCGCTGGGGTTTGAAAAGCCCGCGCGCGCGCGCTATCAATCTGCATGGGCTCCTGGTCCTGGCTGGCTCCAGGCGTGGCCTGAAAGGGTTGTTGAGGGAGTGGCTTCTCCTGCGACCGTGGGAACCAAGCCCGCTTTGCGCGCGTCGCTTGCTTGTCGTTCCACCGGGATTCCTGCCTCACCCCCACCGCCAGAGCTGCTTTGCTCAGCTGATCCATAGTACTGGGCTTTGGACCTCTCGAGAGTTCATCCTTCACCTCCTCGCTCAAACCCAAGTAAAACGCAGCTTGCATGGGAGGCGAATCCAAAACCCACCCCAGTCTGTGCACCAGCATGGTGAATTTCGCCCAATATGCGCGAACTGTCATATTTCCTTGGCGTAAATTATGCAGTTCCTCCTTAGTCTGGTCCAAATGACTATCGGACGAATACATCGTCCTCAAACCTTCTAGAAATTGTTGGACATTTTTCATGCAAGGATTCTTGGTTGCGATTAATGGTCTTAGCCACTCCCTGGCTGCTCCGGTGAGATGTTCCACAATAAACGCTACTCTGTGCTCATCATCGGGGAACTCATTCTGGTGCAGCTCAAGAGCATACACGATCTCAGTCTCAAAGCCCTGAAACTCCTTCGGGTCTCCATTGAACTTGCTTACAAGGGTCCCTGCTCTCCTTCCTGGCAGCACTTGGACTTGGGGAGCCCCTCCCGCCTTGTTTTTCTCTGCATCCAGCTTGTTTTGGAGGTCTACCGCCACCGCCCTTAAATGCTGCTCTTTTTCCTGGAGCTCTCTCACCTGTTCCGCAAGTTGTAGCCGGTCGTCCTGGACCTTCTTAGTCTCCTCTTTAGCTGCCTTCAATTCTCCCTGCGCCTGCAGCGACAGCTGTTGCAGTTCTAGCTGGGCTTGCTCAGCGATCTGCCGCCACTTCTCCGCCTCGGACACGCTCATCCCGGCAACTCCGAAGTAGCCCAAAAATGATTAGGAGGTTGCTGTCACAGTGGCCGGAGTGGACTACTTCAGAGTAACGACGCCACGCAGCTCTGCATTTTATTCTTTTATTGGTGCTGCGTATTTACAGTGCTCAAGTCATTGCTATTTACACGGAGCGATGTTGTCAGTCGGTTTCAGAACCTCCTAATGGCTTTTGGCGCGTCTTTCTCCAACACAAAAGCTTTGGCAGACCCATCCTCTTGCCCCTCCTCTTCCTGCGTAATTCTGGAGTTGGAGGGATGGGTCTTCCCCCCTTGCTTGCCCCTTCCTGTCCCACCTGGGACCCTGGCTCCTCTACCTTGCCTGAGCCTCGGACACGACTTCCTGATTCCCCACTGGAATCGGAACTCTCCCTGCTTTCCCCTTTGCTCGGGGACGGGCTTGAACTCAGGAGGGGAGGGACTTCGCGATATCCCCTGTCCCTCACAGGTGCCATCAGCCTATTTGAGGCAATTACCTAAAAGTGCCCTTTGACCGCAAAACTACCCAAAACAGTTCACACCAGCTCACTTTAACAAAATAAAAAAAATTCCTTCCAGTAGCACCTTAGAGACCAACTAAGTTTGTCATTGGTATGAGCTTTCGTGTGCATGCAACTTCTATTTCCAGTCTGTTTCTGAATTTTTTCTGTAATAAGACAGCTACTTTGAGATCTTGTATAGAATGTCCTGGGAGATTGAAGTGTTCTCCTACTGATTTCTCCGTCTTGTGATTCCTGATGTCAGATTTATGTCCATTTATCCTTTGGCGTAGGGTTTGGCCTATTTGTCCAATATAGAGAGCTGAAGGGCACTGTTGGCATTTGATGGCATATACAATGTTAGAAGATGAGCAATTAAATAGTCCTGAAATGGTATGTTGGATGTTGTTGGGACCAGTAATGGTGTTGTCCAGGTGTATGTGGCAGCAAAGTTGGCATCTGGGTTTATTGCAGGCCCTGGTACCAGTGTCCATGTTAAGTCTGGTGGAAGTATTATTGTAGGTGTGGAGTTGTTTAAGATTGGGTGGCTGTCTGTAGGCAATGAAAGGTCTTCCTCCCAGAGCTTGAGAAAGAGAACTGTCATTGTCTAGGAGAGGTTGTATGTAGATCTCTGATGATGCGTTGTACTGTTTTAACTTGGGAGCTGTATGTGATTACTAGTGGTGTTCTGTTATTTTCTTTTTTGGGTCTGTCTTGCAGCAAGTTATCTCTGGGTATCAGTCTGGCTCTGTTGATCTGTTGTTTAACTTTTTAACGTGTGTGTGTGTGTGTGTATCCCTGAAGCTTAGAAGTAACGTTGTTGTGGCTGGCAGAAGAAAGAGGAGAGAGACAGTACTCAGTTCAGAACCTGAAATAATAATATACAATTCCTTTCCTATTCAACACAGAGGATTTGCCCCTTTCTCATTTTCAGCACACTGGGTTGACATGTACCACAAACCTAAGTCTCCTTTCCTGGTCAGTCACTGACAGCTGAGACTCTATCGATGCATAGTGAAGCTAGGGATTTCCTCACCACAACCAACAAATGTGCATCACTTTGCACTTTCTTGCATAGAACTGGATTTCCCACTGGGATGCCCATTTCTCCCTGCATGACAGAATAAACAGTATTGGGCTGGAACGATGGATGACCCAACTTCAGTGTTAAGCAGAGATTACATATCATCAAACAAGCTACTCTTTTTTCCTCAGTATGGTAGAATATTAAAATTCATTTTCTAAAAAAATAGAGGAGAGAAAAGATATCTGTTTCATTTCAGGCATATTATCCTCCTTTTACCAGCCATCTGTTGAAGCAGCTTTGTTGAAAGCTGGGGGTGGGGGGAGATTCACAACTTCCCTTCACCTCTGTTCTACAAGGGCCAAAAGGTTTCGAAACTGCCAAGCGCCCTGCAGGTTCCGTGACTCAGAAGTGCTGTCTCGAGGCTAATCGGAGGTTCTGCATTTACTTAAAAGTAACTTTCCGAAACATTTCACTGTGAAGGTGACTTTCCAAAATGCAAATCAGCTGCTACCCTTTAAAAGAAAGATTCGACATTCAGCAATGGATAAAACCCCAGCCTCCATAGGCTTATTTCCCTGCTGTGGCCCCCAATGGTCACTGGTACCACTCATTGTTATCACCTGCATATAAATGCTTTATGCCAATGTTTGCATACAAAACAAAATTGGAGGCCTAATGGGCAACATAGAAATGAAAGATGTGGACTCTGCATGATCTCCCAGGCAGTGTCCAGTGGTGAAGTTTAGGTTTGTGTGAAGTACCCAGAGTCATCATTGTAGAATAATTCTGACAGTCATGACAGTTGTCCATTCAGTCTCATGGGGTAGAAGTCAGGGAGGCCAACAGTAGGTGGAGACAGAGCCAAAGATAGGCAGAGCTAACTCATTATAGAATTATCCCCATACTCTATGAATTGTAGAAAGGGAACACTGAGGATAAGGAGGAGGCAGAAGATGACAGCCAGTTCCACCCTCTGGACTGGTTGTAAGAAACAGACTCAGTCTGATGGGGCTGTGGCCGATTTGCACTAACGGGACAACTTCTACTGCATTCAAGGAAGTAGGAGGGACTTGGATAATTCCTTATTCCTTCCAATAACTAAGCTTGATTTCCCCCATGACGCAAAGTCTAAGAGGAGGTTCCAGGCTGGTTTTTCTCAGACAGAAGAGGTCCAGCCAGCTTGTGAAACTGGAATTCCGGAGACTAGAAGCAAGCCAGAAGAGGTGCTAAAAAGACCCCATGCTGCATGGCAAGCAACTTTCTAGCTTCAAGTCACTTACTGGTGTCTGTGTTCCTGGATTCCAGGGCCTGATGCTTAGGAGTTCTGTACTGGGGTAAGTTAGTTCATGGAGGAATACATACACAGATGGATCCAGGCAGGGCTTTTTTTCAGCTGGGACTCACTGGAACTCAGTTCTGGCACCTCTCAGGTGGGCACCATTGCCATTATAAGAGAACAAAGAAGGTGTTAATAGTGAGTTCCTGCACCTCGTTCTAGAAAAATAGGACTGAGTCCAGAATTCAGCAGGCTCCAGTATGGAGACAGCCTATAGGGCATAATATTCTAGAGTTCCTGATATGAGAGTTGACTCTTCCATGCCCTATAAACACAGAGATGGTGCTACGTTGTTGTAGTCATTGAAATGCTGGGGCTGGCAATATGGTCCTCCTCTACAGCTGAGATTCCAATTTCCACACTGGGATGCAAAAATCCTGGGGACTAAACCTCCTGCTCCACTTCCGTCTCAGGTCCTGGGAAGTGGCAGGCTATGCATGGTATGACTGAAATAGCACCAGGACCAAGGAACTGGCTATGCTAAATCACAGGTAGCAACCATGGTGCCCACCAGATTTAGTTTGTCTATAACTCCCATCTTCCTTAACCATAGGCCAGGTTGGTGGGAGTTGGAGTCCCCCAAGATCTGGACCCAGCATCTTCACCAACCCTGTGGGGCCTTGGACAAAATCAAGCATCCGGGAATGTTGCTACTACTGAGAGCTGAAAAATATTGTTGCTGGAAGTGTATGTCTTTTGTACCACTTTCCTAGAAGATTCCTAGTTAAAGGGGAAGTATTCCACTTTAGAGTTATGATAGTTCAATAAGACTATCCCACCAGCTGGTACCTCTTTGACTGATGTAGTGGTAATTTTGACATTCCAGGACAGGAGTTGAAAGAATTTGCCTCCAAGCTCAGAAAGAAGACTCAGGACTATTAAGTGGATTTAAAAGATTATATTTATTTTTAACAGATATGTCAAATTAGCCATGAACTCAGTCCAGGCAAATGTAATCAATGCTTACATAGGACGGAATCATCCCTTTCCCCAGGGTATGTAAAGTAACAGATTATGTGGTCCCCAGCGAAGGATAGGGGGAAATAAACCCAGGCCCTAATGTTCACTGGCACAGGCTAGGCCCCAAGATGACCTTCGCCCCAGGTACCCTATAGCCTCTGACTGTAGGCTATAATTCAAGAGCACCCGTCACCCCCACAATGCCTCAAGGTTGCAGAAAATTAAGACCTTACATTTTCTTACCCACCACCCTGAATGCCAATCAGCCACATAACACCAAATCAAAGATGTGCATTGAACAGATGCATTCTGTACATATTTTGTTTCTAGCCCTAATACCAACGTCCTTCCTTTAGAATTTCCCACATTGCAACACTCTGAGAAAGGAAAAAAGGATAACTATTCTCCTAGCAAAGCTGCTGTATGCCCCCCTATCTGCCACTCCAATGAAAAACCAGATCTTCTTGTCAAGAGCTACAAAAGGCTGAAGAACATTTTGAAATAGACTTAGCTTGATTGCCATGAATAATAATCAACAATAGTGACCCATGAGTGTGAATGGGGCATTTCTTCCATCTATCCTCAGCCAGATCCCACCTGCTTGCCTTCTTCCTTACAACCAGTCCAGGGAGTGGCCCTGGCTGTCAGTTTCACCCTCCTTTGTGTTGCCCCTTCTAGAACTCAGCAGGGAGAAAGATGGGAACAAAACTAGAATTTCTTGGCTATGCTAGCATAGCTGTCAACTTTCGGATTTGAAAATAAGGGATCTGCAGCAGCCTCACCTTACCTGTCCCGGGGACCGTCAACGGTATATCTAACAATCCAGGATAGCAGCGGGAAACGGCACTGGAATAAGGGAATTACCAGCAAAAAAAAAAAAGGAAGGCTGACAGCTGTGGCTATGTATGCTAGTCATTGACTCTGGCTCCATCTGTATTTGGGCTCCCCTGCCTTCTGCCCCCGTTGGGCACCAGCCACCACTGGTCAACATCTTCCAGGTTTTTATTTTATACATATTTTCTTGAATTTCCAGAAGGACAACAGTGAATAAATGGGGGAGGGGAGAGAAGCTACTGCTGAATTATTTTGTGACTTGGAAGGGAAGATAATGAATGAGTTGTACATAGATGGGTTTTTTCAATTGTTTCTTCAGTCCACATCATTCTTTTCATCCTCTGTGAAGCAAAATTAATGTTCAATACCTTAAATCAGCTTCCTGCTTGTCCATCAGGGAACATCATGCATTGAACCAAACTCTCCAATTTGCTGTCCAGAGAGAGGAAGCTCCTTACTTTGCTTTACTGAACCTTTTTAATTATTTGAGATTCCCACTATAGAGGCTTGCGGGTGCCATTTTGGATTTACCCATGAGAAATGCATTTCTGCAATGGTGTTTGTAGGTTATATAATTCCTTCTTTTTTGGGGGGGGGCAAGCACGTTGTTTTTCAATTACAGAAAGCCTATTAGAATGTGGACTCTGTTCAAATGAGCTTTAAAAAATTAAAACAACGCTTCAAAGTGATGGAAAGGACTTGGCGCTTAGAAGCATATCCAAGATAGTGACTCAAAGCAAGTCCCAAGACACATTTGAAAGTGTTTAAAAACTCCATTTTCAATTTCAAAAGCCTATTTAAACATTTAAAGGGGGAAAAAACACCTCTCAAACAATGGAAGAATATCATTATAAGCCAAAAAGGGAGTTAAGTTATTTTATTTTTCATGTTGGCTATATCCAAACTAGGTTCTACTAAGAGCAGACTCATTGAAGTTAATGAGCAAGTCAATGGGTCTACCCAGAGTGGATTTTTGTCCACCTGCTTCAGAGGTGGTTTGCCTCTAAATATCATAGGCTAGGAACAGCAGTCAATGAAGGCCGTTTCTTTCATGTTCTGCTTGTGAGCTTGCTGGAAGCATCTGATTGGTCATTATGGGCAATAGACTGTCGTACTGGATGGGCATTTGTCCCTGCATTCTTAAATACATGAAAGGTTTACAAACAGGGAAGGATCATGGCTCAGTGGTAGAACATCAGCTTTGTATGCAGAATATTCTAGGTTCAAACCCCAGCATCTCAGCGTAGGGAATGTTTCCTGCCAGAAATCCTGGCGTGTCACTGCCAGTCAATGTAGACAATGCTAAACGGGCCAATTGTCTGACTCAGGTGAAGTCAGCTTTCCTGTGTTCCTAATGAAGGTCCTTATGAAGTGTCCGAGGGTTGCATAGATGCCTCCAGTCCTCTATATATTTGAAACTTTTAAAAAATAAGAAGTCCTGCCCCCAACAACCTAGAGCAGCTATCATGTTTAGGGAAGCGTTTAATATTTGAGGAATTATTGTATTTTAATATTTTGCTGGAAGCCGTCCAGAGTGGCTGGGGAAACCCAGCCAGGTGGATGGGGTATAAATTATTATTATTATTAGATGTTTTGGTGTTTTGGTGTTCCTTGTCACCAAGTGTTTCGAATGCAATGCAGCAAGTGTCCCGGGAGTGAAGTGCTTGATGACATTTCATTGCACTCAGGGGCAATCGTACGGGGGGTGGGTGATTCACACAGCGCCGTCGGAAGCCGCTCGGGCACCCGGAGCCGCAAACATGATGCGCACCCAGGGGCGGGGCGTCACTATGTAGCGCGCATGCACAGCGTCGCTGCGTACGGCACATGCGTCACTGCGTATGATGCATGCATCACTATGTAACGACACTGCGCATGCGCACTACAGAGCGGGGTGCTGGCGCCGGCGCTCGCGCTGCCTTCCAAAACACGGAGCTGGGAGCGGCCCGCTTCCACCTTGCTATGCCCCTGGATTCACATTCCTCTCTGAGCTTTAGAAAAAGAGAGGATAATGACACAGGGAAAGAGAGCACAGTATTCAAATAAACCAGCTTAAATGGGAATGCATTGGCCGGTGCATAAAGCAATTGCCCCCACTTCATGCCTAAATGAAAATCAAGCCCCAGGAAGCATTCTGGTGAGCTCCCAAGCTTGCTCTCTAAATGCATGGTGCATTTCCAAATATAAAATGATGCATCTCTGCTTCTTTCTTCTATGCATGGCTACTAGCCAGGATGGCTATGCTGGGCCTCTGCAGTTGGTGGCAGTAATGCTCCTGAATACCAGTTGCTAAAAGCCACAGGAGGAGGCAGCACTCTTGTGCTCAGGTCCTGCTAGAAGGTTTCCCACAGGCATTTGGGTGGCCACTATGAGAACAGGATCTAGGGATGCCACTTAAATGTCCCTGCCTCAAAACATATGTATACAGTGGTACCTCTACTTATGAATAACTCTACTTACGAATGTTTCTACTTACGAACGGAGCTCCGTCCGTCATCTTGGATGCGGTTTTTTCTACTTACGAATTTTTAGATAGGGTTGCTTCGACTTACGAATTTTTTCTCCCAATGCATTCCTATGGGATTCAACTTACAATTTTTTTCGACTTACGAATGTGCGTTCGGAACGCATTAAATTCGTAAGTAATTACAATTATGTCTGTATTTTTTTTAAAAAAACAACAACAACAACAGCAGAGGTCTTTCTTCTTGAGAGCAGAGCACAGTCACAATGAGTTAGCAGTGAGCACAGTGAAAACAACAATGACCCCCAAGTCCAATAACCTTTGCTTATTAAATGAAGGAAATGTATATGTAGAAAAGTAATGCATAATGCATTGCATAAGGATCTTGTCTTGTTCCCTGTCTGAGGTCTCCAGACTAATCACAAACAGTGCCAGGAGGGGAGAGAAATGGAACTGACCTGCTGAACAACTTACTAAGATATTTAACCTGGTAGACAGCTGATAGGAAGGCTTCACAGTTCAAATGGCAAGGTAAATAATAGGGGGCAAGTCTCCCAATGCTCAGGGACATAGCTATTACCTTCCTAATCTGCTTGTGGGCTTCCCAGAGACTTTGGGAAGCAGGCTGTTGAACCAGATGGAGCTTTGGTTTGAGTCCAAAGAGCTGTCCTTTCATTTGAAGCTGAGTCAAAAGTCTTTTACCGCGTATTCTCCTGGTTTTTTTTAGAGTCAAGATAGCTACCAAAGTATATACACATGAGGTATGCCTGCCACATTTCTGCTTATTGCTTACAATACAAAAAAGATAGTTGTGTTGTTGTTCTAGAGCTGTCTTTCATACATCTCACACTGATGGTGTGAGATAAATCCCATTAGCTCTTACTGGGTTAGTGTTATTAAAAGAAGAAGGGGGAGGAAGGAGAGAAACCTGCTTTATAAACATTAGAGGGCTGCTAGGGACACAAATACAATCAAATTGTTTTCTCCTCTGGTTTGAATGGTTAGCTATGGTGAGGGTAAGGACATCATCACAGTTTGCAAATGACTGACAGTCACGGTCAATTGATTGCCAGCTAGATCCACTGATGAAGCTCGCATATCCTACTATGATGACATACACATCTCAAAACAGGAGTGAAAGGTTATATTTCTAGGTTGTTTTAGATTCCCCGCCCCCAATAAATGTGAGCAGTGGCACAATTGGAGATGCATTTGTCTAGCTAAACATTCCCATCAGCACCCTTGATCTCCACTTCCTGTATTCCTCTCCTACCAGGAGAAGATCGCTGTCAGGATGGCTAGACACACGATGCTGTATATGCAGTTCAAACAATCTCTTTCTCTCTCTTTTTGCTGTAGATAAGAGGTGGGGAACCTGTTTCAGTCTGAGGGTGACATTCCCTTCTGAGCAAGCTGTGGAGGCAGGGAGGAGGGGACAACACATGTCAATGATGCCTGAAACCAGAGACAAAAGCAGCCAGAGCAACCAATGCGAATTTTACCTTTGTACAGTAAGCTAGATTCACACACACATCTTTTCTATCCTTGAGGCAAGCAAGAGGCATTATCAGAGTTCAAAGACACATTTTAGTCAGAGGAAAATACTCAAGGAGGGTGTGAGGCGTTCAGCTCAGGAGAATATGCAACGTGGGGAGAATCCTCAAGGCAAGATAGAGAGGCCTGGCAGGACACATTTGGCCCCCAAGCCTGAGGGTGCACAACCCTGGTGTAGATAATAAAGCAAATAAAAATAATTAGTTACAGGTAGGTAGCCGTGTTGGTCTGACGTAGCCAAAACAAAATTTAAAAATTCCTTCCAGCAGCACCTTAGAGACCAACTAAGTTTGTCATAGGTATGAGCTTTCGTGTGCATGCACACTTCTTCAGATACACTGAAACTGCTTCAGTGTATCTGAAGAAGTGTGCATGCACACGAAAGCTCATACCTATGACGAACTTAGTTGGTCTCTAAGGTGCTGCTGGAAAAAATAATTAGGTAATTATATTGTGTGGGGTGTTAGGGGAGGGGTAGTACCTCCAGTGGGGGGCATGTTATGCTCCTTCTGTGGTAGTTTCTCTCCCTTTGGTCCTCACCCTGCACTCATCTCTCACCTGTGGCTCCCAGAAGCTGTCACCATGCGACAGTAGCCATACCTCAGAAAACTTACTCAACTGGCCAGCTAAACCAGGTGAGGGTAGCTGGTGTGTCTCAAACCCTCAGTGAGTTAGGGACTTCCCCTACATGCAAATACAGGCTCTGGCAGATTGAATGGATGAGACCAAATAGTAGGTCCAACAGTCAAGAAGGCAGTTTCTGCATGTGCTGTAGAGGGAAGTGAGGGGCAGATGGGGCTCATCAACCTGGGAAGGGAGCCCACCTAGGAGAAGGGAAACTGACCCTAAACTTCCGCTGCCTTGCAGCTATGCTTATTCATGAGAAATCATTTGGAAGTAAACCCTGAGGAAATATCTGCACTTGCTGCCTTGTGCAACACCTTAGAGAGAAGAAAAGGCTAAGGAGTAAACCCTACACAAATCCAGTGTGGAGTCCCTAAAATTGTTGAATGGCACCCTGTATACCTCCTTCTGGCAACTCCTGCAGTCAAGTTGGTGCCAAATGTATTGCTCTACTTTCCTTTGGACCACATCAGTGAAGCCAAAAAGGAGGTGTCTGTTGGGCAGCCCAGGACCTCCATACACACTGCCCAGGGCTGCACCCCAGAGATGCCACACTGGTGCTGCTAATCCAGCAAAACAACATGAGAGGCAGCAACTACGAGTTATTGGTCTCTGCAGCCACATCAGGCAGGCACTGTGATTCTCCAGTGGTTTGACTGCACCCCTGCAAGTACACTCCATTGTCACTCAAGATGCAGGAATGCCAAGAACAATTCTTCTGTTTTCACAGAATCACATCATTTCGGAAGTCCGTTCTTATTTAGTGGTGGTCTAATTAGCAAGGGAATATGAAATCTGCAGGCTCTCTTACTTACAATATCACTAACCCTAGTATAGCTCGCAGAGCAAAACAATTACGGTACTTTGTATTCCTACAGGAGCCTTTTGTGATTTGCTTTCAGTGGCTCAGACTACTAGAAACAGTTTTTGCAGCACATGTCTTTGCTGAATGGATCCTGAAGCAGCTTCATTAATAAAGATTCCAGTGCTCTTTTGATTGGATTATTCTTTGTCACTTGTTATTTTGAAGAGAGGGGAAAAGAGAGGAAAGAAAAGCCGAGGGAGGGAAGCCACATAAACAAAATCAATTGATTAACAGCTGCAATTTCTGTTTTGCATGAGCAAAGGAAACAATGGCATGAATATGGCTGCATAAGAGATGCAACATTCTTCTCATCCACATCCTAGACTTTGGAGTTCAGGACAGACACATTCTTAGCATAATTGCTGATTTTTATTTTTACTGATGAAATACTACTGCCCCAAAATGACTTGATCCTTTTTCTGGTGGCAGGATTGGAAATGGCCAGTGGTGGTTGGGAGTGGGAGTGGTAGAGTGGAAGGCAGAGATACCCATAATAGATGAAGCCACAGCCCATAACAGACTGAGCCAAGGAATCTTAGTTTTGTCCCCATCCTCTTCCCTCACTACAAATGGCAAGACTAAGGAGGTGGAATCTGACAGCCAGGGTGCAACCACCTAGACTGGCTTTAAGTGAGCAAGTAGAGCAGGATGAGGCAAGGGCGTACCCACCACGGGGCAAGTTAGGGCAGCTGCCCTACTCTAGAAGCAGGGCTGGTGGGCAGAGGCGGAGCACAGCCCGGCGAAGCGTGAGTTCGCCATTCCCGCCGCGCCGCACCGTCCCTCCAGCTCCCCGGCGCGCCCTCAGGCAAGGCCAAGCGCAGCGGGGAACCAGGGAGCACAGCGCGGTGGGCGGGAACGCCGAACTCGCGCTCCGCTGGGCTGGGCTCCGCCTCCGCCCACCAGCCCTGCTTCTAGGGAGGGGCACAGCCTGGCGGAGCGCGAGTTCGCCGTTCCCACCCGCCGCGTTGTGCCCTCCCTCCAGCTCCCCGTCGCGCCCTCTGGCAAGGCCAAGCGCGGCGGGGAACCAGAGAGCGCGGCGCGGCGGGCGGGAACGCTGAACTCGCGCTCCGCTGGGCTGGGCTCCGCCTCGGCCCACCAGCCCTGCTTCTAGGGAGGGGCACAGCCCGGCGGAGCGCGAGTTTGCCGTTCCCGCCCACTTTGTGGCCCCTCCCCTTCCGTGCCTTGGCCCCTCCCCTTGCCCCCCCCTAGTTTTGATCCTGGGTACGCCCATGGGATGAGGCTGGATGGAGGCAACTTGAGGTTGCTGGGGCAATAGACTAGCCTCCACTGAAAATAGCTTAGCATTTCCTATTCACAATGGAAGGTGGGTGGGGTAAGGTGTGAACACTTGGTACTATCAGAAGAGAACAGTCATAACTTTGCAGGGGATGTGACAAGAACAGACACCCTTGTGGAATTTTAGTGGCCTCCTATCTGCTGACCATGAGGGATGACTCAGCACATCACTAATTCTCATCTCTCATGTTGGAATGATCCATTTCAAGCTGTAATTGCTACCCTCTGAAAACTGATACCGTTTTATGACTGTGAGCCACCAGTGATATCTTGATTAACAGACCAGTCAAAGTAGAAGAAATACATGGAGCCCACTATCATTGTACTATGTACTTACACTATGCTGTTCTTCAGAAATAACACAAGGACACCTTTGGTTTCTACAGATTATTGCATTGAATGCCTCAGAGGATGTGCAGAGTTCCTTTTCCATAAAGGAAATGGGATTTCCACCACAGGAAGTGTGGACAAAGCACCTCTGAGCATGTGCAGAGCCTTTTTCCTTTTGCAAAAAGAATACTTTGCCCTCATCACAACACAATGAAGACTCATGAGACCAAAACATTGGGATAGTGATTATATTTAATAATAGAATGACTTGAGGAACTGCAATCCAAATTAACTGAATTCAGAAAGTACTGGCAGGTGAGGATTTTATGTCTGGTAGGGACACTTCCCTCCAGACCTTTCCACATGTGATACAGCCACAAACTGTAGACCCTCCACAAAGGACTGAGAGGAAACCCCCTCTCCTTGCTAGCTGAGCTTTGGGTATAAAACCCAGCACATGCCCCCAAGCCCCACTGTCCAGTGTTAAAGTTCATGTCAGTCCTAAAGCCTGTCCCCACAAGTGCTACCAGGGATCTGACATAGGTAGATCCTTAACAGGTGCATTTTGTCCAGAAGTGGCTTAGTCATAGCTGCAAAGTCTCCCGTATTCCCCGGGAAACCCCCGTTTTTCCAGCTGTCCCCAGCCGAAAAAACGGATTTTTTTGTTTTTTCCTGGTTTATTCTGGCGCAGCAGCCATTTTGGAACTGGGCGGAGCATGCTCAGAAGCGACTTTTGATGCTGCTTTGCCCAGTTCCAAAATGGCTGCAGCGTGACTTCTGGTGCGGCGGCCATTTTGGAACAGGGCAGAGCAGCATCAAAAGTAGCTTCTGAGCATGCTCCGCCCAGTTCCAAAATGGCGGCAGCGCTACTTCCGGCCTGCTACTTCCGGTCCAGTCCCTTATTTCTCAGGCTGGAACTTGGCAGCTATGGGCTTAGTATACCTAAGAATTTTTCTCCCCAAATTCCTCACCTGTCTGGACACAATGCTCCAGGTGCAACCAATCGACACCAGTCTCCAGAATGCCAGTTGAATTATTTGCAGCACTGTAGAGTAGGTGGGAAAAGAAGGGACATGAAGAGCCTGCCCCCAAACAATCCTACTCAGCCAAGTCTAATTGGCAATCCGATCAAGCCCACATTGCATATAGGGTGAGAGAACGGGAGCAGCAAAAACTGCAAAGAGGAAGAGTTATGGGAGGAGCAGGCATAAAAAACTAATAATAATATAATTTTTCTTATTTATAGACTCTCCCCACTTCCTGATCAGCACCCTGGCCAAACATGTTCCACCCTCAGCCGTTCCCTTTGGGAATTAGGTTCCTATGCCATCTTTGAAAAGAGTGGGAACAATATTTTCAGATTCCCAGAGGTTGGCCATATGAGCCCTGAAGCACAGCTTGTGTGAGTGTGGAAACTCCATGGTTACATTTCAGCTTCATCTTTACAAGGACAGTGAGATTCCCAGAAAGGGTTAAGGAGAAGAATAATGCATGTTTTATAACCTAGAAGCTGCTCCTTTGAGATCAGAGCCTAGGTTTCTTGCAAAGCACTTATTTTTAGCTATTCCCTAGCCAAGTTTTTGCTCAGGTTAAAGGTTACAGCAACTGTGTCTTTACAGTGATTTTTTATTATATATTTGCCCTCGTTTGCATCTTATTTCACAGATGCTATTTTTATTTCATCCTTCATTTCAGGAAAAAAAATAACCCCAGAGGTTAAATTCAGTTTAAATCATGTATTCCTTTTAGAAATCAGATGAGCTGCCTTCTCTCATATGTATCTGCCTTAATGATTTTCTACTCAAATTCTAAAACTTTGCAGGGATTTTTTCAGCACAGTCAAATTATCAGACTACATAACAATTGACAAAATAAATGGGGACATTTTCCTCATCCCAGCTGAAAAATGGTTTATAGAATTAAACCTCTCTGTCTACCCGAGTACTATTTCGACTTTAATCCAGGAAAAAACCAAAGCATTTTGCTTCCACTGGGGGGGGGGGGAATAAAAAAAATCATTGGAGTCAGATCATGCCTCAAATGAAGAGTTATATCCCTGATTTATAAAATTAGGAAGATGTGTAATTCCCTTGAAAAATGTAATTAATCTTATCAGAATTATTTTCATTCATTTTGACATTCTCCAATATTTACCCAAACAAGCTCCAGTTTTGTTTTAAAATGAATTCAGCATAGAGAAAGTCCCAGGTTCAAACCCTGGCATCTCCAGCTAGGGCTAGCAGAGACCCCGGTCTGAAACCCTGCAGAGGTCCTGCCAGTCAGTGTTGACAATACCGAGTCAGTTAGACCAGTGGTCTGGACTCAGTATAAGGCAACTTCCTATGTTCCTTCTTATCTCCCATAGCTCAGCTTTATGGAAAGGAATCATGGGCAACTTATACCCGCCAGGAGCAACATCTCAATACCTTCTGTATGTGCAGATCCCCCAAGTGTCCCTGTTTTCCAGGGACAGTCCCAGATTTACAGAAGCTGTCCCAGTTTATGATTTAATCCGGGAATGTCCCGCTTTTCCTTAGGATGTCCCTGTTTTAATCGGAGAATTGTTGGAGGGTATGGTAGGGTGTCCCTATTTTAATCAGAGAAAGGTTGTTGGGTATGGAATGCTATTCCATTGGAATAGGTCACCCTTATTTTCATCAGTGAAATGTTGAAGAGGACATCTCTATTTTCATCAGAGAAATGTTGGAGGGTATGGAATAGGATGTCCCTATTTTCATTGATGAAATGTTGGGAGGTATGTATGTGCTTGGGATGTGGATGATGCTGTGGGTTAAACCACAGAGCCTAGGGCTTGCCAATCGGAAGGTCGGCGGTTCGAATCCCCGCGATGGGGTGAGCTCCCGTTGCTCGGTCCCAGCTCCTGCCCACCTAGCAGTTCGAAAGCACGTCAAAGTGCAAGTAGATAAATAGGTATCGCTCTGGCAGGAAGGTAAACGGCGTTTCCGTGCACTGCTCTGGTTCGCCATAAGCGGCTTAGTCATGCTGGCCACATGACCCGGAAGCTGTCTGCGGACAAACACCGGCTCCCTCGGCCAGTAAAGCAAGATGAGCGCCACAACCTCAGAGTCGTCCGCGACTGGACCTAACGGTCAGGGGTCCCTTTACCTTTATGTATGTGCTATGTCAGGGACATTTTGAGCATCATGTGGCAGGTCTATTTCAAACAAAGATGTGCTCTCCCAAGCTCACATTCCCAGCATTTTCACACTCAGTGAAGTTTATGCTGACTTGGCCATGTACACACAATGGAAGATGGCAGGATTCCCAAGGATCTACTTTATGGGGAGCTGGCTTCAGGTACCAGGCCTGTTGCAGATGTCAACAACAACATTTCATGGGGGGCGAGGGAGAGGTACTTGTCGTCGTCCCCTTTCATTTTGCTGTGTTCTTAAGCCTTTGAAAGAAAAATAAAGAAGCCATTTCCCCAATTGGGGGATACATATAGGAAGATCACAGCTCTTCAGTAGCATTACTTATTCCATAAACATATCACAAACATTCTCACTATTTCCGATTCACCCCAGCTCTACATTTTGTTAGCCCATAGTTGAATTCTAATCCCCTCTGCAGGGTTGTGATTTGCACCCAAAGCATAAAAGAGACCTGATAGCCTTGGGCCCTTAGCAACAAAAGGGATCAGGGGATCAGTTATCTGCAAAGTGTTTGCAGGAAAAGTCAGCTGCCTTTGAAAACGCCGGGAGCTCAGTTTACTCAAAACAGCATGTTTTGGGGTGACTTTTTTAAAGGCATGTTTACTTCTTGACACAGTAGTATCTCAGATCACCTGGTGTCCCACGGGTTTTAGATGCATTTGTAAGCACATTCATTTTTATTTTTTGCCACATTCACATGGAAGTCGACAAAAAGAGAACCCAGGAAACCTAAATCATGACAAAAATGTATGGACAATTCTCTTCTGTTATTAGAAAAGTTATCCCCAAAATACCATGAAAGTGAAATTTAACCCTTAATTTAATTAATATTAGGAAAAATTCCTTTTAAAAATAACAATAATTGAACTTTGCATTCTTTTACTACTATATTTGCCAGAAAATCGCAATAGTAAGTTTTAATATGAATTTGAAACTGTATATTTAAATATATATATATGTTTGCGAAAAATGATACAAAGTGTTTTAGAATAGTTCTAAACTCCATTTTTATTTATTCATTTTGTTTCATAAAAATCATATATCACTTGATTATAAAGAAGATCCCTCAAAATGATTTACGAAAAGAATAAATATTGCAAAAAAACAAACAAAAAAACAGTTAGAATCAAGGATAAACTAAAAACCAGAATAAAACACATGCCAAGATTCTACATGTCTGGATAGGCTTGTCTAAACAGAAATGCTTCCAGCAAACCTGAAAAAGGTAGAATCATAGAATTGTAGAGCTGGAAGGGATCCTGAGGGTCATCTAGTCCAACCTCTGCAATGCAGGAATCTTAACTAAAGCATCCATGAAGAATGACTATCCAACCTCTGCTTAAAAACCTCCAAGGAAAAAGAGCCCACCACCTCCTGAGGGAGTCTGCTCCACTGTCAAAAAAACTCTTTTATTATCAGAAAGTATTTAATAACCCTCCTTTCTTGAAACTTGAACCCATTGGTTTGAGTCCTACCCTCCAGAGCAGTAAAAAGCAAGCTTGCTCCCTCTTCCATGTGACAGCCCTTGAGATATTTGAAGATGGTTATCATATCTCCTCTCAGACAGTGGCAGAGGAAGGGGTGTGTGGGCCGCCCCAGGTGTTTATCACTGAGAGAGGGGTGACATAAAATGAGTTTTTCTTTTTTTTAAAAAAAACTGGGCTCATGAAACTTTTAGTTCAGTCAAGAAACATATTGAAACGCGGCTGGCACTGGGCGCCACACCATGGAGGCCGGTACTTACTGTGGGGCCTGCAGCATGCCTGACACGCGTCTCTCTTGGGAGTGACATGGTGGCTTGGGCGCCTGCCTGAAACAGCAGCAAGGGGCTTGCGTCTGCCCACCGCCTCTCCCTCAGACACCCTACAGCTGAGGGGGAGGCAGAGGAGAGGTTCTACGCAGCTCGCCCCACCCCCGGCTGCAGGACACGCATGCCACACTGGGCACCCAAGTGGCTAGTTACACCTCTGCTCTCAGTCTTCTCTTTTCCAGGTTAAACATCCTCAGCTCCTTCAAGTGCTCCTCATAAGGCTTAGTTTCCAGAACCTTGATCATCTTGGTTGCCCTCCTCTGCACACGTTTCAGCTTTTAAACATCCTTCTTAAATTGTGGCACCCAGAACTGGACACAGTATTCCAGGTGTGGTCTGACCAAGGCAGTCAAGAAGCCTTCAGACTTTTCCACTTAATGCAGAAAGGTCAGGGACAGGAACACAGGGGTGGAGTCAGCACCCACGCACCCACAAGTTACGTCCATATGCATTCGAAGAACACATGAACAGAGCTCTAGAACTGTACACAGAGGAACAGAGGAAGATGGAGCCACATCATTGGTCCATCTATCCCCGTACCATCTACATTGACTGACAGCAGCACTCCAAGCTTTCATACACTGGACATTCCCAGCATTACCTGGACTGAACTAGGGACCTTCCGCATGCAGAACATGGCCTCTCCCACTGAGCTGTGAAAGGAACATAGGAAACTACCTTACACTGAGTCAGATCATTGGTAGGTGTAGTTCAGTATTTTCTACACTCGCTGGTAACAACTCTCCAAGATTTGAAATTCCGGGATTCCTGGCCCTTCCTGCAGATTGAACTTGGGAGCATCAGGATACAAAGCAGGAGCTTGACCCTGAGCTAGAGCCCTTCCCTGATATGTGCTCTTACAAATCCTATAGCTTATTCCAGGCCTATTTATTGCCAGAAGATCCTTTGTTTCCTGTAAACATCACCTCTCAGCCTGCAAGGCAAGGACGTTTCGGGCTTGACAAACTACCACAGGGCAGAGCAACCTGCTCGGAGACAGCCATTAGCATCCAGAATAATGGAGTCTGTTTATTTCTTTTGCTTCTCCCATCAAATATGTAAGCACCTGTAATTGCTCTGCCACCTGTTGAGGGCTGCAAGCACCTGCTTGTTCCACTGTTCCATGATAGTAATTTAGACTGAAGCAGCATTTTAAATTTGCTAATCTCACTCATCATAATTACTGTGTAATACTTAATTGGAATTCGTGTAATTATTATTTTAAAACACTTTGCTCATTACAGTCAGAATTTTTAATTTGCAAAACACACAGTCAGATTCTAGATTTGTCTCCCTTTTGACCGCTGAGGATGACATATACTTTTTTTTTAATATTCCCAGTGACTTATGCAAGACAGAATTTCTGCCATTCAGGGCTGCCCAAAGTTGCCTTATCTTCACAGGAGGAATGAGTGTATCTGTCCATTTTGGTTTTTCTCCACTTACTTTTCCAGTCTTAAATTCTCCAAATTTCTACATCTGTTTGTGGGTAGTTTTTTTTTTTTAAGGCCTCATGAAAATTCACCAGCTAATTAGTGCTTATTTCTCCTACTATGCATGTTTGTATGCAACCTTCCTTAATATACACATTTTTGCAAAGTAATTTTCTCTTATTTAGTGCCTTTTATGTTATTTTAACTAATATATTCATTTTATGCACACTTAATTTATGAATATATATTTTTGTACCCATAACTTGGCTGGAGAACTGCTTTGCAAAATTAAGAAAAGTGGAAATTTCAAACAAAGGCTGTGTTTTGGTTCACATATTGTTCTGGAAAGTGTGAATTAGGAAGGTTTGCCTTTCAATGTGAACTGGATTAAATGTCTCCCCTGAAGTGTAGGAAAGTTCAAGACCGAGGTTCAGCTCAGAAAGGATTTATTGGAACATCAGGAACAAGAAGAACAAGACTGGCAAATAGGGGTTGCTCAGTCCAGCATATAAACACTTTAAGCCAGCCCAGGCAACACACCTCCCCGCCTGTGATAGGTTGTCTTATGTTGTGGATAGCAAATCATAACACTAGCTATATCACAGCAGGGATTGGTTGCCTGACAGCTACTAGCAAATGTCATTTGAGGGTTTTAGAATCCACTCTTTCTTTATGCAGATGAAGCACCCGAGCTCCAGGAGGCATTAAGGCCTAGGCAATGTCATGCATACAGTCTGGTTTCCGCCTTCAATGCCTGCATACATAACATACATAACATCCCCTATCACTGGTTCAAAGCTGGTATGAGGCTATGCATGAAACTTTGAGGACCATTTTGGAGATGGATTATCAGATTCAGGCTGTTTGATGAGAAGTTATAAATAAAATAAGATAAAAATAATCCAAATATTAAAACACGAATGGTGGCCTGTCGAGAGAGGTACAGAGATTTAGAGATCCATCTGCCAACTTTGAATGACAGAACATAATTACAGACGTACCTTGGAAGTCAAATGGAATCTGTTCCAGAAGTCTGTTTGACTTCCAAAACATTCGGGAACCAAGGCACAGCTTCCAATTGGCTGCAGGAAGCTCCTGCAGCCAATCAGAAAATGCGGAGGTCGCGTCAGATGTTTGAGTTCCAAAGAACGTTCAAAAACCAGAACAATCACTTCTGGTTGTCAATCGTTTGAGAGCCAAAACTTTCGGTAACTGAGCCGTTTGAATTCCAAGGTAAGACTGTACATGGTTATTGGTAATATCCAGACAGATAGACTGGTTCTGTTAATCACTCAGGTTATAGAGGGATATGGGACTTATCCTCAATATGCATGGATCAAAGCTGTTTTTCTGCTGTCTCAGCCTTGGACGGAAGACAAGCTGAGCAGCAACATTATCACACCCCAGTGCCACGTGATTGCCTTATACTGGTAGTTAATTCAAATCACATCCTTTCTTTTTAAAACATATTTGGGACAAGGAAACTGTACTGAGCGAGTCCCCCCTCCATCTGCTGGGGGAAATCCACAATTTGAAAATATGTGAGTACACACCTTCTGTTGTTGAGAAAACAGAAAGGAAACTAATTGTTAAAGTCTCTAAAGCAAAGTGAAAAGCTTGATTTATAGTGGACAAGAAAGATTAAAACAGACAATAGGAAATCCTCAATCCTTCTGTTTTGTTTCCTATCATTAAAGAACTAGGGGAACAAAAGTGACACAGCCATAATTAGCTGTGAGAAAGAAAGCTGAAATGAATCTGCTTTTGATTCACAGTTGCAGCTGTGGAAGTCCATGGATTTTTAATGGTGAATATTAAGGTGGATTGAACAACTAACAAGATCTGGAACACTAAAAGCATCCAATATGCTAAAGGTTCCTTTGGACCATCCATTGACTGTCGGTATTGTTCAACAATTGATGACTGAACAATTAAAAATGATCAGATCAATACTTGATGAAGATGAAGATGAAGAAAATGATGGGGGGAAAGAGCCAGAGGAATATGAGGTTGAAACATTCCAGCTTGTCAATATCCTTCTAGGGAACATCATTCACACAGGGTCAAGATAGAACAATAATGAGATGTATACTCCCACAATACAGCAGCCCCTCTTCCAATGGAACAATGTAATCAATAGAGACAATGAGGAAGCTTCTCTGCAGACACCTCTTTGCACTGGAAAAGCATTGCACTGTAGACAGCACAGTAGGCCAAAGGCAATAGATTGAAGATTGTGTGTGTGGATTCAGTTTATTAATCTTAATTTAGGAGGAAATTGTCTTCAGCATACCCATCTGATATCTCAGAACAGCAAGCAGCCTGTTAACATCATCTGCTAACTCTGCATCTCTGCTTTCTGACAATATTTTAACACTACAGAAAAGGCATTCCTGCTGTGTGGAACTAGGAAGCCGGTATTTTTATCCAGACACATCCCTAGATGTAGATTTATTTATAATTTGGAGCGCCAGGTGAATGCCTGTGGATACTGTGGCAGCAAATGATGTATTAACCCAAGTAACCATATATACTAAAGCCATATAGTCATGCAAATGATTTCACTTTTCCAGAACTTGAAATGCCGAGTTGGCTGCTTGTGCTATCTTTTAAAAATAAATCTTTCCAGAATTATGTTGCACTGTCTTCCAGCCTTGTATACGACATGCATAATCTGAAACTATTGCTCCAAAAAAGGTGCATATATGGATGAAACTGTCATGGGAACATTTCTTTCTTTCCTTCAGGTGATCATTGAAATGTAACATTACCTGCCCACCATGCTTTGCTAGTAAGAACGAGTAAAGAATTTACAAAGCAGTGGGGCAGGGACAAAGCAACCTTTTGAAGTATCGTAGGTAGTTAGGAAAGAACACTGCCAAAACACAGAATCATCCAAGCTACAGTGAATACAGTTGAACCCCTGACCTGAAGATGGGTTTTTCTCCTGCAGTCCATGAACTTCTGCTTGATATGATTCACATGCCTTTGCCCTGGGAGACCAGGGTTCGAATCCCCACTCAGCTTTCAAGCACACTGGGCGACCTTGGCCCAGCCACTCACTCACAACCTAAACTACCACACAGGATTGTTGTGAAGATAAAATGAGGAAAACAATTGTCAGCACTTTAAGTTCCTTGGAGGAAAGCTGGGACAAAAATGCAATAAAACAAACTGACAGACAGACAGACAGATAAACGGTTTAAGAGGTAAAGGGACCCCTGACCATTAGGTCCAGTCGCGGACGACTCTGGGATTGCGGTGCTCATCTTGCTTTATTGGCTGAGGGAGCCGGCGTACAGCTTCCAGGTCATGTGGCCAGCATGTCCAAGCCTTCTGGCGAACCAGAGCAGTGCACGGAAACACCATTTATCTTCCTGCTGGAGCAGTACCTATTTATCTACTTGCACTTTGATGTGCTTTCAAACTGCTAGGTTGGCAGGAGCAGGGACCAAGGAACAGCAGCTCACCCTTTCGCGGGGATTCGAACCGCCGACCTTCTGATCGGCAAGCCCTAGGCTCAGTGGTTTAACCTACGTCCCATAAATGATTTAGATCTAGGTTATTTGAAAGACTGTATTCCCTCATTTGAACCTGCTCAGATTCTGAGCTCTTCAGAGGAGGCCCTTCTTTTTGTTATGCTTGGTAAGGATTTGAGACAGGGCCTTCTCAGTAGCTGTTCCCAGACTTTGAAACCCCCCCCCCCTCGAGAATTTAGACTGGTTCCCTCATTGTTGTCTTTCTGGTGACTGGTGAAGACTTTCTTATTCCAACAGGCTTTTGGGAATGGACTGCTTTTAATGAATGGACTGGTGTTGTACTGTTTTGATTGTAATTATCTGTATGTTTTTAATAGATCACGTATAGATAGATAAATAGGTAATTGGTTTTTTAATGGCTATTTTTTGTTTTTAGATGTTCCTATGTTATCCGTAAGCTCCCTTGAGTCCCTGTCAGGGAAAAAGGCAGAAGACATAATAGATAGATGATAGATTATAATATAATATAATATAATAAATATAATATAATATAATTAATATAATATAAATTAATTAACCTCCAGCATGTGTTCTAGTCACTGCTGGACTCTAGGGCCATGAAACGATTGACACGTGTCAGTGCTTAGAAGCTTCTCTGCAATTAAGAGCTTTGCCTTATCAGAACATTCAATTGAATGTTTGTACGTGTTCCCTAAAGGAACACAGAATCAGAATTGTAGAGCTGGACGTGCTCCCAGGAGCCATCTAGTTCAGCTTCCTGCAATGCAGGAATCACAGCTAAAGAATCATTGACAGATGGCCATTCAACCTTTACTTAAAAACCTGCAAGGAAGGAAAGTCCACCACCTTCTGATATAGTCCATTCCACTGTCAGAAAGTTCTTCCTAATGTTTAATCACCATCTCCTTTCTTATTATTTGAATCAATTGGCTCAGATCCTACCCTCTGGAGCAGCAGGTGATGATACTTCAAGGTGATCATGTAAATTAGGCAAGATCAGGGCTCCCCCCCCAACCTCTCAGGTGGGCGCCATTGCCATTATAAGAGAACAAGGGAGGTGTTCATGGTGAGTTCTGGCACTTCTTTTCCCAGAAAAATAGCACCGGGGAAGATTGCATATAAAAGTGTGTATTCACGTGAAAGAGCTGTGCAATTTTCATGAGGATGTCTTTAAGAAAATGCAGACTGGTATAGAAATGCAGTGTGCTCAACTTAAGCTTTGAAAAATGAGAGAAAGCAAAATGGACAAATTTGCCCTTCCCTATTGCCAACTAAAGGAGACTCTGTGTCTCCCAAGGAGTGGTGAAGCATTCCATTCTCCATTCCTTTCAGCTGAGATGGCTCAAAAAGCACTTGGTGTTTTCTTTTATTTTCCCCCTTACACCACTCCTTTGCTGAAGCATCTATCAGCTGTTCTTACCTGACCACGAAGTAGATAAGCTCCCTCTATGAGCCAGCCCCACTATGAGAATCCTACAAGCAATTATTTAATCTTTGTAACCCAAAGCTACTTCAGAACCACGGTAGCCTAATTAAAATGTCTTTTAATATATCATTGATTTCTCAATATGACTGCAAAGGTCCACTCCACTCTCAGTATTAGTTTGATGCTGCCTCTGCCTCCAGCCAAGCTTTATATATAATCATTAAAAACAGAAGAAATAATAATTGGAGGGAGATTGGAAAAAAGGAGCTACACAAACACCTATCTAGTTTGGGCGAGAAACTTGATCGGGAGATATTTCTCTTGGAACTGCTCACTGCTGTGTGTGTAGGTGTTCTAGTTTAATTGGTGCATGCAAATGATTTGGAGAATTATGTTTGGAAGGGTGTATAAGAAGGGCTGTCATGTGCTGGCTGGTGATGATGAACCACAGCTCACTCATGTTGGCTTTACTTGGAAATAAGCCAAGCTACTGCACCGAAAAGTTGAGAAGGTGCTGCAGTGAAACATCCACTTTGAACATTAAGAAGAGCCTGCTGGATCAGGTCAGTGGCTCATCTACTTCAGCATCCTGTTCTCACAGTGGCCAGGCAAATGCTCCAATGGGAAGCCCACAAGCAGGATCTCAAGGCAGCACCACCCCATAGTTTCCAGGAAATGGCATTCAAACGCACCACTGCCTCTGGCCAATGACAGACATATCCTCCACGAATTTAGTCATTCATGCAGGTGGCCATAACTGCCTCTTGTGGGAGAAAGTTCCCTAACTTAACTATCTCTTTTCCAAATCTTCCAAAATTCAGCTTCATTGGATGTCCATGAGTTATAGTGTTATGAGAGAGGGAGAAAAAGGGAGAAGAACATCATGCATCACTTCATACACCTCTCTCATGTCACCTCTTACTTGCCTTTTCTCTACAGTTGAAAGGCGCAAATGTTGTAACCTTTCTTTACTGGGGGAGTTGCTCCATGCCCTTGATCAGTCTGGCTGCCCTTTTCTGAACCGTCTCCTCTTTAGCTGAGGTGACAAAAACTGTTCACAGGATTCCAAATGCAGAAGATCCCTAGTTAAGTCCTCTGCCTGAAACTCTGGAGATCCACTGCTGGTCAGTGTAGGCAATACTGATGGACCAATGGTCTGATTCAGGGTAAGGTAGCTTCCTATGTTCTTTATTTCTAAGCCAAATCCTCTTCACCCTTGCAAAACCTACAAAGCTTCTGATTCTGCTGAAGTCCTTGGAAATATATACTTTCCCAAGTGCCTCTGGTCATTTAAGATTATTTACGACATTTCCACCCCATCGTTCCTTTGCAGAGCTCAGGGCAAAACACAACAAAGATGTTGTTGTTGTTGTTGTTTAGTCGTTTAGTCGTGTCCGACTCTTCATGACCCCATGGACCAGAGCACGCCAGGCACTCCTGTCTTCCACTGCCTCCTACAGTTTGGTCAAACTCATGTTCGTAGCTTCAAGAACACTGTCCAACCATCTTGTCCTCTTCTCCTTGTGCCCTCAATCTTTCCCAACATCAGGCTCTTTTCCAGGGAGTCTTCTCTTCTAATGAGGTGGCCAAAGTATTGGAGCCTCAGCTTCATGATCTGTCCTTCCAGTGAGCACTCAGGGCTGATTTCCTTCAGAATGGATAGGTTTGATCTTCTTGCAGTCTATGGGACTCTCAAGAGTCTCCTCCAGCACCATAATTCAAAAGAATCAATTCTTCAGCAATCAGCCTTCTTTATGGTCTAGCTCTCACTTTCATACATCACTACTGGGAAAACCATAGCTTTAACTATACGGACCTTTGTCGGCAAGGTGATGTCTCTGCTTTTTAAGATGCTGTCTAGGTTTGTCATTGCTTTTCTCCCAAGAAGCAGGCGTCTTTTAATTTTGTGACTGCTGTCACCATCTGCAGTGATCATGGAACCCAAGAAAGCAAAATCTCTCAACAACAAAGATATAACAATATAAATAGTAATAATAATAATAATAATAATAATAATAATAATAATAATAATTTATTTTTTATACCCCGCCCATCTGGCCAGGTTCCCCCAGCCACTCTGGGCGGCTTTCAACAAAATATTAAAATACAGAAATCCATCAAACATTAAAAGCTTCCCTAAACAGGGCTGCCTTGAGTTGCCTTCTAAAGGTCTGTTAATTGTTGTTCTCTTTGACCTCTGGTGGGAGGGCATTCCACAGGGTGGATGCCACTACCGAGAAGGCCCTCTGCCTGGTTTAACACTTTAAAAAATGCTTTTAAAAAACTTAGCGTGCCAGGCACCTCTTTCCTTCCCAATGCCTGTGTCTGAAGCATCAGAAGCCCAACTACTAAATTGGTGAGTAGCTTTTAAGGAAAAGTGAGAGGGGTTTGGGAATCCAGAGTCTGAGTGAGTGGGGCCAGTCTGAGAATTCTTCTCAGTGTGAATTAAAATCTGAACCAGAGAATAATTCAGAACCCGCAGTGAACATTATGAACCCTCAAGACACATGTCTCTGTTCCTGACCATAAAAATATTTTATGTTGTGCTGTGGTGAAAAGTGCCTTCCACTTTCTCAAAAGTTTTCTCCTCCTCCAGAAACCCCCCAAGGCTTCAATTTTTAACACTTTCTAACGGCGTTTCCATGTGCTGCTCTGGTTTGCCAGAAGCGGCTTTGTCATGCTGGCCACATGACCTGGAAGCTATACGCCGGCTCCCTTGGCCAATAATGCGAGATGAGCGCGCAACCCCAGAGTCGGTCACGACTGGACCTAATGGTCAGGGGTCCCTTTATCTTTTTAAATTGGGTTTTATGTATATACACAAGCACAAACAAGTATTTTATATATACCACCTTCCACTTAACCTGCGAATCCTGGGCTTAATACAATATACAATAATATATTATTTAAATTAAATCATTTTATTTACAAAGTTTATAACTAAAAATATCTCTACTACTTAATTTGCAATGTATTGGGGGGGGGACCATATGTACAACAAAGATCAGCAATTTAGCTATAGGGATAGATCAGAGAAAGCAACTATTTTCAGAAACTTTCTTTGTTATTATTGTTCATTTTCTCCTCTTTTTTGAGTATTATCTGAATAATTTCAGATGCACAGCATAAATCTCATGTGCGTAATTCTGTGGTAGAGGGGAATGCTTCCGGAGAATAATTAACATGACCGTAATAAAAAGTTATGAACCAGTTCAAGTGAAATGATTTGGCATGCTTTTATTTATTTATTTTTCAAGAAAGAAAGTTGAGGGCCTAAAATACTGATTTATGGGATGAATGGGAAAGGTTCCAATGCCTTCTCTGCTAGGTACATAATTAATGATTTTAAATCCATAATGAAATGCATATCACGGCTTCTTATATCAATAATGTATGCTGATGCATCGTGAAAGCTTCCTGCTTTGTTTGTGCCAAATGACAAGTGCAAGTCAGGGGGGTAGGACCTCCATCTTTGCTGTCTTAAAACTCCGGAGTGATCACTGGGAACTTGGCCTCCCGCCTTGGTAGAGGCAGAGATTGAATTCCAACAACAGGGAGCCACTCTAAGAGGAGTGGGGACCTTCCAGATAATGCTGGACTCCAGCTCCCATCTAGCCCAAGCTAGCATGGCCTATTATCAGGGATGATGGGAGTTGTAGTCCAGAAACCACAGGAGGGCCAAAGGTTAACTACCCCTGCAACATGTCCACTGTCCCCCTAGAAGGCCAAAAACCATTTTGGGATTCAGGAAGGGTCACCTCGGATATTGTTAAGAGATGGTTTGCTAAGATCCTTGCAAGAATTTTGTCGGCCACAGCTAATAGAGAGATGCCTCGATAGTTCCCACAATCAGTTCTTTTACCTTTTTTTTAAAGAGATTGATTCCACCGGAGTAGAAATAATATATCGAACAGATGGAAAGCTCTTCAATCTGAGCAGGCTGAAAGCAAAGAGTAAGGTTACCATAAGTTCCCTCATAGAGCTTCAGTATGTTGATGACAATGTAGTGTGTGCACGCTCAGAGGATGACCTCCAAACCATCCTAAATATCTTTGCAGAAGCTTACGAAAAGCTTGGCCTATCACTCAACCTCCAAAAACCCCAAAGTGCTGCACCAACAAGTACAAAATAACCCCTCTGCAGCGCCACAAATCCAACTCAGTGGTGTAACGTTGGAAAATGTTGATCACTTCTCCTACCTAGGCAGTCATCTTTCCACAAGGGCCAACATTAATGCCAAAATCCAACATCACCTGAGCTCTGTGAGTGCGGCTTTCTCCCGATTGAAGTGCAGTGTTTGAGGACCCAGACATTCACAGGGAACCCAAAATGCTTTACAAAGCTATTGTACTACCAACCTTACTATATGCTTGTGAAAAATGGACCACTTTTAAACGCCATCTCCAACTCCTCGAAAGATTCCATCAATGGTGTCTCCAAAAATTTTTACACATCACTTGGGAAGACAGGCGAACTAATATCAGTGTACTGGAAGAAGCAAAGCTCACCAGTGTTGAAGCAATGATTCTTCAACATCAACTTCGTTGGACTGGTCATGTTGTGCGGATGCCTGATGATTGTCTTCCAAAGCAACTACTCTATTCCGAACTTAAAAATGGAAAGCATAATGCTGGTGGTCAACAAAAGAGGTTTAAAGACTCTCACAAGGCAAATCTTAAAAACATGTAGTATAAATACTGACAACTGGGAAACACTGGTCTGTGAGCCCTCCAATTGGAGAACAGTCATTACCAAAGGTGTCAAGGGCTTTGAAGACACTCAAACTCAGGACGAAAGGGGGAAATGTGCTAAGAGGAAGGGTAGCTTGGCAAATCTACACTGTGATCAACCCCTGCCCGGAAACCAATGTCTCCACTGTGGACGGACGTTTGGATCCAGAATTGGCCTCGACAGTCACTTACAGACTCATTGTTAAAATCGTGTTTATGGAAGACGATCTTACTCGGCTACGAGTGATCGCCAAAGAAGAAGAAGACCCCTGCATCAGAGACTACAGAGTCGAATAAGGCATAGCACCTTCTCCTGGGTTCAGAGCTTGGAAAGTTTATTTTGAAAAGGAACTAGTGCTAGCTTATGCTCAGCGTGTCCAAAAAAAGGATCTAATTCCAGCTCACAGCCATCCCTTTGCAAAACAAACTAATTTGGTTCGTGTTCATGTCATGGTTCAATTCACATTCATCTAAATGATCCTTGATAAAAAAAAATTCCACCATCCAGAATACTACAAGCTGCTATGCTGAGGGATACAATATGCTGCAGAACACTGAGAAAACATGAAAAAACACACACCGTGGAATGTGAATGGTTTAATTTATTTCCCCAGCAATTATGATCTTTTAGTAGCCACAGTCCTGGGCAGCCTTTTTATTCAGGCTGCTGTGACTTTCTTCTCTGGGTATGAAAACCACATAGATAGATGTTGTTATAGATAAGTTTCCCCAAACAGGGAACAGATTTGAAAAATAGTATTGTCCTACTCATGGGATGCAGGGACTTATCTGTAGGAAATGATGAGCGCTGGAGTTGATTTTGCACAGAAGGTAAAACTAATGGCCCAGTCTCTATTATGTCACCATTACTGAGTTGTATTCAACTAAGACAGTCCTGTGGTCCATGGGGTCACGAAGAGTCGGACATGACTAAACGACTAAACAACAACAAGACAGTAGTTCTCAAAGGGTGTGGCAGGAGAGGATGGCAAGCATGGTGGGAAGAGTCAATGACAGTCAACGAAACATTTAAACTTTCCAGTGTAGTGTAGTGTAGTGTAGCGTAGCGTAGCGTAGCGTAGCGTAGCGTAGCGTAGTGTAGCGTAGCGTAGTGTAGTGTGGTATCAAAATAGTTTGGATATACAGCCAGAATCTGTGCCTCTGTTCAAGAGCATTGGCTATTCTACAGTTCTCCACGACATACTGTTATGAATAGGGATTTTCAACTCTGATAAATATGAAAGATCAGAAAAGAGAAAGGCTTCCTTGTGTTGAGATGAGAGTTTGTCTCAAATTTGTCAGAATATAAATGAGATTGTGTGCCCAGCCACAGATTTCCCGGCGCACCTAACTGCTGAGTGGTAAAATGAATGGGCACAAGAACTGTCTGGGATTTAAATGGCCACAACTTTATTGATTTCCAATGTAGGAAGCTTTGTCATAGGTACTGGGCGTGTATCCCTCTCAGACCCCCTGCTGGAGGACTGAGGCATGACAGGGTCTATTTGGGGGTGGATCCATCATAAAACACAGGTTTACGCAGATGGTCCCCAAACCCTGAGGGAAGCTCTTTGTCCCACTAGCCCTATGCACCTGGCTCTTTGGACAGAGACTTCCCTCCATACCCCTCTAACGGGGGTACCCTGTTAACGCCACCACAGGGAACGGGATGGGCAAATCACCACTTCACCACACCCTGAATGGACGAAAGACTATAGGATTCCGCCCAAGGCCTAAACCGCCAAAGTTGTGACTAGTGCTATGGGAAAGGCAAAAACTGCAGAGCAGGGGAAATTATTTCCCGGCTCTGCATATGGCAACCGTCAAAAGCCTATGGCAAAGCCCAGCTAGCTGAAAAGAAACAGTTAGAGCAGTAATCAACTATTAATGAATGGGTGACACTCCCGGGCCAACTGGATGCTGTGCAAAGTGGTCCCACCCTCCACCCTCAGGGCTGCCACGGATTGGCTCGTTTGAAGGATGGGTTTGGCGGGAACCTGTGAGCCTCCACAGCAACCAGAGGGGATGGGAAAACAGCCTAAAATGGTGTCACACATTTGGGTGAAAGAGGAGGCACCATGTTGGGCTGCAACCACCTCTCACCAGCAGGACGGTAAGCAGCTATTACCCAGCAAAACCAATCTCACACCTCTCATTGAGTTTGTATACATACTTACCATACCTACAGTATGTAAGGGGCTCATTTATAATTCTATTTTGGGAATCATTCAAGTTATGTAGCTACATTGTTTTATATTTTCTGGATGCCCCATTATCATATTATAAAGTTTTTGTGTTCTGTGTTATAAATCAAGCACTGCTAGTTGTTGTTGTTGATGATGATGATGTTGTTGTTGTTTGCCAGTTTATTACTTTTCCATTAAAAAAAATTGCAACAGCATGAACAAATTTTTATTCTGAAAGTGAGGCCCAGAGAAAAATGTCTGAGAACCACTGAATAAAGCCACATTCACACCAGACCTTTAAAATGCTATGATGTCACTTTAAATAGTCACAGCTTCACCCAAAGAATCATGGGAACCATAGTTTGTTAAGGGTGCTGAGAGTTCTTAGGAGGCCCCTATTCCCTTCCCATAGCTAAAATTTTCAGAGCCAATAGCTCAATAGATTAAAGTAAAGGAGAGCTGGAGATTTCTCTTTCTATCTGTCTTAACCCCTCTTCTCAAGCTGAGTTGCTGCAGCTTTTTATCTATTTTATCTATTTTAATCTATTAAAGTCCTTAGAGTAGGGCTGCCATAAGTATGGACATTACCATGATTTCAAAGGCAGAATTGAAGACCAGGGAAATTCCTGAAAGGTGACATTTGTCCTGGATTTAAGGGGTTTCCTTAAAAAAGCTCCCAACTGTTGGGACATCCTGGTTTTTACTTTTTGAAATATGGCAACCTTATTCTCTCTTCACAGGAAAGCACAAATATCCATGGAAATAAAGAGGACAGAGACGCAGCGCACACTTGTGACTGTGCCTCTATGACCTATGAGCCTGTAAGAGACGCTGTAACAACATGTAACAGACCAGGCTATTTTCTTCATTTATATAATTCTCATTTCAAAAGTGGCAAGAGAAATATTGTTCCCTCAATTGTCTCCATCAGGAGAAAAATACTGGTTTCAGCATTAAGATTCATGTAATTTGCTGTCATCATTGATTTTAAGCTCCTGCTCGCCAGCATTCTCTGTGTTATAAAGGCATTTCCCTCCCTTTTGGAGCACATTTGCCTTGAGTATCGGAGGACTGCTGCTTTAATGTTGTGTTGCATTTAGAGGCTGACATTTGATGAACAATGCCTTTCATCTTGCAGTTCTTGAATGCTGCTTAGCAAACATTTACTTGGTTTTTTTTAAAAAAAACACCTCTGCTCTCCAAAACACCTCTCCTCCCCGCTTCCCAATTGGTGTGAATATTTTTTACTTAAATTAACAGGCTGGATAGGTGCCATCAAGGAGAGGAATTTATGGAGAAATGCATGCTGATCCTATAACCTTTATGAATGCTCCACTAATTTCATTCATTCACTCACTCATTCATATTTTTGGCTTGTCAAGGTCACTTGAGCTCAGAGTCAATGGAATAAATGATTAAAACAAAACTAGGGATGCAACACCACTGGAAACCATGGTAGAACCACAGCTTCTGGGAGGTGTGGTGCAGCCCTGGGACCCATTACTTTTTGGCAGGTTTAATAACTTCTCTGGAAATGAAGGGAGACCTTCCATTAGTATAGCACAGGCATCCCCAAACTTCGGCCCTCCATATGTTTTGGACTACAATTCCCATCATCCCTGACCACTGGTCCTGTCAGCTAGGGATCATGGGAGTTGTTGGCCAAAACATCTGGAGGGCCGCAGTTTGGGGATGCCTGGGATAGCTCCACAAATAAGGAGGGCACAGGCCTCACCACTAATACTGGACTCAGTCCATAATTCTTCAGCTGTTTTGTCTCCAGAGAGAATCAATGTTTTACTACTTTTCGGGGGGGGGATAGAAAAAAGAAGAAGTGTATTGTCCTAGGCAGTATGTGCCCAATCCATTTTGTTTAGCTGCCTTCTTTGGAAGGTGTGTGTGAAAATCTTGCAGACTCTTATTCCACTGCCTTGTAGCAGCCGCCCAAATTGCTATAAGGCAATCAAAGGTAGATTGTACTATAAATTACTCTTTGAGACTTAGTGAAGCAGGAATGTCCAAATTCATCTAAAAAAGGTTTCATTTTAGGCGAATTCTGGTGGCAATCCTAGTTGATTACCATGTTTAAATTGTTGGGAAGGAAAGGATCTCAAAAGTTATATACAATTAAGGTAGCAGTTTCTGAAACGGGGGGGGGGGGGATTTCCTCCACAGCTTTAATGCCATAAAAGTACAATGGCTCTGCAAATTTCAGTAGAATGAAATAGTGTGTTGGCAATTCACTGCAAGGATATGTTACCTGTCATTGCTCATGCTGGGTCTGTTCAGTTGACCAACTGAGAAGTTCAGATCCCACTGCTGTGAATGTGCTGAATTAATAATGGCATTTGTCATAATGTTTTGGAGATAACAGGGAAACACACCGAGGCGAGTTTCTCAGCTCCCAGTGGATCCTTCTATTTCATGCTTGTCACTGTTCATAAGCTTTAACGTGAATTAATACTGCTTTATCAATCACTTTTATGCAAAACAATAGCCAGACCTACCCACAGTGGCAAAAACTTTCCCTTGAATCAATGAACTTTGCATGCTGCTTTATGGACTGTTGAATGTAAGACAAATGCACAGATATGCCAACAAGGCAATCACAATTGCAGAGTCTTTCCCACCACCATGAACAAACTTGCAGGGTTATATTGTTCCACTGCAGCCTTCTGTCATGTGGAAGGGTTGAGCGATGGCATGCAGTGTAATTGATCCACCTCATGAGGAATGAATAAGGCAATCTGTTTACCATGTGCACATTGCCTAAGTCAAGGGAAGGAAATCTGTTACTCCTGGGCTGCTTCGGTCAGTGGTAGAGCATCCATCTGTCCTGCATGCAGAAAGCCTCCCATTTGAAATCCTGGAGATCTTTAAGCAGAGGCTTGACAGGCATATGTCATGAATGCTTTGATGGTGTTTCCTGCTCGGCAGGGGGTTGGACTTGATGGCCCTTGTGGTCTCTTCCAACTCTATGATTCTATGATTCTACTGGTCATCAGTGTGGACAAAACTGGGCTAAATGGGTCAATGATCTGGAAGAACCACGGCTAGGTGGTGAAGCATTTGCTTTTTATGCAGAAATTCTCAGTTTCAGTCCCTGGTATCACCACCCTACTTTCCACTAGTGTTTCCACACTGAGGGGTCTGAAACCTTTTCAGCAGGCAGCAGTAGGGGATTGCTTCTGTAGGATCACCTATCTCACAAGACTAGCAGAATTCTAAGATCTGGTCCTAGGGTCCAGCTTGAACCGCCTCCTCTGAGCCACAGCTAGGGATGGGGAAAAATCAATTCAGTTCGTTTGTAATGGTGAACTTGCTTAATCTTCATTTTCTAGCAGAAGCAAGGCAATAACCAAAACACAGCCCCTCTTCAAAACCGGCAACATGCAATTCTTCTGCTGAGTAATCCATAGAAAAACACACATGCTAAAGTGTGCATATCATTGCAGATGCTGCTGTTATTCTTCTATGCATAAATCACATCATTTTAGAGGAAATTGTTCTGCAAAAAAATGTGCAGTTTAGAGAACATTGCTTTGAAAAATATGCACAGTAAAAGAAATTTGCCCTAAAATGTTGGTGATTTTCACGAGGACTTTAAATATAAAATTCATGAATTGATATGGAAATGTGGAGGTTTGATCTTAAGACTGAAGAAATGGGAGAGAGAAACCAAACTTTACAGGTTTACCTGTCCCTACTCACATTCACAGTAATGCCATGAACAAGCAACCAGTGTCTGAACTGCAGCTATTGAAATACCCAATGCCTTGTTGCTGAAGTGCAGAGCCCTGGTGATCCTATGGGTGTTTTTTTAAAGGAAAAAAGCAACAAACTCAATGGCTTCACCTCCAGCTTATCAAGTCATGTAGCATTATTTTCATGGAGGGCAAGGCTACTACGGTAGCTATGTCGGCTATGCTCTGGCTCCATGTAAGAGGCAGTGATGCTTCTGAATACCAGTTGCTGGGAATCACAAGTGGTGAGAGTGCTGTAGTGCTTATTGCAGACTTCTCACAGGCATCTAGCTGGCCACTGATACTAGGATAGTGAATGAGATGGGCCATTGGCCTGATCCAGCAGGCTCTTCTTATGTTCTTATGCCTTCAGATAAGGCACTTTTGAACCATTTATGCCACCCATGTTTGTTTTAATTATAAAAATGTTTGTGTGTGTGACAGAGAGAGACCCTAGGTTCCATAGATGCCAATATATAAATGTTTCTGTATACCAGATGCTGGAAACCACAGGAGAGGGGTCCCGTCTGCTCAGTCTCGTCTGATGGTTTCCCATTGGGGCATCTGGTTGGCCAGTGGGAGAACAGGATGCTAGATGGGTCATTGGCCTGATCCACGGGGCTCTTCTCTTATGTTCCCAAGAAATGCCCCTCCCGCTGTACTGTTGCACAGGTGGATTGTGATGGATGAGCAGTGTGTGTCACATATATTGTTGTAGTGCATTAGCTCTGATTTCCTATTCAGAATGATTGATTGAGTCTCACTCAAGAGTCTGTCCAGAGAAAACACACCCAGACACAATCAATCACTTTTATCGGGAAATTGCCACATTTGACACCAACAGGGAGGGGACCATTCTGTGTAGAAGGTCTTTCCTTTGTTTCATCCAGCATTAACTAAATGCCCGAGTTGCTGCTGCTACTGCTGCTGTTCTTCAGAAATTATATTCCCTCCCATATTTAAAGCAAATGGTATTGTAATAAGAAAAAAGGAAACACAGCCATGGCTGTTGAAAGAAACTTAGAGAACACCACAAGCCTCCATGAAAGATAAAACTTAACCCTTCCCAGCCAAATTAAAAACAAAAAACAAAAAACCCCAACTCATTCCAAAGTCAATGTTAGATTTCCATAAGAATGCAAGAGCCTGAGGGATCAGGTCAACAGTTCATCTCATCCAGTGTGGTGTTCATCCAGAGCCAGTGTGGTGTAGGAGAGCCTGCATGGTGTAGTGGTTAAGAGCGGTGGACTCATAATCTGGTGAACCAGGTTGGCTTCCCCGCTCCTCCACATGCAGCTGCTGGGTGACCTTGGGCTAGTCACACTTCTCTGAAGTCTCTCAGCCTCACTCACCTCACAGAGTGTTTGTTGTGGGGGAGGAAGGGAAAGGAGATTGTTAGCCGCTTTGAGACTCCTTAAGGGGAGTGAAAGGCAGGATGTCAAGTCCAAATTACTACTACTCTTCTTCTTCTTCTTCTTCTTCTTCTTCTTCTTCTTCTTCTTCTTCTTCTTCTTCTTCTTCTCCTCCTCCTCCTCCTCCTCCTCCTCCTCCTCCTCCTCCTCCTCCTCCTCCAGCATCATATTCTCACAGTGATCACCCAGATGCCTGGGAAAACCTCACAAACTGTCAGTATTTTCATCCTCCCATTGCTGACGTAACATGATATCCACGTTTACATTTCTGTAACTTCTGCTCTTTGTTCTCTTTGTCTCTGCTCTTGGACAGAGAAGGTGTGTGTGAGGCACTCTGCTCTCACTGGCCATGTTTTGTTGTTTTAATTTGCTGTAAATAAAGAAATTCGGAATGCCACATATCTGAACAGTCTGCTTCCTGCTACTACTCTGCTGCAATCCTGGAGTGGGGAGGGTTTTTCATACCCTTGCCTCCCCTGCCATGCTAGGTGTCAGCCAACACAAACAGGACCCAATCACAGAGGCACTCTCACCTTCCCTGGGTTCAAGCAACTGGTATTCAGCATTGTTGCCTCCAACTGTGGAGGCAGAGACTGATCGCCTCCCAATAACTACAATAAAATTGAAAATCTGAACACATAAAGGGCAGATTTGTTTGTTTGTTTGTTTGTTTTCCTACCCCTAGCATTTGTTCATCAGGAAAACTCTTGACACCTTCAGGGGAAGTGCTTGATGATATTTACTGCTTTAATTATAACTAGAGGCAGAACAAGTACCGATCCCATCCCCTTCAATTTGGAGCTGAGCTCAGCAGAGTTGCTTCCCAGTAAATTAATGAATACTCTGGGCCCACTTCACATCCTGTTTGAGCCTTCCCCATCAATGCCAGTGTTTAAAGTGTCAGAATAAGACCTGGGAGACCAGGGTTCAAATCCCCACTCAGCCATGAAGCTCACTGGGTGACCATAGCCACTGCTTCTCAGACTAGCCTGACCTAATTTACAGGGTTGTTGTGGGGATTAAATTGTCTCGGGAACAACCTTGAATGCCACCTTGAGCTCCATTGAGAAGAAGTGCCCTGTGAATTCCTGAGTTTCTGCATCAGTAGCAGAGAAGAGGAAGAAGAAAAGCCCTGCCCTCACCTTTTCTGATCTGGTTGGGGCTGGGGCTGATGGGATTTGTAGTACAGAAACCTCCTCTCCCCATTGGTGGTCTTCTCCATTTGCAGGTCTTCTTGCCAAAATAGGGGGGGGGGGGATAGTTCATGTGGCCAGCACAGCATTCAGGAGTGAACCTCCCAGATACCATCCTGCCTGTCAATCAAGTTCCCTCCAGTCTTCAAAACAGCTGTTCCACTAACCAGGTGTATGCATGTGTTCGATTAAAAAAAAAGTCCTCATGATAATTTGTTAGCATTTTAGTGTGCATTTTTCCTAATGCACCCTTTTATTGTCTGCATTTTTGTCTAATGTAATGCATTTTCCTATGTTATTTTCAGCAATACAGTCATACATTGGAAGTCGAACAGAATCCGTTCCGGAAGTCTGTAAGACTTTTGAAACATTTGACTTCCAAAGTGTGGCTTCTGATTGGCTGCAGGAAGCTCCTGCAGCCAATCAGAAGCACAGAAGCCCCGTCAGACGTTTGGCTTCCAAAAGAACGTTTGGAAACCAGAACAATCACTTCCGGTTTTCGAACGTTCAGGAGTTGGAACGTTTGACTCCCAAGACATTCGGGAGCCAAGGTACAGCTTCCCCATAGTGTATGTACTTTGTATTTGTTTTTTTGGACTGGAGAACCACATCACAAAATTCACAGAAGTGCAAATTTCAAAGGATAACTGTTTTCATTCACATATTGTTTCAGGAATCAACATGCGAACCAAATTTATTCTGCGTCCTCTTTCAGGGTTAGCCAATTAGTGGGTATAAAATCAGAGCTGTAGAATGAGAAGAACTGTTTTCCTGCTTTATTATCCTACAACCAAGCAGACATAATATTTAGGGCAAAGAAATGTTCTAACCCAAACAGCATTTGCAGCAGTATTTAATTTCCTTGGTGCATATAAAGGGAATCCTTCTAGATTAGTCAATGCAGAATGTTGTTTTAATTGCTTTTCAGCAAACGTGGTTAGAGTGTATCATTCCAGTTGTTTGAATGCATTAGTGATGCATGGAATTATATTTGCAGCAAAACAACACAAAACAAAATACTGGTATCTGACACCAATGTTTCTTTTAAAAGAAAAGAGAAAGCAACTACCACAACACAGAAAGCAATTAACTGCAAAGTTATGTTTTTATCCCCCAAGATTCACCTCTGTTCCATTTCAGGAAACTGTCTGATGGAAGCTTAAAATTGAAGACTTCGTTAAAATGGGAAACAGGCCTGCCGAGTGGGGAATGTGGTATATGGGTCAGAGCAGTCCAATGCCCCCAAACACACTTCCTTCTACATACTTTATTTAGCACTGTAATTATTCCCAGTTATAGTTTGGTCCATTTCTGGACTAAGCAAGGAGGAGGAAGAATGTTAAAAAGAATGCTAAAAAAGCACACACACACACACACACACACACACACACACACATACACACAAACAAAAGCATACACACTTTTTTGGGGGGGGGGACTAGACTTCTCTGCTGTTGTAAAGCCCATTCATTGAGCAGACACACACAGTTCTAAGTATGTTAAAGGGTAAAGGGACCCCTGACTATTAGGTCCAGTCGCGGGCGACTCTGGGGTTGCGGCGCTCATCTCGCGTTATTGGCCAAGGGAGCCGGCGTGCAGCTTCTGGGTCATGTGGCCAGCATGACTAAGCCACTTCTGGCGAAACCAGGGCAGCACACAGAAACGCCATTTACCTTCCCGCCAGAGCGGTACATATTTAGCTACTTGCACTTGACGTGCTTTCAAACTGCTAGGTTGGCAGGAGCTGGGACCGAGCAACGGGAGCTCATCTCGTCATGGGGATTTGAACCGCCAACCTTCTGATCGGCAAGCCCTAGGCTCTGTGGTTTAACCCACAGTGCCACCCGTGTGCATCATAAAAGCCAGTGGTTTCAACTTGCACCATTAATATGCATTTGTGATCATAGAGAAGGGGTTGAAGGACTGCTAAGTGGTCCTTCCACCCATCCAAACCAGGTCCTACAGTACTGAGAGAATGTGGCCAAATATAAAGGTGATGTTTAGAGTGAGTGGAATGGGAAAATATGGCAGAGGATGGAAGATACAGAACACCATGTCAGTTAGCAACCAGTTTACCTGCAAAATTTGTTACATTTATTGCATTTCTCTAACGTGTTCAGGGTGAGTCACATGGTTCTTCCCTTCCCCATTTTATCATCACAACAACCCTGTGATAGATGTTAGGCTGAGAGGGGGTGTCTAGCCAATGTTGGTCCTACTCAGAGTAGACCCATTGCAATTGAATTTGCACAACTAACTGTGGTTAGTGAATTTCAATAGGTCTACTCTGAACATAACCTATTTGGCTTCATAGGTGAGTGGAACTTGGAATCCTGGTCTCCCAGGTCAGAGACCAATCCTCAAACCACTACACCATACTGCCTCTCAACATCTGTCAGGAGGCAAGCTCCTATTGACGTCCCCCTCACCCTTAAGGCCTCAATGCAGATACTGTTACATTACTCAATTAATGTATGAATTTGGGGTATTTATACACTCCCATCAATGGCAAGAATTCATAAGACAGTTGACTAATGTAAAATCAGTGTAAGCCACCATATCCAAGGGGTCAGCCACCCCTTCTTACAGAGGATGAGGTTGGGGTTTTGAGCTGCACCTTCTATTTAAGGTTCAAATTGAGGATACTTGTTGCTGAATCAACAATTGAACTCTGGTCTTATCGACCCGTAAGAATGTAAGAAGAACATTGCCAGATCCTGCTGAAAGTCCATCTAGTCCAGCATTCTGTTTTCACAGTGGCCAACTAAATATCTGTGGGAAGTCTGTAAGCAGGAACTCAATGCAACAGCACTCTCCCAGCTTGTAATACCCATAAAAATGGTATCCAGGAGCACACTGCTTCCAACAGTGGAGGTAGAACATGGCCATCAAGGCTAGTAGTCATTCATAGACTTATCCTCAATGAATTTGTCTAACCCTCTTTTGAAGCAATCCAAGTTGGTGACCATCACTGCCTCTTGGGGGAGAGAACTTGGTAGCTTAACAATTCACTGTTTGATAAGGACTTTCTTTTGTCTGTTTTGAATCTTCTAGCATTCAGCCTTATTGGATGTCCCTGAGTTCTAGTATTATGAGAGAGGGAGAAAAACATTTCTCTTTCTACTTTCTCAACAGCATGCATAATTGTATGCACTTTTATCATGCCCCACCTGCCTTACTCATATATTCTCTAAACTAATAAGGTTCTCCGCATAGGGAGAATTTCTCCAGCCCCTTGACCATTTTGGCTGTCATTCTCTAAAATTTGTACAACTCTACAATATTCCTTTTTGGAGTGAGATGGCCAGAAATATACATGTTATTCCAGGTGTGGCTGCACCATAGATTTGTAGAGCAGCATTATGGCATTGTCGATTGGAATTTCACCCTTTCCCTAATGATCCCTAGAAGGGAATCAGCCTTTTTCACAGCTGCTGCACACCAGCAGGAGCCATTCCTGGAGCTGTCCAAGGTGCTATCGAAGCCTTGCCTTACCTCTGTATCCCTGAGGCTGTTGCTTGAAACAGAACAGAAATCTTAAAGCCAATTTAGGCAGTCATTTTGCTCTTGTATGCAGCAGAGGGCAAGCAGCTGGAGACCGTCTGCCAGTAGATTTGACCAAAACAGGCACGGGGGCTAGCCAGAGTAGGGTTGTGTGATATAGGGTTATGTAAACAGTGCTCATGCACTGAGTGCTGAACCAATGGGACATCATCTCAAAGTCCAGTAAGTGAGGCACTGGGCTTTGGGAAGGAGGCATGAGGCTCTGATAGGGTCCTAGAGTCCTTCTGCCTCCTTCCCAAAGCCTAGTTAGCGCTTTCCCAGCATTGGGGAGCTTGTGGGAGGGCTCTAGGACACTTCCAGGGGTCCCACTTGTGGCTTTTCCTCAGGAATCTGGTCGGCTACTATGGGACTAGGATGCTGGACTAGATGGACTTTTAGTGTGCTTTGGCAGGGCTCTTCCCATGTTCCTATGACAGCTGACTGAGGGTGTCAGATATTGACACCAGTCCTGGGACCTCTTAGTGACCACTGTTGCTTTCAGGCATCATCCAGGACATTTGTAAGAAAAATCTCAGTTCTGGGGAATGGGAGGCATTCTCAGAATAACGATTTGCATTTGTATATTAATTCTGAGGTTGCTTGTCTCATGTTTTGGGAGTTTTAATGAATAATATCTTTTTTTAATCCTGAAAGAGAAAGATCTTAAGACACATGCTGAGCGCTGCTCATGGTAGCAGAGGAACATCAATGACCACTCCCCAGGCTTATATAACAAAATCTGTTTTGCATGTTATCATCATCCACCACAACTTTGTTGACACAAATGGGAAAAGGGGAGGGAGTACTAAATACCACACATGATTTATAAAGTTGATGCACACTAAATTGCCAAGAGCAAATACGATCGTAATGCTAACACAAACAAAATTAGTTTGGGTATTAAGAAATTGTCAATACCCAAATGACGGGAAATGAAAGTCGACTTGAGTCCCATTGCCAACCAATTTCACACTAGCAGATGTGGCTTATATTGTTGAATAATATGCAAAGTATGTTTCTGATAAACAAGAGACCTACTTACTGGCTAACATAATGAGCCACAAAGCTTAAAATCTTAGTTCAAGTCCCACCTCTGGCATGTGGGAATGTTGAGGGTGGTAGGTAATATATTGATTATTAGTATCCTTCCTAACTTGCACTAGCATGATTCTTCACTTAGCAGAGTGCATTCCCCTTTACGCAGCAGAAAACTGGTTGCAGACTCGTGTGGGCCTCTTAAGACAATAAACAATTCAATCTGGCTTGCCCAGATTGAGATATGTTCTATTATTACTGGTAAGACCCCTCTGATCCCCCCTAAAAGAATAAAGACACAACAGTTTTATTCATAAGTAACAAGAAGTAGTTTTACTAACCATCAGGCAAAGCACAATGTGATCCCTGAAGGCAGGCTTTAGGCTTAAAGTTATAAACATGTACTGTACAAACAGGTTTACCCCATATGGGAGATAACCTGGGGGACTGCTGGGTTGGCAGCCAGAAGTCCAGTCCAGGTGAATCAGGAAGTTCGCAGGACGAAAAAAGAAGATCAAAGAGAGAGAGGGAGGTGGCTGTGTGACTTGGCCTTTTACCAGGTCTGGAAAGGTCACACTGGTCACATGCAAAAAGAAGGATGCTCCAGGCCAGGAGGAACAGGAAGTTTTGACTGGCTGGACCAAACATTCCCTTGCATGTACACTCTAGCAAAACAAGGACTGTTGTGTTTGACTGCTCCCAGTGGATTACATCCCACATGCCATACAGTGAGGCCTCCATGGGCAAGCCACTCTTTTCCCAGGCTCAACGCCTTGCCCCATTTTACTGTTAGGAGAATAATACAGACATCAGGGGTAGGGATCCTCTGGCACAGAGGCTGAATTCAGCCATCCAGTCCTCTCTTTCAGGCCTTGGGGACTTTTCCCAAAACACACCCCTCACTGTCCTTGCTCCACACCTTAACATCTTTTCCCTAAGTGGAATGTATTCTTGAACTGTGATAATACCTCTTGCTTCCCCTGATGGTGAAAGAAGAGACGTAGGTTGGAACGCAGCCCACTGTACAAAGGTAAGAGTTGCAAATATTTCTCCAGCTACTTTTTTTGCCTCTGGCCCTGCCCACCACTGGTATGAGGCCTATAAAATATTGCCCACAAGGTGACGTGTTCTTTGGCTTTAAAAACTTACTTTTAAAAGGTTGTCTTAAGGATTAGAGTTTATGTATGTGATGTATGTGTCTGGTTAATTATTTTTTCAAGATTTTGGCTTGGACTGTCTTACTCAGTGGTAGAGCAAGCACTGACTTTGCATTCAGAATGTCCTAGGTTCAATTCCCAGTATCTCCAGGGAGAGCTGGTAAAGACCCTTGTCTGAAACCCTGGAAAGCTGCTACCAATCAGGGTGGAGACAATATTGAGTGAGATGGAACTGTGGTTTTACTTAGGGCAGGCAGCTATTTCTGTTTCTAAACACACACACACACACACACACACACACACACACACACACACACACACACAATGGGTATGAGATTTCTCATCCCTATGAAACCAAAACTAGATTTATTTCATATTTGAATAGGTCATCTAAAGGTAAGGTGGTGATATTTTCTGTTTGCTTCTTGTAAAGTTTATAGCTGCAATTCTCCAGCATGCCGGCTGCTTAAATGTCATTGGAGTCACCACCAGAGCAGCAGCAGCAGCAGCAGCAGCAGCAGCAGTGCCTCTTATGTGGAACACAAGTGTGTGCCTAAAAGACTCAGCGATTAAGCAGAAACATCAGGTAAGAGAAGTTTCCTCAGCCTGGTGCTCACCAAATGTTCTGGACTCCATCTCCTACCAGCCCCAGACAGCATGGCCAGGGATGATGGGCATTGTAGTCCAAAACATATTGAGGCAGGGTCCGCCCACTTATGAGGCAAGGTGAAGTGACTGCCTTAGATGGCAGGATCCATAAGTGCAGAAGATCTGGCCTCCAAGGAAGGCATCTCCCACTGCTGCTGCCGCTGCTGCTGTAATAATAGCAACAATGGTACCGCAGTCCTTGGAGGCCAGATCTGCCACCTCCTCAACAGCGCCCCCATCCACCCGGTGTAGACCTCTACAGTGGCCTCATGGTGAAAAGGAGGTGCTTCTGGTCTCCTCCCACCCTTGTTCCCAGTGTTGATATTTATTTCCCACTTGCTCCTCGTGTAGATCTTCGCTCCCACCTTCTTCCATGGTGGGTGGGTGCCATTTTGTGGTTCTCCACAGGTGCCAACATGTCTTGGGCTTTCCTGACTGGAGGGCACCAGGTTGGGGAAGGCTAATATAAAATGGTAATAATTGATATCCTCAGTCAGACCTCAGAGTTACCTCTGGGGGTAGCTATCATGGTGGTCGGGATGAAAGAGGCCGTTTCCTGGCCGCGGGCTTGCTTAAATCAGCAAGCCACGCCCCCTTGGAACGTCCTGATTGGGCGTGCCAAGGAAGCACCGCATCCGGGAACCAGCCAATGGCCCGGGGGGGGGGGTGGTATCCATTCCCCCTTCACGTGGTGTGCTCGTGGCACCCACAATCTCCCCTCCTCCAAAGGCGGAAGGGATTATACCAAAGACAAACTTAGTTGGTCTCTAAGGTGCAACCGGAAGGAAATTTTTTTATTTTGTTTCGACTACATCAGACCAACACAGCTACCTACCTGTAACTATTTCCACCAAAGTTCTTCTACCTGAGGCATTGCCTGGGAAAAAAGATATGGCCGCCCTCACAGGCACATGGGGATATCTGTCTTCTTCTCCATGCATCATAGCTGCCAAGTTATCCCTTATTTTAAGGGATTTTCCCTTATGCTGAATAGGCTTCCTCGCGAGGAAAGGGAAAACTTGGCAGCTATGCCATGCATTTGTCCAGAAAGGGTTGGTACCTCATAATGTACCACTGCTTCCAGGGGCTTTTTGAACCAAATGTTTTGAACAAGGACAACAAGTACTGTACTTTCTAGCTGCTGCAAGTGGAAATCGTTTTAAAATAAGAAAGAAGCAGGGAAGTCTTCAGACTAGACCATAAATCAGGAATCTCCAAACTCAGCCCTCCAGATGTTTTGGGACTACAACTCCCATAATCTCTAGCTAACAGGACCAGTGGTCAGGGGTGATGGGAATTGTAGTCCCAAAACAGCTGGAGGGTCGAGTTTGGGTATGCCTGCCATAAGTACTTCTGTTTCAATTTATATGGAAGCATAAGGAGCTGTCTTATACTCTTGGTCCATCTAGCCCAGTCTTGTTTGCACTAACTGGCAGCATCTCTCCAGGATTTCAGACAGGGTTTTAATCCCACCTCTACTTGGAGATGCCAGGGACTGAAACTGGGACCTTCTGAATGCAAAGTCCAGCAACATCTGGAATGAAGGTAGTAGAAAGAGTACACATATTAAGCACAGTAGGCCAGTAAAATGCAGGGGAGAATTATCCCCTCACTGGCCAAACAGATGCCCCCAGAAAGCCCACCAGAAGGATACGGGGGCAATTGCTTTCTCTCACTTGACTGGAACATAAGAAGCTGCTTTATTTCATCAGATTATTGGTGTGTCTATCTTAGCATTGTCTACACTGATTAGCAGCACCTCTCCAGGAGTTCAGACAGGGGAATCTCTCCCAGCCATACCAGCAGATGCTAGGGATCAAAACTCTACCACTGAGCTATGTCCTTTAAAAGTTTGGAAAGCATACAGATTTTAAAGGTTTTTTTTTTCCTTTCAAAAATTCACATGGATGTGGAACAAAATGGCCAGTCTGCTTCTGCACAAGGAACCTGGACCAGATGAAGACTTTTTATCCCATCACTACAGATCCATTTCCATTAGTGGTCCTGACATGCAGATTACCTAAAAAGGTTGGTGGCCATTCCTTTGCTAGAACTGTTCAAGGAAAACTGTTCAAACTACAAGAAAGAAGATTCCACCTAAACATTAGGAAGAACTTCCTGACAGTAAGAGCTGTTCGACAGTGGAATTTGCTACCAAGGAGTGTGGTGAAGTCTCCTTCTTTGGAGGTCTTTAAGCAGAGGCTTGACAGGCATATGTCAAGAATGCTTTGATGGTGTTTCCTGCTCAGCAGGGGGTTGGACTGGATGGCCCTTGTGGTCTCTTCCAACTCTACGATTCTATGATTCTATGAAACCCTTGACAGCCAAGGGTTGGGAGTGTTGTATATCTCTCAGTTTCATGCACTGAGGAAGAGATTCAGCTATCTCAGTGATGTGGAACCTCAGGCCTGGGGGCTGAATGCAGATCTCCAGTCCTCTCCATCTGGTCCTCAGAAATCTCCCCAGGTCATACCCCTCACTGACTCTGTTTCACACCCCAAGTGTTTTGTTTTTGTTTTTGGTCTGCCTGGAACGTGTCCTTGAACTCTTGCTTGAGAGTAGTATAGAAACTAGTCTAGTGTACAAAGGTAAAATTTACATGCATTGTCCTTCCTGCCTTTGTCCCTCACACCACTGACGTGGTCCTCAGGAGGTTGTCCAGAAATGAAAGCTGGGGAAAAAAAGGTTCCTAACCTTTACAAGCCCCCTCTAAATATATATATATATAATTCTTTCATTCTTGGGACTTGATTTTGTTTGCTTGGTCGAAAGATTTCTGTCCTATTTCAAACTCATTCTTTGAAAATACATAAATGCCTGCTTTGAATTTGTTCTGCAATTTGCCAAGAATTTGGAAACCGATTGCTTACAGGATGTGCTTAGAAGAACTAAGTTTTATCTTGTGGCCAAGCAATTGAGCTCAAAGAAGGAAATGATTGCAGGTATTTCTACTTTTGCCGGCTTCAGCTGCAGGAACAGATTAAGTCATCAAAGGCAGGCACCTTTGCAGATGCTAAGCAAGCTCCACGTTAGGTATTTAATTACAGAGCGCAGCACATTTGGCAAGTGGTATGGGGTATTTAATGTCAACTGAGTCCAAGGTATAGCTGCTGAGTAATGCCAAATCCTCCATGTTGTACTGAATAGCACTGTTCCAGTTTCAAGGTCCTATGACACGCACACACAAAAAACCAAAAACATGGTGTGGTTGGTGAAAATTGTGAGATTCAATCCCCAGCTCGAAACTCTCACTCCAAAACAAATAAAATGGCCAGAGCACTAAGAAGGGTCAATGCACTTTTTCCAGCAGGCCTGCAAATGTTGGAACCTATGGAGATAAATGCAGTCAGCACCTTTAAAGTACAGCAATCTTGCAATTTACGTGGGGTCACATTCCAGGGATCACACCTAAAGCCAACATTGGGTTCAATGGTGGGTGGGAATGTCAAAGGTTTTTTTTTTTCTTGGACACACTCCCTTTTTTATTTTTTTGTCAAGCACATAAATCTGTATGTGCACAAGGTAAAGTATGTTGCAGGCTTAATGTATCAGTCTGCCAGGCAGTTCTATCCCTCCTGGAGACAGCAACAACAATGCAAGAGATTTACTGAGTTGCCATACATTTGGATTGGTGGCCCACATGTTGTTCAGGGTCTGATTTTAAGGTATATCAGCCCAACTATCCAACTCCCAACGTTTCCCTGTAGGAAGGGGAAATATCTGGAGATCATCTGTGGTGTCATGGTTAGAGTGCCAAACTAGTATACGGTAGACCAGGGTTCAAATCCCCGCTCAGCCTTGAAGCTTACTGAGTGATATTGGGCCAGAAACTGCCTTACAGCCTCCTAACATATATTTCACAGGGTCATTGTGAGGTTAAAAGGAAAGGGACTTGAAAACCACAATTGCCACCTTGAGTATGACTAACATTGCATACAACCCAAACAAAGACTACTTTAATCTACTAATTAATAATTGCAGCTCTCATTATTATACTTACTACTTGTTTCTTCAAGAGTGACACTAGTATTGCAGGTCAATGATTCACCAAGACTGAAGAAAGATAACAAATGTGAAAAGAGTCAAAAGGGAGAGTGGTCATTTTGCATGAGATGCATGAGTATATTTGAAGCAGAGGACACAGCAATGTATCAGTGGATACATTGCATTGTTGTTGCTGTCTCCAGGAGGGATGGAACTGCCTGGCAGACTGATACATTAAGTCTTGTGGTACGTACCACAAGCACAGAATCCTCTGTGGTCTCACCAACTCTCAACCAAAAAAATTCTCACCTGACCCCAATGGCCTGGCTCTATAAATGAAGAGGTGTCCATTCAATAGCTGGATGTGAGATTCAACCCTTAGTTAATGTGAAACCAGGGAAGCATCAGCCCATTTATTTCCCTGTTTAACCTCTTAATAAATCATGAAGCATAGCTGCATTGACAAATTCCAACAGTAGCACACAGCCGGTTTTCTTGTTGCTTTCTAGTAATGCTTAGGAGGGATCGATCTATGGTAGGACTCTCCATCCATGCTTACTGAATTATCTTTTCTGAAAATCTGACTTTGTTCTCTTCTGTGACACCAACATTTGGCATAATCCATCATTAAAGTCTGACAACCTTCTAACATATTGTTACAACAACAGCTGGTTTGGATAATGCATTAATGCCATACATCATTGGAGTAAGGCACTTTCCTGCTACATTCATCAACTTCTCTACTTCCCTAACACCCACCTTAAAAAAAAAAGTCACTAGGAATGCAGAAGAATGGTTCAGAGCCAAAGCTTCCCAGTAGGTTCTGAACTGGGATATATTGGAGTGGAATTCTGCTTGTGTGCTGTCCCAGAGCCCAATTCTGACATTACAGGGATGACGTGGTTTCTGCTCTTAGTCCTACATTTCCCTCAATAATAAAAGCAAGGCTGTCTCCAGCTTTTGTGTGGCTCACAGAAAGACACTATCAAGACCAGGCAGAGATGGCACCATCATTACTGATTGCTCAACTGACTGCCCAGTGGTTTCTGTGCATGGCCCTCAACTGCCACATTACTTCTAGTCTTCCTTATCAAAAGGTTCCATGTTCAATACCATAGCTGCCAAGTTTCCCCTTTTCTCGCGAGGAAGCCTATTCAGCATAAGGGAAAATCCCTTAAAAAAGGGGATAACTTGGCAGCTATGTTCAATACCTGGTGTCTCTAGGTAAGAGTTTGGAAAGACCCCCTTTCCTGAGATCCCAAAGAGCCATTGCCAGTCAGAATAGGCAATACTGAGCTAGGCAGGCCAATGGTTTAACTCAGCATAAGGCAACTTCCTCTGAAGATGCGACATATTCCAGTGGCAGAGCATCCATTTTGTATGCAGAAGGTCTGGGATCTCCAGGTAGGGCTGGGAAAGACTAGAAAGTCACTGTCAGTCAGCATTGTCAATACTGAACTAAATGCTCTAATGGTCTGACTCTGTATAAGGCAGCTTCCTACGTCCCTATGTATGTTTCATATATCTTCAGTGCTGAGCCAGCTGCGATGGAGAGTGGTTTTATGGATGCTTGGGTGAGCAAATGGGATGACTTTCTGTGAGTATCACAAGTAAGGCTGTCACTGTCATATTTATTCATTTATTTATACTCCACCTTTCCACCAGATGGTATAACTTTTACATATTGGATGTAATCTCATCCTCCACGTAGCATTGATGACCAGGAGCAACAGCTCCAAAACACTGTCTGCTCTTTGCTTCTGCACAGCAGTGACTGGCCACCATACAAACTGTTGCATGGAAAAGATCTCTACCACACCCTTCATAGCTAGTCCCAGAAGCTATCTGCTGGCCAGACACCTGCCTCTGAATATAGGTTGCTGGAGAACATGAGTGGAAAAGGTCATGCTCCTGCAAGGCTGGCTCTCCCATTAGGCAAGGCGAGTCCCTTGTCAGGGCGGGGCAGCACCTGCACCTCTACCTCCAGCAACCCATGCATTGCCCACCACCATTTCTCTTGTCCACATGCAAGTGTTGGTTTGGTGCCACTCCCCCAAGAAGCTGCCTGCCCCACTCAGGCCCGGCAAGCACTGCCTTACATCTATGGAATGATGCCAGGTGTTTTAGAGGTCAGTAGGTGGCGCTGTGGTTAAACCACTGAGCCTAGGGCTTGCTGATCAGAAGGTCAGCGGTTCGAATCCCTGTGACGGGGTGAGCTCCCGTTCCTCGGTCCCAGCTCCTGCCAACCTAGCAGTTTGAAAGCACGTCAAAATGCAAGTAGATAAATAGGAACCGCTACAGCGGGAAAGTAAACGGCGTTTCCATGTGCTGCTCTGGTTTGCCAGAAGTGGCTTTCTCATGCTGGCCACATGACCTGGAAGCTATACGCCGGCTCCCTTGGCCAATAATGCAAGATGAGCGCGCAACCCCAGAGTCGGTCACGACTGGACCTAATGGTCAGGGGTCCCTTTACCTTTACCTTTAGTCCTCCTACACAGCTCTCGGGGAGGCTAGCACCTTGTTCCAAGGAAGAGTCCTTCCTCAGAATGAGGCATTGCATGTGAAACGGCTCCGCAGAGCGTCTGATTTAAAGTTTTGTGCTTTAGCACTGTGACATTTTAAACAGTGCTAACCACCACCTTGGCAAAAACTGCTTAAAGTCTTGTGCTGAAAGTACCGTGTGCTATGGAGACTTCCTTCCTTACATAAGCTGCTCCGGCAAAAAAATTGGCTGCAAAGCTGGGTTAAAAAGAAAAAAGAAGGGGCAGTCAATGCAATGTCCTCCAGATCTGGCTGAAATCTAGCTCATTTCAATCCCAGGCACTATGATAACAGGAGGTAGAATCCAACAAGCAGTTCCATTTTGCTCCTCCTCTCCCTTGAAGGTAAAGGGACCCCTGACCATTAGGTCCAGTCGTGACCGACTCTGGGGTTGTGGCACTCATCTCACTTTATTGGCTGTGGGAGCCGGCGTACAGCTTCTGGGTCATGTGGCCAGCATGACTAAGCCGCTTCTGGCGAACCAGAGCAGCACACAGCGATGCGGTTTACGTATTTATCTACTTGCACTTTGAGGTGCTTTCGAACTGCTAGGTTTGCAGGAGCTGGGACCAAGCAACGGGAGCTCACCCCATCGCAGGGATTCAAACCGGCGACCTTCTGATCGGCAAGCCCTAGGCTCTGTGGTTTAACCCACAGTGCCACCCACATCCCTCTCCCTTAGCTGTCCTCTAAAAGTAGTCATTCTATCTGGATGTAGCAGGAAACGTGATCCAAGAGAGAAGTGCCCATTCCATTGGCTATGCTGTGCTATCAGCAGCAGTGGAGCATATACTACCACTGCCCAGGGTAGGCACATGGGGCGCACCCCCAGGAGTTGTGTGGCATGGGGAGGTGCTGTGCCCCCAGGTCAGGCCTGACCCAGGAGTGGAGCTGTGGCCGAGGAGAGGGTGCAACTTCACTGCTGACTCGCCTCTCTCCACCCGTGTCAGGCTTCCCCCCTTTCTTCCCTCATCTCTTCTTCCTTTTGTGTCATGTCTTTTAAGTTGCAAACCTGGGGACAGGAACCGCCTTGTCTGGTATTGAACTTATTTTTGGAAGCATTTTTGGCTGAAGAGCAGGTTAAAAACTGCTATAAAGAAGGGGCAGCCAGTGTGCTACCCTTCAGATGTCATTGGACTAAGACTCCCAGCAGTGACTACAAAGATCCCCTTTCATGCTGATTGGGCAGCTGTAGCATGCTGGAGACAGGGATCCTGCTGCAGAAATAGTACCAGGTCTTTAGCCCCATGTGACATCAGACAACTAAACCTCTGCTGATGGGAATTGCAGGCCAAACATCTTAAGGGCACCCATTTGGGGAAGACTGTTCTGTAGTTTTTGTGGCTCTGTGTTGACTGTGAGCATGTTAAAGAAAAATTGGCAACCCAGTAATGGGCTTAATACTCTTTTTCTACCAGAACATATGCAACAGACCCTCCCATGGACTCAACCTGCTGTGATGTGCAGAGTGTAATGAGTGAGCAGGCAGCAGCGAGTAAGTGATGGATGTTTGCTTGTCTTTCTCTCCATGAATTGTCTATGAACAATGTACAATTTTCTCAAACACATTCATTATTCAAATCTGCTCTGAATAATTTGAGGTGTGTACATTATTCACAAGCAGTTCATTGCCTTTGCTGTTTAAATGGAAAGAAAAGAAAATCCAAGTTGTGCTCGCAGGTTGCTTAGCATGATCTGTTTTCTGGGGGCGGAGGGGGAGGGGGACTTGTCTTGAAATTATAGATAGATAGTTGTTCCTGATTCAAACTGAGTGAGAAGAAATGGAACCTGCATGATTCTCCCAAGACAAATCTCCCCAAACCCCTTGTGGGGGCATAATGTCTTTCACAGTGTGTGTGTGTGTGTGTGTGTGTGTGTGTGTGTGTGTGTGTGTGTGTAGGCTTTCTTCCCATATGTCCTAGTCTGACCATTTCAGAGGTGGAAGTCAGGCAGTGGACAGGGAAGGAAGGAAGTCAGCAACTAGAAGTTACAGGAGCTAGAATATGAGTGGAGAACCCTTTTCAGCCCAGGGATTGCATAGCCTTGTGGGGTTTGGGAAAGCTTAGTGGTAGAAGATCTGCTTTGCATGCAGATGGTCCCATGTTCAATCTCTGCCATCTCCAGGTAGGGTTGGGACAGACTCTGTGGATTGCTGCTGCCAGCAGAGCCAGCCTTACAATTTGACAAAGCGAGGTGCCTGCCTCAGGTAGCAGATGTTGAGGGGCAAGCAGTAGACTCTGCTGTGTGTGCTATGCCAGCCTGCTCTTTGTTCCCTAAGCTAGCCTGCTATAGCCAGCTCAAGTGCAGTGGAGGACATTGTCCCATTTCCATTGTTGGAATAAGATTCAGCTGCTAGTCTGAAACAGGGGGAGGCACCCTCTTGTCCTGCGGCTCAGGCGGCAAAATGTCATGGGCTGGACCTGGATTTCAGGTGAACTCCAGAAACAAAATTAAAGAATGAGGGTAAAATGATGAGGCTTAAATTTGTAGCAGTGGGGTCTTCTTATCTTACTATATTTCTTTCTTAAAGCACACACACACACACACACACACACACACACACACACACACACACACAAATTCCAGGCTGGTGGGTTTGGTAGCTTGGTAGCAGCATGGAGCTCTGCCAGCCACCACTGTGGTATAGTGGTTGGAGTGTTGGCCTGAACCTGGGAGACCTGGATTCAAATCCTTTCTTGGCAATCCATGTAACCTACCTTGCAAGGCTGTCATGAGAATGAAACGGGGAGAGGGAAATTCATATACATCACTTTGCGCTCCTTTGAGGAAAGGTGGGATATAAACAGACAAACAATATTTCCTTCCTGGAGTGCCTGTTTTGGACCCCTCAGCTCTGTTGGAATTTGGCATGGTTGGGCAGCCCCAAAAGAGAAGGAGCAGATGAAGGAGGGAGACACTCCCTTTGCACCTCCAGAGGACAGCTCTCTTCCCAGGCTCTCCTGTGGAGCACAGACCATAATCGGGAAGGAAGAGGACTTCAACCAATCTAGATGGAGCAGAGGAACATGAGGATGTTTTGGCGGAGCTGGGGACAGGGGGAGCAGGACACAATTTGGTCACAGAGAACCAGGCATCTCTTTTGTAGGTGAGATCAAGTACACCAGTGAGACAAAGCATACATAAACATTGTGTGGTTGGAGAACTACAGCACAAAATGAAGTTGGATGCATGTGAATTTTGAAGGACGGCTGTGTTAGCCACAACACCCTATTGGTAGGTCCCTTGATACTGGGTTTAATCAGGCCAATGGGACGCTAGCTACACCGATCAAGGGACCTATATATATCCATGCACGTGACCCAGAGCTTCCTCTTTTGGTGCGTGCATTCAGAAGACCCGCCCACCTCCCCCTAATTTTAGGGCTTGTGTGCTTGACCCTCCTTTGCTGTCATGTATCGTCTGTCATTGGGACAGAGGCACGGCAGGAATTTTCCCCACTTGGCTGATTGGCTGGTGCCACTTGGGTTTCACCTGCCACGTAGCAAATCATCACTCCTTGTAAGGTTGCGGATAGGCTCTGGTTCAGGTGATAGGGATGGGGGAACGCTCTCGCCATCCCTATGTGAAGGGTATTCTGTTAAAGGAATCCAGGGACTCAATGGTTTGGTCAACCCTGTGAGGGGTTGTGCCCATGCCTGAGTCCAGGGGGACATCTGGCTGGTGGACATAGCATGTCCCCGGCTTTCCACCATTCCAGGTGTTCACCCTAGGGCCTGACCTATGCTGGCGCCTTGGGTCAGCGCTACCTGCAACGGTGCAGGGAGCTAGTCAAACCAGAGCCTATGCAACCACTCACCTGATGTAATCAATAAAGTTGTGGCCTAAATTCTGGCAAAAACCAAACCAAAATTTGAGTCTTGTCTGAATTTATTTAAGGGGGGAGGTTTAAAGGTCTAAACACACAAATATTGTGTGGAGTGTTATCAGAGATCCTGGATACCTCTTCATTCTCAGTTTTTAGAGGGGGACAAGGCGATGACTTCCTCAGCCCATCAGGAAGCAAAGGTCCACAAATAAAAATTTTGGAGCCTTTGACCTGTTTTTTATTGCTGCAAATTGATGAGTGTTAATAAACTATGCAGGTGGGAACAGAGGCAGGAAGAGATGAGGGCTCTTTTCAAGGATTCCACGAGTAGGTCTCTTCCTGAAAATTTCCTAGCTTTGATGGTAACAGCTGTGAACTGGAGAGTCAAAGGGGACCATAGTATTTTGCAAAGTGTTGATGCACGAGGACACTAAAAATTGGAGCTGGGAAGGACCAGACGACCTTAGCAATAAGCTTTTGTTATTCTTTAGCACAAGACTTTCTTTTTCTTATACTATAAAGGCTTGTGCTGCTAATGCACGAGGTCTGGGCTGCAATCCTGACATTGATTAGGGTGCCATAAATAAAGACAGATAGCTAAAGACACAGCCACGCTTTTGAAATCCTCACAGGATTTCAGAGGGCTGATTACGCCATAGATTTTAGTCAGAGCCCTCCGTCTCGAGTGCTTATTACGTTCATTCCTAGATTCTGTTTGCTTCGAATGTAGATTGTGTTCAGACTTTGATTATTTATTGCTATGCATAAAATAATAATGCAAAAGCTCCACAGGAAATGGGAAGCTGATTTCCAGAGCTCTGAGAATAGTAGAAACAGATGCTTGATACATATCTATTGAAAAAGAAGTCATTCCCCCAGCATTCACATAACACAGAGAGAAAGAGACACAATATATTTTATCACTAGAAGAAGATGCACAGGTACTATATTGTAGTTTAGATACTTTGCTGCTGTTGATTTGCCTCCCTCTTATTTTTTAAGCTGTTGCTGTAAGATATGTATTATAGCTGTTCCTGAGATGAGTGGGTAATAATTTATATTAGGTATATATTTATATTAGGACGATCTGTATTTTATAGTGTAGGATTATTATTGGGGCTGTGCATAGAATTTGGCCAAGGCCCAGGCCAAATTAGGCATATTTGGAGGGAGTCAAGCACCGGACAAGTGGGTACAGGTCAGTTTGGATGGCTCAGAGCAATCCGTGAAAGGAGGGGGACATTTCTGAGTGTGGGGGGCATTCCCTTTCCTGGATATACAGTGGTACCTCCAGTTATGAACTTAATTTGTTCTGGAGGTCCATTCTCAACCCAAAACCGCTCATAACAGGAGGCACACTTTCACTAATGGCACCTCCCGCTGCTGCCACGCTGCCGGCATGCGATTTCCACTCGCATTCAAGGGCAAAGGTCACAACCAGGAGCATCTACTTCCGAGTTAGCAGAGCTAGTAACCAGCAGCATTCGCAAGGGGGACGGTACGTAACACGAGGTTCCACTGTGTGTTAACCCTTTCCCTGAATTTATTCTGGACCAGATCCAGGGGGAGGTGGCCCAAGGTAGGTCAACCTTTCACATGCACACCCTGGATCAGACCCATAGTGGAGTTTGGCCCCACTCTTAATTATCATTAAGAATGTATTCATGTAATTCTTTTATTTTTCATTATACGGGTATTACATTATGTATGGACATACAATGTTTGTTATATTCTGTATTGTAAACAGCACTGTGGTCTTTCGATGAAGGGTGGTATATAATTTCAATTAATTAATTAATAGTATTGCCATGCCCCACAAAACTTGTAAGCTTCTTAAAATCAAGACACACTCTTTGTTTGCACTTTATATATGAGAAGATTGCCTCTTCTATATGAAGAGACTGCCCCTAGGTGATACTGCATTGGTTCTTGGCTACTCTGGAGGTAATTTCATTGCACGTGTTTCCATCGAAAAATAATTGTGAGACTTTGGATAAAAGCAGGCAGTCCCTGTCGGTGCTTGGGGGGGGGGGGTGCCATATGCGACTTCTCCACACATTGTGAATCAATGTGCTTATCATCTGTGTATCTATCTTAAACTTCAGTTTGCACAGCTGGGAGCCAGCAGTTATTTTGACGTCTCCTCTCTAGAGCTTTGACCTGGATAGGTTTTTTCAAGGTGAGAAAAAACAAACAAGCAAAAAAAACAAACAAGCAAGCATAGGCCACAGTCTCAAAACAGATCTTCATCACTCACAAAAATCATAAATGCCTGTGAAGTGGATTGATCCACATTCCTTCCTCCCACCCACCCTTGGGAGAGAGAGAGAGAAAATACAGGCCACAGAGTGTACATCTGAATTGTTTTTTATGTTTCCTGTTGATACTCTTTAACTTATGTTATAGTTTTCTGAGTAAATCTTACAAACAGAAGATAGGACAGCTGAGGGGAAGGCATAGGGCGGACTGTTTGGGGCAGCACAGAGCCCTGCGCCACCCAGCCTGGCCATAGGGCCAGCCCTGGCAACTCCCTCCCTAGAGAAGCTAGAAAGGCTCCGTCTGCCAGCAGGTGAACTGCAAACAGGCTTTGAGGAATTGACAGCTTTTAATTAAAGGACTGGTGATATGCTGTTTTTGTTTTAATTACTGGTGTGTTTTAAACAGATTATATATATGTGTATATAGCTTTAATTCTATAAGTCATTAATTGTATTATAAGGAATGGTTTTTCTCTGTTTTTAGCGGTTCCTGTTTCTATCTGTAAGCCACATTGAGACCCGCCAGGGGAAAAGGTGGGGTATAAATTTAATAAATTAAAAGCAGGGTTTTAAACCCCAATTAAACATGTGGTCAAGGGGAGAAGGAAGAAGACGCCTTCTCCATGAATTTGCCTAATCCTTTTTTAAAACAAAACAAAAAAAAACCATCCAAGTTAGTGGCTATCCCAATCTCTTGTGTGAGCAGATTCCATAACTTAACACTCTGTGAAGAAGTACCTTCTTTTACCTGTCCTGAATCTTCCAACATTCAACATGTTGGGTAACCCAGAGTTCTAGCATCAGGCAAGAGGGAGAGAGAAAAATGTGCAATTTTCTCCACACTATCCCTAAATTTATACACATCTATTATGTAGCTCCTTCTTCTAAGTCAAAACCCTTGGACTCATCAGGAAGTTGCTATGCTACAGCCTCTTGATAATTTACTGTTATTTGCACCTTTTTTTTGGTGTTTTGCCATTGTAAGAGCTCCTCTTTGGTCTGAAATAACAGCTGCTTGCAGCAGTAACAACTTGAATACAATATTGAGGGGTGGCAGGTAAGCTCCGCCCTGCAGAATCGATCACATGACATGGCACGCACGCACACACCTTTCGAATGGCAATACCCATCAATTGGGGGAGGGCAGCTGCCTCAAATATTTTATGGGGTGGGGCGTAAGGCCCTAGGAGTTGGTTCCTATGGTTGCTCATACTGCCTAAATTGAATGTTGGGTCCTTAAGAATAAAGGAAGTTTTTTTCCTGTGTTTGAAAAAAAGTGTTTGCTATGGTTGAAAAAAGGAAGAATGAAGGTCCCAGCTTACTTCAAAGGCCTCCTTCCCCCATATGAACCAACCGTGACCATGCAATCACCACCTGAGACTCCTCTTCATGTGCTCCCCATTTGTGGAATGCTCTCCCCAGTGAGGCTCACCTGGCACTTTCATTACATATCTCTAGGCACCAGGTGAAAACATTACTCTTCTCCCAGGCATTTGGCTAATTAAACAATATATGTATGGCCTTTTAAACTGGGTGTGGTGTGAATCAACCGACAGCACCTTCTTGATGCATCAGGGTTTACCATGCCTCAAATGAAGACTGACAGACATCATTATGGGGGAAAGTGCATAGCTCAGTGGCAGAGCATCTTATTGTATAGAGAAGGTCCAGTCTCTGGTACCTCTAGGTAGGCCTAGACCAGGCATGTCAAACCTGCGGCCCTCCAGATGTTTTGGACTACAATTCCCATCTTCCCCAACCACTGGTCCTGCTAGCTAGGGATCATGGGAGTTGTAGGCCAAGACATCTGGAGGGCCGCAGGTTTGACATGCCTGGCCTAGACAGACTCATCCAAAATCCTAAAGAGTGAACTTCAGCTGCCAGCATTCTTGACCATTGGCCATGCTGGCTGAGGCTGATGGGAGATGCAGTCCAACAATATCTGGAGGGCATCGCATCAGCTACCCCTGCTGTCTCTCTGAAAAAGCTCTGTGGTTTGAATTACAGAGGTGAGTTGAGAAGCAAGAGGGAATGTTCAACTAATTGGAGGGGGGGAGAGATTCATTTTGCCTGTGGAGTCTTATTTTGCTACATGTCCAGGATGGGAGAGGCTGTATTATATCTGAAGAAGTAATAACAAAGTGAAGTGTGTTTTGCTATTTGCACAAAAGGCTTGCCTTGGTTAAATTTTCTTTCTTCTGAATGGGTCCAGCATTGTTCTATTTCTCCATTTCTTTAAATAATACTCCAAATGATTATACAATAAAACAGAGCTCAGTGACAATGTCACTGGAGAGGACTCAACATCCTTGTTTCCATGGTGACCAGGTAATAACTGGTCTCACCTTTTGGCATCAAAAAGTTGCTGAGAAGCTTTTGAAGCTCCCCCCTGTTCACTCACAAAATAAAACAGTCTATGATGTTTGGGAGGGGGGGAATGGAGTAAATTGCCCAGAGAGAAAGTGCAGTGGTTCAAATAAAGAGCTGCTCTGTTTCTTGAGTGACAGAAAGCAATTTAATTTTTTATTTTTATATGTATGCATTTTAGGATTTCTTGGAATATTAAGCATCAAAACAAAGAGATTCTGGGCAGGTTTTTTCTTTTCAGGGGAAGGATAAGATTGTGTTATGTCCAGCTTTCAATTCCTTTCCCCCAGTTTAACCATAAAGGCAAGAAAACCTCACCGTTGGCCTCCCTCACACCATCCAGTCCCTGTTTCTTTTCTTGAAGATTCAGCGATGGCATTTTTAAACCTGCCATCTGGTTGGGAGACAAAGGCTTGTGCCCAGTTTAGTTCTACTCAGAGTAAACCTGATTAAGTCATGCCTGTTAATTTCAACTGGTCCACTCGGAGTATGATTAAGGTTGAATACAACCCTTAACCTGCAAGTGTGACTATACAGTGTGGAGAGAGAGAGAGAGAGAGAGAGAGAGAGAGAGAGAGAGAGAGAGAGAGAGAGAGAGAGAGAGAGAGAGGGTTGAATCTGATTTCAATTCTCTCCATTTCTCATTTTTCCAGTTCAGTTCGCCACATTTCCATGCCTATTTGCATCTCTAAAAAAAGCCCTAGTGAAAATCTACCAGCATTTCAGTGCAAATGTTTCCTATTTGTGCACATATTTGCAAAGGGATTTTGCCTAATACAATGCATCTGTGTGTGTGTATGTGTGTATTTAAGTCTATGCATTTTTATATGGATTACTTGGTTGGAGAACTGCATTACAAAATTTGGAGAAGTGTGAATTATGAAAGCTGGCTATGTTTTGATTTGTGTATTGTTTTGGAAAGTGTGAATTGTACAGGTTCACCTTTAAATATAAACCCAGTCTAATTTCTCCCCCACCCCCTAATATTTACTGTTTACTGCTCCTTCTGTTGTTCAGCTGCAAGTGGAGATAATTTTGTGTGTGTGTGTGTGTGTGTGTGTGTGTGTGTGTGTGTGTGTGTGTGTGTACTGCATTGAGTATCAATTTCAATTCATTTAAAATAACAACAACATATGTTTCAATACGTGTTTGTATGCAAATCTTGACAGAGGAGTCTCTTTCCGGCAACTCTCTGCTATTCCAACAAGACAGAGGGGTTTGTCCCCTTGGAATTAAAATGAATACTCTACATCACCTGCCCCAGACATTGCACGAGTGAGACTCTCTCCATTGCCAGCTTGCTGCCCCTCCTCCTTATGCACATGATAAATATGCATAAGTTGCCAATGACAGAGAGTGAGATGGGAACATTGTGTTTTTCTTGTAAAGAAGCATCACCTTTTTTCCCCTTCCTGTACTTCAGTTTTGTAGTGGTGGAAGTAAAGATAATGGAAAGGAATATTGACATGCAGAGCCCATTGAGAACATTCAGAGGGACAGGGAAATATTCCTGAGGTCTATAAATTCCCATTGATAATGCCTGGAGGAACCTTCCCTTCCCCCAACCTTGCAAGGACAGAGACTAAAGGAAGGTCATGATGTTGTTCCCATTGATATCTATATCATTTGTATTTGTCTGTTTCTAATAATGCATTTATTTATTTATTTGTGCGCGCACACACACACACATATTATATATATATATATATATATATATATATATATATATATATATATATATATATACACACACACACACACACACACACACACACACACACACACACATATATATATATATATATATATATATATATATATATATATATATATATATATTGCATTGCCCTTGTGAACTCCTGCCTTCATCTGCTCTCTCAAAGGAAGTTATTCCCACGTACAGTGTCTGGCTATGTGACTTCGAATCCACAAGCTAGGATCCTTTGGGAGGAAGGGCACAATATAAATTTTATTTAAAATACATAAAAGTTCATGGAAGCTAAAGGAATTTAATTCCCAACTTCAGATAGATAGAATATGCACCAACCCACGCATCTTCAATGAAGCTTACCTTCTAGTTTGATCCCCAAACAGGTCAGGCTTAACAAAGTAACCCTGTAATCCCTAAACAAACTTCCTTACATAAATACACCAGCTTTATATTTCTAGCTAATACAAAATAGAATAATATAATACTATTAGTAATGGTATAATATATTACTAAACTGTTGCTTCATCTATCCATTGCTTCAGTCAACCTGATGGCAGAACCAGCTCATCTTACTGCACCATTAAAGCAGTGCCATTTGACTATTTGAGAAAAGATTCTAGAGAGTGAGCCCATTCCTGCAAGTGGCAATGGTGTTGCCCACAGTGTCAGTCATAATTCTATTTGACTTTACTGATGTTCTCAAATTGCTGTGTTTTAAGATTAATGAGGCATCAGTTCTCAATCAAAGAGCTATTTAAGAACAACCATTTAGCTCCAGTGAATTGTGTGGCTGTGTTAATTAATAACATTTGACCTTTGTATTTTGGGCGGAATAATAGATGGTGGGTTTTTCCTTGAGCAATGTCAAAAGGCATACGGCTAGAATGTTGCTGATGCCGTAGCTCATCATTTAACAAACATTCAGCTCTTCAGTGACAATATAGGTAGGCATTCCATTTTTATTTTAGTGGTAGCAGGAGTTGCCATTGTGAATCCTGAGGTTCATAATCAAGATAGCCATGCAATTCTATCCATATTGAAACAGAAGTAAGAGTAGGAACAGATCCACCCAGATCAGTACTGTCAGCACTGACTGCCAGCAGCTCTCCAAGGTGACAAACAGGAGTCTTTCCCAGGCTTACATAGGATTGAACCTGCAGCCTTTTATAGGGAAAGTGGGGGCTCTACCACTGACTCGGAACCATTCCCCAGCCAGCTCTCATTAAGCCCTGCATCTCCCTCTCCACCAGAATCTTCATTACATCATATCATGCCCCTTTCATTCACAAGATGCCAAGAGGAAACCTAAACCTACCCCACAAAACCCACCCACCCTTCTTTTTATCATGTTGAGATATTAGAATTGCTGATGAAATGAATTACTTAAAGAATTCGCCATTGAAACAATATATTTCTGGGCTTCCTTCAGCACTGATTAGCTTTTGGTCTTTAAATATGCTGCATGCAGTGATTCTTCTCACAACACCTTCAACTCTTCCGCCATGCGATATAGTTTCAGCTGCTCTTAATTTTCTAAAGCTTCTCTCACGCCAGCAGAGATAAATGACTGGATAAATGGAATATGCTGGCGCTGTCTTAGTGTGTAATGAAAACCCCACTGAGGTGACTCTTTTGTCACCGATTATTGGAGGAGGAAAGAAGGCTTGTCTTGCAGCTCAGACCACTCAGTCTCTGTGTCACCTGTGTCACTATATCCAGTACTTCCTAACTTGCCTTTGTGTGGTCTTTAATACAACCTTAGATGTGTCCAAGACCATAACCCCACCTCTGGAGATGCGATTTCTTACACACTAAATGGAAACTGGAATGAGGGAGAAATTTAGCTTGCATTTCAGTGCGATACTATCTAATATGCACTTCACAAAACTATATGCAAATGCCACTATCCTTAGAAAATAAGAAGAGATGGTTGGATCAGGCCAATGGCCCATCTAGTCCAGCATCCTGGTCTCATAGTAGCCAACAAGACGCCTATGGGAAACCCTCAAGAGGACCAGAACACAGCAGCACTCTCCACCCTACAGTTTGCAGTAACTGGTATCTAGAAACATTGCTGCTTACAGTATTGACTTTGGAGGCAGAGCATTGCATGGCTAATCACCTTCTCCTCCATGAATTTGTCCATTTCTTTTTATAAAGCCATCCAAGTTAGTGGTCATCACTACCTCGTGTGAGAATGAGTTCCATAATTCAGCTATGTGCTACTTTGAAATTTGCATTTTTCTGAATTTTCTGATACAGTTCCCCAACCATAAAATGTGTGAAAGGGGGTGGGGTTGTTGTATGCAATACAAGCATGTATTAGTGGAAATAACATACATGAATTACTGCAAAGTGTGCATGATAGGCAAAATTGCCTACAAACACCATTTATATTAGGAGAAATGAGCACCAGAATGCTGGCGAATATTCCTGAGGATACTATAAATAGAGAGAAATCATCATTTACAGACCTGTCCATCCCTAACGTGCCACTCGACTCCCCATGGCCAAGCCCCGAGGTGCTGTGATATCTCCAGTAGCAAAGGTGGGATTCCTCGAAAAATCAGTTGCTGGGGTATGAGAAGTGGAAAGATTGATATGGCTCTCAGGTCCTGCCTGTAGGCTTCCCATTGGGGCATAAGAACATTATGCTGGAAGAGATGGGCTGTTAGGCTGATGCAGCAGTTTCTTCTTATGTACTGACGAGGGGGTTGGTGGACCACTTAATAAATTTATTGCTTATTATAGTCATGGTAGTTGGGCTTTGGGCTGATTTAACAAGGTTATTTGTGTGTTCTTATGAAATCAAGAAATTGTCACAAATAGGAGGGAGGGAAGTGTGAGAACGTCATTACAGTTGTTGCTTGTACAGTGGTACCTCTGGTTAAGAACTTAATTCTTTCCAGAGGTCCGTTCTTAACCTGAAACTGTTCTTAACCTGAAGCACCACTTTAGCTAATGGGGCCTCCTGCCGCCGCCGCACGATTTCTGTTCTCATCCTGAAGCAAAGTTCTTAACCCGAGGTACTATTTCTGGGTTAGCGGAGTCTGTAACCTGAAGCATCTGTAACCTGAAGCATCTGTAACCCGAGGTACCAATGTACCCTCTGTCATAATTTCATAGCATTAAATTCCATAGAAGGATACAGTAGAACTATATGAACTGTATGATTTTTTTATTTATTTTTTGGTAGTCCTGCAGTTTTATTTGCAAACTGCACTTGCTTTAACCTCGTCACTCATAACAAAACCATTAGTCAGATGGAGTCAAACTGAATCACATCAAATTACATCAAATTACAGTAATCTGCAATCTATTAGCATTTTTAGAAACCCTCTATTTTGCTAGATATTGATATACAGAAGCTGGTAAAAAAAAATGAAAGACTCTTAAGGATAACATGGAGCTGGCATCATTTGTATTCACAAGGCTGTGGTGCACAGTGGTATATCCAGTTGATTTAAAAAATATGTGGGTGCCCATCTACAATCTACTTGATAAGGCCTGTGACTATATTACTAATATTCCTACTAAGGTAAATGACTGCACTGCTTTGTAAGACCACCCCAGACGTAGGTCCTGCTATCCAAATGCTCATTATACAAAATTTCATTTATCCAAACATGAGGAATTAGTCCCCAGACTTTGGTAGACATGCCATAGAGTCAGATATCTAAACCAGGGGTCAGCAAACTTTTCCAGCAGGGGGCTGGTCCACTGTCCCTTAGACCTTGTGGGCAGGCAGACTATATTTTTGGGGTGTGTGTGTGTGGAAATGAATGAACTCCTATCCCCACAAATAACCCAGAGATGCATTTTAAATTAAAGCACACATTCTACTCATGTAAAAACACGCTGATTCCCACACTATCCATGGGCCGGATTTAGAAGGCGATTAGGCCAGATCTGGCCCCCGGGCCTTAGTTTGCCTACCCATGATCTAAACAGTCATACATGTGTGTAAGACTACAAACATTTCATTCATTCATTCATTCCCACCTTTCATCCAAAGATCACAGGGTCGTTTACAACATAAAACAAAAAATACATACACAAAATAACAAACAAGTACAAGAACACCCCCACCACACAGTTTAAAAGGCTAATTTTAAAAAGGCCTGGGAAAAGAGGAATGTTTTTGTTTGGTGCCTAAAGATATGCAATGAAGGTGCAAATGAGACTCTCTGGGGAGAGAATCCCACAAGCAGGGAGCCACCACAGGAAAGGCTCATTCTCATGTTACCACCCTCCAGACCATTTATGGAGGAGGCATATGAAAAAGGGGTGTCAAATGATGATTGCAGGGTCCAGGTCAGTTCTTGAGGTATTGTGGTCCTGAGCCATTTAATCAGATCAATTGATAATTTTATTTGCATGCACCGTCTTTCCAAAGTTAAAACTGTGCTCAAGGCAACGTATACAACGTATAAAAAATACATAACTTCAAACATAACAAAAGTGGTCATAAATAATAAACAAAACATCAAAAAGTACAGAACCAAATTGAACAATTTACATTTAAAGTTCATTTATGGACTATTTAAAATGAGGCTGCATTTAAAATTTTATTATATTTTAATCTGCATTTTAATTAATTGTTTTCTTTTCTTTTATGTCTTATTGTAATTTTATTGGTGTTAGCCGCCCTGAGCCCGGTTTTGACTGGGGAGGGCGGGGTAGAAATAAAATTATTATTATTATTATTATTATTATTATTATTATTATTATTAAATAATCAGATCCAAAATAAAGATATAAAAAAAGAACATTAACAACACCAACCACCACCTCTCAACAATACTCCAACCAAACATTCTGTTCAGCAGCCTCGGTGTTTGCAGAAGAAGTCAGTCAGGGCCTCAGTCTCCCAGGCACGTGGGGAAAGGCCTGCAAGGCAGGGAGCAGGTCTTCTAGGGCTCACAGCCTAGATGAGGCATCCCCAAACTTCGGCCCTCCAGATGTTTTGGACTACAATTCCCATCTTCCCTGACCGCTGGTCCTGTTAGCTAGGGATCATGGGAGTTGTAGGCCAAAACATCTGGAGGGCCGCAGTTTGGGGGCGCCTGGCCTAGATTGTCTTGGCTTTATTGGTTGAAACTAGCACTTTAAATTGGGCCTGGAAGCTAATTGGCAGCCTGTGCAGTCGGGACAGGATTGGCGTTATATGTTATATCTTGCACTGGTGAGCAACCTGGCTGCTAAATTCTGCACCAGCTGAAGTTTCTCGAACTGTCTGCAGAGGCAGCCCCACATATAACATGTTGCAGTAATCTAAGCTAGAAGTCACCAGAACATACACAAGTTACCCAGAAATAAGCAGCCTTAAACCAGGCTTAATTTGTATGGGTTTTTTGGTCCATAGCAGCCGAAAACAATGAGGGGAGGGAGGGGAAGATTGAACAAGTAAGAGAGCATTTTTTTTTCTTGTGTGCCTTATATAGTTTTCACCACATTGTGGTTTGCTTGCTAGCAGTCTGGGAGTGTGATCCTACCCAGAGGCGTAGCAAGCCCACGTGGTATCCGGAGCGAATTTTTTTTTGTCAACCCTCTCAACGCCACTTTGCTGGGCACTGGCAAAGCTGTGTCCTCTTGGGAGCCACAGTTCCCGTCCGTCCCCTTCCCTCCCTCCCTGGCTCACTGTAAAGAGGCAAAGCGGGAGCCGCTTACGGTGAGCCAGGGTGGAAGGGAGGCTGGGAGGGGGGACCCTGGCTCGCCGTAAGTGGCTCCTGCTTTGCCACTTTACAGCAAACGGGGGAGGGAGGGAGGGGGAGCCGTGGCTCCTGTCCACCCTTCCCTGGCTCACTGTAAAGTGGCAAAGCAGGAGCCACATATGGTGAGCTGGGGAGGGAGGGAGGCTGGGAGGGGCAGGATGGTTGCGGCTGCAGCCACAAATGGAGGATCCTCTAAATGCAGCTGCGGCTGCGCAATGGCTGCTCATGCCGCCATGGCGGGGTGCCGCCTTGTCACCCCTGAAACGTGCCACGGGGAGCACACCGCCCCCCCCACTGCCCCCCGTTGCGATGCCACTGATCCTACCCTGGTTTACTTGGAAACAAGTCACAATGAATTCCATTCTATTAACTTTTCCTTAGTAAATGCAAATAATAGCTTTAGAAGAGGATTAGACAAATTCCTGGAGGCTACTAGGCTTGATAGCTATGTTCCACCCCCCATTGTTGGAGGTGTTATGCCTATGAAAACCAGTTGCTGCAAATTACAAGTGGAAAGAATGCTATTGCACTCAGGTCCTACTTGCAGGCTTCCCATGGACATATTGTTGGCCACTGTGAGAACAGGATGCTGGACTACTTTGGCATTTGATCTGATCCAGCAGGGCTTTTTATTCTGTTATTTAGTGATTCATTATTCTTTGGGTTACCACAAAATTTCTGCCTGGTGCTGGATGACTGTTTTAGTCCAGAAACATTTGGAAGGCACCAGCTTAGAGAAAGCTGGGTTGAGGCACTACTGTATTCTCTACAGCTACTGTTTTTCATCTGTAAAAAAACCTCAAGTTTTATAGGCATTGTGCAGAAATGAAAATAGCAAGATTGCCCCTGCCTGGAGGCTTACAACACAACTAAAGAAGAGGGGGGAGTGAAAGGAAATGAAAGAAAGTAGATTCAAGTTCTCTTTTTACTTATCAGGATTGCCATGCACCATGGCTGCTCCACTAGAATTTATTCCTCTGTAACCAAGTAATCCTTTGCTACCTGTTATGCCTTGCCAGAGACCACAGTATTGTTCTGTAAGTGTGTTTTGGACTGTAGACTAAACACAACCTCGCACATGACAGTAGTCCTATTGATTGCAATGGTTCTATTTGAGATTATATAATGCTTAAGGCAATCCAGATTTAAATTTCCTGGCAATGCTCTATTTTTAGAACTATCTGGACCACAGGATGTCATGCCTATAAGTAAACAGCTAAAAATATATTAATGGTTGAAAGGCAATAGGTATTTTTTCCTGGAGATTTATGAAGTGTTTTTAAACACAGAGAGAGGGGGGAGGAGGTGGGGGAGGGAGAGGGAGAGAGAGGGGGAGAGGGAGAGAGAGAGGGAGAGAGAGGGAGAACAGTAACAACCCCCCAACAAAAAAAAAACCCTGTTCGTAATGCACCAGCAGCTCTCACGAATACACTTACTAGTTTTTAAGGTTATACATTTCATTACAAGTAGTTCAATATGCTCTCTAGCACATTTGCACTGAACTGCCTTGTTGGGTAAATGCATTTACATTGGCTTTGGAGAAGTCTGCAAATTTGATAACTATATATAGAGAGTAAAAGAAAAATGTTCTCCTCTCATAGAATTAGGCTGAGGTGAGGGCCATCTTTAAAAAAATTATCAGTAGGTCTGAGAACATAATCCAGCTACAGGTCCAAACCGTATTTACTGTGTCCTCTCCATAACCAGTATTCAGGGTTGTGATCAACTAGGTACTGCTCAGAGTAAGGTAAAGGTAAAGGAAACCCTGACCGACTCTGGGGTTGTGGCGCTCATCTCGCTTTACTGGCCGAGGGAGCCAGCGTTCAGCTTCCAGGTCATGTGGCCAGCATGACAAAGCCGCTTCTGAAGAACCAGAGCAGCACATGGAAATGCCATTTACCTTCCTGCTGTAGCGGTACCTATTTATCTACTTGCACTTTGGCGTGCTTTCAAACTGCTAGGTTGGCAGGAGCTGGGACCGAGCAATGGGAGCTCACCCCTTCACAGGGATTCGAACCGCCGACCTTCTGATCGTCAAGCCCTAGGCTCAGTGGTTTAACCCACAGTGCCACCCACACCACCTGCTCAGAGTAGACCAATTGAAATTAATAAGCCCAAGTTAGCAATGTCAGACTGAGACAGGGTAGCATTGAATACCACCTATAAGCAGTTAACTCAAATGCTTATGTCCTCACTGCCATCTTTTCCTTTCCCTGACCTTTGTTCTTCCCCTTCCTCCCAAGACAGGCATCCAGATGTTTTGGCATACAACTCCCATGATCCCTAGCTAACAGGACCTGTGGTCAGGGATGATGGGAATTGTAGTCCAAAACATCTGGAGGGCTGAAGGTTGGGGATGCCTGTCCCAGGGAGATGGTTGGTGACAGAGCAAGCTTGTCCAGCCTTGGTTCCCCAGTTGTTGTTAGGTTACAACTCCCAACACCTTTGACCATTGCTCCCCCCACCAGTTAAAAATGATGAAGACAGGTGTGCCTCATGATGGAGGGCATTCCGTTTCAGCAGGGAACCACTGCTGAAAAGACCCTGTCAAAAGTCAGAACCAATTGGAGAGCCCCTGCTTTAAATATAATCATTTTTTGTGCACAGACCTTTAGATTGAATTATTTCCTTTGTCGCTTATGATTTCTCCCTCCCTGCGACACACACACACACACATACACACACACACAAAAATATCACTGATGTAAAGGATATATTTGATGCTGGGATTTGTGACTAGTGTTTTTGTTTTAGCTTTCTATGGATGCTCTAGCTGGCCTGGCCACGCGTTGCTGTGGCTCAGTCTGTTAAATGGAACCTCAGAGTCCCTCTTCAGACTCCCCTTACCTTCAGAGTCCCCCTTCATTTTGTTTGAGTTTTTTGCCCCCTCCTCCCCCCATTCCCCAGCACATCCCTGTGACCGGCCCCCTCCCCATCCCTGCACTCCCCCTCCTCCCCCCGGCTCATCCCTGTGAGTCCCCCGGTGCCATTGTCTGTGTATCCTGGCCTGTATGTCAGGTATTTGGCGGGGGGAGGGAACAGCGGGCCGTGGTCCGCTTTTCGGCGTGGTGTCAGTGTGACGTGGTCTGTCAGTGACGGTTGGACGTGGGGGGCTAGGGGCAGGATCCTGGTGTCGGCCTTTGTGGAGGAATGGCCTTTGTGGTGGTTATAGCATGTCAATTGGTGATGTCATGATCTCAGCTTGGTCTTGGAGACAGAGCTTCTGGCTTCTATTTCCCAGCATGCACTTTCGTCTGAGTTGTGAGTTCTGGAACATGGGGTTTGGGTTTTTTTACATGGCCCAGGTGTGACATCTGTCTACGCAAACTGTATATGGTCACTCGCATATTTGCTCGGGACGTTGTGTCAAAATTTAAACTCAATCGTTCAAGCGGTTTCGGAGAAAAGTGGAGACGCACCCACATGGCCAGTTTACATTTTTATATACTTCATTTGTAACTACATCTACTATCAACAAACTACCATCATCTAGTGGCTAAGGGTGCAATTTTATAGGATTACCTAAGAATAACATGACTTACTCCTGGGTAAACATGCATTGGCTCAGGCTGTAATGACATGGCCAGCATTAACTTGAAGCAAGGATTATTTGAGCAGCTAATTCCATCCCGTTTCAGTCTTGCTAGCATCAACCATAAACCCATTCCATCACACTGCATCCTATTCTGATCCATTTTGTGCATCCTGTGTACATAGAATATGCATGTTTTGTACAGAACACACATTTTTTAATGCTCTTTGATGTATATGCCTGTAAAATGAGCATTTTGTACTTTCTGCATCTCTTATGTAATTTTAGATGTTTTTTTTTTTTTTGTGCTTGTACAACAAATGCATTGAAGGTCTGGAGAAGTGCACACTCTGACTGGGAGTTGTGTTCTGATCCACAAGCAAGTTCAGAAGCATTGGATCAGATCAGTCCACTGTGAAAAATGTGTCAAACATATTCTTCCCCCAGCCCGACCCTATCATGGAGCCAGCACTGTTGAATAATGTAAACTGTGGGCCAATAAGCCTCCTAGACAAATCTGTTCTCATAATGGCCAACCAGATGTCTGTGGGAAAGTAGGGCCTGAGCACAAGTAAGACCTGAGCACAAGAGTATTCAAAAGCAGTTTTATGTTTGGTGCATAGCCATTGTGCCTAGTAGCCATTGATAGTCTTATCCTCCACGAATTTGTCCAATCCTCTTTAAAAATCATCCATGTTGGTGGCCATCACTACCTCCTGTGGGAGCAAGTTTCATAGTTAACTGTGCACTGCATGAGGAATGATTTCTTTTTATCTGTCCTGAATTATCCAATATTCGGCTTCACTGGACGCCCATGATATTTAATGTTATGAAAGTGGCAGGAAAAAACTTTTCTCTATCCACTTCCTCCATGCCAAACATAATTTTATACACCTTTATCATGTCACCTCTCTCTAAACTAATAAGCCCCAAATGCTGCCATCGTTTCTCATAGGAGAGTCACTCCCAACCCCCTTGGTCGTTTTGGCTATCCTTTTCTAAACCCAACTCTACAGTCTCCCTAGCAAACTGAAGAGTCTTGTGAAGCAAGTTCCTTTTTCAGAAATAACAAGCAGCCCTGTGTTCTTATAATGGGGCCACCAGATAATTCTGTAACAATGCTTCATCTTGCATATTAACTTGTTTACCTGTTTTCCTTGTGCTGAAAAGATGTCTGTTAATGGCTTTTAAAGGCTTCAATCTAGCACTTGTAACTCTCCCAGCAATTACTGGCACATTTCCTGGTGAGAATAAGGTTTTTCTTAATCAGCAACTGTGAGTGTCGCACCATGAACCCTTCTGCATTCTCATATGATCTTTAATTAACTGTTTTGATGTCTAAATGAGAAGATCAAACCCTTTTTGCTTCATGCCCCCGAGTGTGGATTATGCTGTGTAACATTAGATCTGCAGAGATAAGGTTTTCTTTCCCCTATTGGGGACAAGTTAGCAAAGGGATTATGAAGAGCTTGTGTCCTGGCCCTCACTGCCAGCTAAAGAACTCGAACTCTCAGCTCTATTTCTGCTAAAGGCTTTAATGCTCCAATCTGATTGCCAATAAGGCAAAGTACAGATTACCCAATGTTCAGCAGGCACACAAGAGGCACACAATACATTGCTATCTATGCTACTGTACTGTTAGCATTATTACTGGATAGTAAAGGTAAAAGGTAAAGGACCCCTGGACGGTTAAGTCCAGTCAAAGGTGACTATGTGGTGTGGCACTCACTTTGCTTTTCAGGCCAAGGGAGCCGGCATTTGTCCGCAGCTTTCCGGGTTATGTGGCCAGCATGACTAAACTGCTACTGGCACACAGGGGACCGTGACGAGTGCCAGAGCACACGGAAACACCGTTTACCTCCCTGCTGCAGCGGTACCTATTTATCTACTTGTATTGGTGTGCTTTTGAATTGCTGGGTTGGCAGAAGCTGGACAGAGCAATGGGAGCTCATCCCATTGTATGGATTCGAACCACCAACCTTCCGTTCAGCAAGCCCAAGAGCTCAGTGGTTTGGACCACAGTGCCACCCATATCCCTATTGAATAGAGGGTGTGTGCACAGGCTGCAAGAGTCACCTTATGTCTGTATGTGTGACTAATCATTTTATAATCTGTTTCTTAATCACTTTTTGCTCTTTCTACTTCAGTCTGTGTTTTGAGTTCTGAGCTCCTCCTGCATGAAGGAAATAATGTGTTTCCCCATTCACTATAATGGGGAATCTTACAATTGATTTCCCCCTTTTTGGCCAAAGTGGATGACATTTATTGGTACAAGAGACCTCCAGAATGCCAAATTGCAGACAGATAGGTCTAGCAGCTATTTGTGGGGAGAGCGTTTCACATTCCTGAATACTCCTTTGGGGTGGGGATGGAGGTTTTTTTCTTTCTTATTGTAAAATAATTAAGAGGTCACCAATTATTTTTTGCTTGTACAATTTTTAAAAACTTTGCCGCTTCATACCAGCTGTCCTTTGTGATTGTCTCCTCTTGATAGACTTTACAGGACCCCAACAGGCTTCACAAGGAGCTCAGGATTGCATACAGGGTTTAATTTCATGGGCGTAGGCGGGGGGGCAGGAGGGGGCAATTCCCCCCCCCAGAAGCAAAGGCTGAGGGGCGCAACGCGAGCCTGGGGCCGCCTCCTCCGAAGACCTGGGAGGCGCGGAGGACGCAGCCAAAGGCTCGTGTTCCCGGCGCGACTCGAGCTTCGCGCCGGGAGCGGGAGCCTGGGGCCGCCTCCTCCGAAGACCTGGGATGCACAGGCCACGTGGCCCCGCCCACATTTCCGCTGTGGCCCCTCCCCTCCCGCCCCTTGCCCCGCCCCTTGCCCCCCCTAATTTTGATCCTGGCTACGCCCCTGTTTAATTTTCTCAGCATCCTTGCAGAGTAGCTTAGACTGATAGTGACTGGCTTAAGGTTATCCAGTGAGCTCTTATTGCTGAGTGCAGATTTGAGCTCATGTCACCCCTAGGCCTGTATCCAGTGTTAGTCCAACTCAGAGTAGGAAATTAATGAACCTGTTAGTCATTTCCATTAACTTCAATGGGTCTACTCTGAGTAGGGCTAGCATTGAATACCATCCCCTAGTTTGGTTCCCTAACCATTACATCATAGAACATTTAATTAGTTTACTGGTCAAGTCTCAATGAGTACTGTGTATTCCTGCATATAAGACTACCTTTTAACCCAGGAAAATCTTCTTAAAAGTTGGGGGTCGTCTTATATGCCGGGTCGTATTTGTTATACGGCGAGTATATCCCAAACTCTATATTTTAACTGGAAAAGTTGGGGGGTCGTCTTATATGCCCAGTCGTCTTATACACCAGAATAAATGGTATTTAAAACCTTACTGGTAAGCCCTACCTTACTTCCTCATTCAGCTCACCTTTCTTCCCCTCTCCATACATTTCATAGACTCTAAAAGGAACACAAGTCTTTAGCAGCTCAGGAGTGCTGGAATTCTAAAACTTTTATGTTGTTTTCAAGGTTTTAAGTGACAGATAAACAAAGCTGTGTGTCTGCTGAGATGCTAACATTGCAGCCCTTGTGTACTCAACTCTGTGTGATGCATTTGTGACTTAAGTTAGTTAATGTACAGCATAATAATTTAGGGCCCACGCTCTTTCTTTTATGTGGTGCACCATTAACATCATGGGAGTTATGCTTCTGAGTTAAGAGGATAATAGACCCCTTATTTTCTAAGCCACTAGCTTCCTGGTGGTGTTTATTATTTAGAAACTTGCATTTCGCACATCCCTAGGAGACTTTTCAGACTTGGCTATGCCTTAATGCTGAGCAAATCACTTGGCCACCCTCTGCAAGTCTTCCCATCTAGAAGCTGCAGAAAGAGCAACAACTTTTAAAAATGCAAAATATTTAGGAGATAAAAAGAATGGTAAAGTGTGAGAACTCCCATGTCAGATAATGGTTGGTTGCAGAACAAATTTTATGGAATCACTTGGAGTGGGGAAAGTAGAACCCCATTAAATGGTCACAGGCAGGTATGCAGTATGCACACTTTAGAGTGGAAGACTTCTCACAGAGAGCACGAGGAATATGCAATCTTTTGCACACTTACTGATGGAAAGTTTAACTAAATTCAATATGACTTGCTTCCAAACATATGCTTAGAACTGGTCTGTACACTGGCTGTGCAGGCTAAGCCAGAGGTGGAAAGCCAGATGTTGTTCAACTTCAGCTCCCTGCAAACCAAGCCCACGTAACCAATAGTTAGGAATGATGGGAGCTGTCCAGCAGCACCTAGATAGCCCCTTGCTCTAAATCCCTGCTTGAAAGAATAGTTGCTGGGTTTTTGCATCTTGCATGAGGGAGCTGTCCAAATGCTGAATTCCTCTGTCTTAAGAGACAATGGAGTTCATCTCCAGGGGTGGAGTCAAACCAGTGCATTAGCTGCACCAAAGGGATGCAAGCCTTGGCCATTCGGCACCTACTTGGCTGAAGGAATTGCCAGAAGGGGGTGTAAAAGGTGCCATTAAATCATCTTGGGGACTCCACTCCAGATTTGTGTAGAGTTTACTCCTCAACCTTTTCTTCTCCTGCAGATATCCCACAAGGTAGCAGAGGCCTAGGATCAGTTTTCCTTCTCCTAGATGGGCTCCCTTCCCAGGTTAGGGTGTTGAGCAATGTCAGAACAGTGAATCACATGGTGATCCAACAGGCAACCTACTCCACAAGGGATATTTTATTGCTTGCATAATCTTTCAATTTATTCATTTCTCAAGGCACCTACACTGGTGCTACTGAAGTAGGGGATTGCCTTTACCCAAGAGACTAGTTCCATTTAATTCCCCTGTGATTATTCATGACTAGTAACTACCCTCATACCTGAATATTTACAGAACTAGGAATTAAGTATAATTTTCTAGGTTTATAATTAAACAACGGGGGGGGGGGAATCATGGAAATTGTATGCATTTACAGTCCTGCTAATTGATGGTGGTGGGAGGTTTGATTTTATGCTTTTGTACAGATGAAAGAAAATAAAGGAAGATTATTCATTAGTTTTTATTTATCTTTCATAATTTCCTAAAGTTTCTCTTAAGTGACTTTATATTTCACTAACTTTGACCCAACAAAAGTCTAGATTCTGGCTGTGTATAGAAATAGCTTTCTCTCCTCCCCTCTTCAGAGCCAAGTTGGAAGTGCCTTCACCCCTGATTTCAAACCATGTAATTGGACAGCTTCCTCAAAATCCCTGCTCCAAAAGAGGATTGCCACTACCTGCTCCCAGACTGCTCCTGTGCCACACAACAGAAATTAAGCAGGTGCAGGTTTTTCCCCATCACTTTAATCTCCATGCCTCCCAAAACACAACTATGTGCCAGGCTACTGTTAGGAATGAGCTACTAAAACAGCTGCTGCCAAACCTCCAGAGGCTTTGGACTAAAGCTCCCATCAACTCCAGACAACACAGCCATATCTGGGGTTGGTGGGAGTTGTAGTCCTAAGCATCTGGAAGGTACTAGGTTGGCAAAAGGGTGTTCTAAAAAGGAGGCACCTTTACATCAAAGGTGCTCTTAGTTGGCACATACACACAACCCCTGCCCACCCACATGAAACCAAAAGGGGCTTTCAGCCTCTCCGCAGCTACCATTGTCAACTTGTGAATGTTGTTAGGTAAGGGCAAAAAAGAAAAAAGAAAAAAAAGAAAACCAACATCTTAATAAATTACAGCTGGATCATCTTTTGGTTTACTCTAAACTAGCAAAGACATCCTAACAATGACTTCTTCCAGGTAAGTGAAGTTATGGTTTCAGTTTTCACCCCACAGAGCTCAATCAGACTTGGCCTACAATCCAAAACTCATTTACCTGGGCCTCGCCCATTAAACCCAGCTTCTGAACAGACACGGTTAGGGATTGAACTGCTTTATTTATATGCGAATTTTTCGATCGCAGCCCCCCAAAGTGGAACAGATAAAATGTAATAGAGCAACAACAGTGCAGACCTATGACACCCCCCTTCCTCCAATAAATGTTGATAGATTCACCGCTCCCCTCTCATATGCTGGAGGTGGGGGCGACGGGACGCAATAAACTCCAGAAGAGTTGAGCCAGGATGACTTACGCCCATCTCCCGGACCGTTATAGGCTTCTCCCGAATTTAAGTGTCCTGTGAACACGCTAAGTATCGGGACGTTTGTGTCTCGGTAGGAAATGCCTACAGATCGCATAAAGGTCGGTTGAGGGGACGGGGGTTATCCCCTAACCCCAACCCCAACCCCGCCCCCGCCCAAAACAAATCCACCCTCCACGCTGTAGTAGTGTTGTTGTTTATAATTGTGGGTTCTCCCTCCCAACTCCCCTGCCAATAAAACCTCGCCTCCCCCCAAAAAAATCCACCAACCCACACTTGTAGTTGTGAGACGCAGCTGCAGGGAGCTTAACTCCCAACAGGAGAGAATCGGCTACGTGCTTCCTCGGGAGTAAAGCTCATTGATCGAAAAGGGGGGGGGGATTTACATCCAAGTAAACATGTGCACAGCCGATCCGGTGGCAGGAAGGCAGCAGAAGCGGCGGCGGCGGGAGGAAGAGAAGAGGCAGGCGAGACTTACGCCACCCTCCCCGAGCGCGGAAGGTGCTGCGATCCGCGCCGCTCCTTCAGCTGGCCTGGGCAGGTTCTCTACCCCTCTGGCCGTTTCGCTTTGCTATCTCCCTCCACCCTCCGCCCGTGGGCTGTGCTAAAAGCCGCGCAGATCTCGCAGCCGCCTCCGCCTCCACACACACTTCATCATCTCTCTCCCCAGCCCCCCAGCCCGCCGCCCCTTTGAAGGTCACCTCCCTCTCCGAGCCACTTCGCAGCGCCGGCTTGGGGTGGGGGGAAGAGAAAGAGCAGAGCCGCCACAACAGCAGCGCCTCCCTTCTTCTTCCTCCTCCTCCTCCCTATTTCGCCGGGCCAAAGTCAGCTTCTCCCTCAGCTGGGAATCCCCCCCCTCCTCTCAGTCAATCTAACACACACACACACCCCTCCAGCCTCGGAGGAGCCACGCGCGGACGCCGACTCGGCACGCGCCGCCCTCAGCTCCAAAAGGCGCGCGCTCTCTCTCTCCCCCTGTCTCCCCGCAGTTTTGCCAGCTGCCTTCGAGACGGGGGTGGGTAAAAAAACGGGGGAATTAAGAAAAAGGGGTGCTAGTTACGCCTTCCCAAGGAAGGGAACTGCCTGAACGACCAGGAAGAGTGGGGAGGAGAGATGCGTGCTGTTTAAATAATTCTCCTGTCCAGCCAGGTGTTTCTCGACGGCTCCTCAGTAGCTTCTTCAGGCGCCGACCCCACAGGCGCGCACGCGCGCGCCACCGACCCAAGCTCCGCAGTCCTCTCGGCTATCCTCTCTCGCCTCAGAAAAAGAGTATTTTTTGCGAGGGGGGGAGGGGGACAACAGCGCGTGCGCGCAGACTAGGCGGCAGCTTGGCTGCTCCTGCGCCTCAGAGCGCGTTGCTCTTATTTTTTATTATTATTGTTACTGTTGTTATTATTAACGGGCTTTTTATTTGGCGCCCAATCTCGCGCGCCCAAGCCTAGCTCTCTTTCTCGTCCTCTCCCTTGTTCCACCTCGCGAGCGGCCGAACGGAGCGAGGCGAAGTTTTCTCCTTCCCCTCAAAGAACGTGGGGAAAAGCTCTCTCTCGCTGTCGAGGAGGAAGAGAAGCTGCTGAGGGGAAGCACCTGAGAAGTCGGCGCTTCTCCGTCCTGAGGGAGGAGGGGAAAGGCGAGAAGCTCAGGCCCTCCGCCTCGCCGGAGTTGGACTCTGCCCGGCAAGCGAAGGGCGCCAACTTTCTTCTCGCCCATCTTCAACTCTACTCAGCCAACGAATCTGGACGCGACGGGAGGACAGAGAGCGGGAGAGAAGACCCCGGAGAACTTATTGGGGGGCCCGCGCTTCTCTGTATGGTAGGTGGAAGTGGCCCCCTGGCTGGCGAGGGCTTAGGGAGAGGCAGCCTTGGCCTCAATTTTCTTTTTAAGAGGAGGCGGGGCAGGGGGCGGGGCAAGGGCTGGTTGACCAATGGCGAGCCAGGTGTTGAGCTTTCTCTTCCTCCCCGCCCACTTGGCCCATCGCAGGTGTGCTGGGGCAGCTTGTGGCTAAATGAGATTGTAGTAAGGAACTTCTTCCAGAGGTTTCTATCTGTTGCCAGTATTGTTTCCAAGGAGGTGGTGGTGGGTTGGGCACCCTTCCCATCTCCCATCCCCATCAGTGATTTTAGGCCAGATGTGTTTCTTTTTTTTTCTGTGATAGCTACCATGTCTACATATAACCAGATGTTCTGATGCATAAGCATCAGCACTGTCTTTTTAAATCTTTATATATATAGAAAATGCCTTTGAACCTTGCACTGACTTTGTACTGCTTACAAGTACTTCACTCCAAGGTATATTTAGCCTTGTTGTACATTTCCCACCTCATCCCTTCCATTACCTGTGGTAGAATTATACTGGTTCTCCCTACCCCCAAAGTTCTGGAAAGACACTATGCTTTTGTGTGGAAGTTCTGGTTGGTAGTTAACACAGACGCTGAAAGGACAGGGTGCAGTCCAGGCACAGCTGAGAACTCTTCAGTCCTCTTGATATTCGTGGGAGCTTTTATAAGCACATGCTTTATTCTTTCATGGCAATATCACTGAGATTTTAAAGAACTGCTTACCTTTGGTTGGTTGAGTACATCATCATTATTTTTTGAAACAGAAGACATGGGCAAGGGAAGGAGCAGGGATTGGCATGGTGTCCCTGAAGGAGATGGCTTTTACATTAGGGAGGGAGGCTCTATTTACATACCGTCTTGGTAATAAATCAGCATTTATTTATTTATTTTGCCTGCCTCAATGCAGGAGTTTGGGAGAGCTGTTTATACTATTTATGCTGGGGGCATGTAGAGATAAATGTGTGTGGGAAGATATGATAATGAGGATGAGCAGTTGCACACTTGGGTGCAGGACCACAAACAGGAAATAAAAATGTATGAAAATGCAGTAATGCATCAATTATTGTAAAGTGCCTGTGCATTCGATTAAATGCATGGCATATTCCTTATAAGCATGTACCAAGAGATGCATACCTAGTTTCCAACTGCACATATGTTGAGCTCCAAAAGGGAAGATGCAGTAAAAATATATGTTCCTAAAATCGTTCCAATGTGATGTGTGTGTGAGAAACAGTTCATATTTCTTAAAATAAAACTAGACCATTTTTTGAAAGAGAAAATCAGAAGAGATTTTAGCAGCTGCATGGAACTGCTGCTCTCTAGCTTCCCCCTAGAAATTGTATCTAAGTATAAAAGCTTTCAATAAATACTACTATAGCAGACCTTTTTTCATCTTGTTCCTGCTTCCTAGCAATTTTTCTTTATATGTTCACATTACAAGTTGAAATGATACTATATAAGCTACAGATTACAATTCATCCCAGGTTTACTTCTTTGGCAGAGAGGCATGAGTTTGGTGGTGTGACAAATGAAACCTTTGTAGAAGCAAGCACTACAGAGAATGTTTGTTTCCATGGTAGGCTGTTATTCAGACAACTGCTGAAACATGTTTGACATAAATGTTGACCTTAAAAAAACAACAACATTCAAACATGTAGAGCATGCAGCTTGGCTCAAATTAAATGCTGATCTTTACATTTGCAGTTCAGGATAACCAAAATTCCCCACATTTACTAACAGCATGATCAGTCAAAGCTAAACTCTGACAAGTTCCACTGAGTTCAGTGGGAGAGGCCAGCAAATCTTTAAACCTCTCACGCAAGAGCCACATGGAACTTAAGTGTGCTCAAATGCGACTGGATCATGTCCAAAGTTTTATGTTCATAGATATAGAAAGATCACTAAATGTTTTGTCATGCAGTGGAGGATTCTGAACACACTGTGTGTTTGTTTACACACACACTTCTTTATTTTGTTTAGTTCTTAGTGTTGCTAGTTTGACAATAAAAATATATACACAGGACAGAAACTGAATGAAGAAACATTTCAAAACCCTGAACAAATTCATGATTGACTAAGGAGTGATTTCTATGCTTGTTTGCTTTGACGCATCCATTGAACACAGTATTTGTCTAGAACTCTGTTACCCCGGCTCTAAGTCCTCTGCTCCAAGTCAGCCTTCTTAGGTAAACCAACTTTCTTTCAGCGTTAGCCTCTCCATCTGCAATAAGGAGATAATAATAATACCAGTCATTTCTACCAGGCTGTTGTAAGCACTCTTATTAAATTAAGGTTAGGGAAATCCTAACCCCACTTACGTGGGAGGAAGCCCTGTTGAATCCAGTAGGACTTACTTTAGAATATAATGGGTTAGGTTTGCAGCTTCAGTGTTCTAAATACTTGAAATATTCCATGTAGATGCTAAAATGTCCTTACTTGGATGTTTAAAAGACCAAGGGCCATCTAGTACATATTATGGGCATCTAATTTTGGAAGATGTTATACCGCAGAATGGAACACTGTACAGAGATATGTCAAAGAAATAGGTCAAACTGATTTTTCATTTATTAAGGGTGCTACTTGCCTCTTGGTTGACAAAACTACCCCCCCCCCAATAAGTTGCTGGATATTTATTGTTGCTTAGTTTTTCTGATTATTTTAATTTGAATTGCTGATAACTTTTTTTTTTGAAGCTTCTGGTGCAAGGTTAGCTGTACCTAAGGGTCTTTTGGGGTGGGGGTGGGGGCTTTTTCTTTTAGAAGCCTGATGGTAAAGTCCTGTGCATGTCTGCTCAAGTAAGCACCATTGAGTTAAATGTGACTTTCTCCCAGGAAACTGTGCATAAGACTGAAATCTTAAGTCTGCATATGATAGAACGGTAAACATTTCAAGAAATCACTTATCAGTTCAGTAGGGACATGAGAATATGCTCTCTTGGAAGTATTTACAGGCAAGACTTCTGCTGCAAACAATTGCTTCTGCTAAACACATATGAATAATTTCATTGTCAGTTTTTGCTTCATTATAATGGAAGTTGTTATTGTGCATTGCAATACTGCAAATAAAATAAACTGAATTGGGTAAAACATGATGTTACAAAATAACACAACTAATTCATACTTAGTTACAGATGGAAATAAAGTAGTGACATACAATTTAATCTATGCATTCCATTAACAGTGCATTTGCAACTTTGCATCACCAAACTGATTACATTTTCACCCCATCTTTCCTTGAAACAGCTTGGGGAGCTTCCTTGCTGAGTGAGGGCTATCATCAGGTGCTTCTCTGACGCTCAGTCCACCCAACTGGCTCTGCATTGGAACCTTAGGGGGAAATGCTTTCTACAGCAACCACTGGACACTATTTATGAACCACAAAAGGCTTGAAGAGAGCATTCTTGGGGATTTGTTGTTGTTGTTTAGTCGTTTAGTCGTGTCTGACTCTTCGTGACCCCATGGACCATAGCACGCCAGGCACTCCTGTCTTCCACTGCCTCCCGCAGTTTGGTCAAACTCATGTTCGTAGCTTTGAGAACACGGTCCAACCATCTCTTCCTCTGTCGTTCCCTTCTCCTAGTGCCCTCAATATTTCCCAACATCAGGGTCTTTTCCAAGGATTCTTCTCTTCTCATGAGGTGGCCAAAGTATTGGAGCCTCAGCTTCACGATCTGTCCTTCCAGTGAGCACTCAGGGCTGATTTCCTTAAGAATGGATAGGTTTGATCTTCTTGCAGTCCATGGGACTCTCAAGAGTCTCCTCCAGCACCATAATTCAAAAGCATCAATTCTTCGGTGATCAGCCTTCTTTATGGTCCAGCTCTCACTTCCATACATCACTACTGGGAAAACCATAGCTTTAACTATACGGACCTTTGTAGGCAAGGTGATGTCTCTGCTTTTTAAGATGCTGTCTAGGTTTGTCATTGCTTTTCTCCCAAGAAGCAGGCGTCTTTTAATTTCGTGACTGCTGTCACCATCTGCAGTGATCAAGGAGCCCAAGAAAGTAAAATCTCTCACTGCCTCCATTTCTTCCCCTTCTATTTGCCAGGACGTGATGGGACCAGTGGCCATGATCTTGGTTTTTTTGATGTTGAGCTTCAGACCATATTTTGCGCTCTCCTCTTTCACCCTCATTAAAAGGTTCTTTAATTCCTCCTCACTTTCTGCCATCAAGGTTGTGTCATCAACATATCTGAGGTTGTTGATATTTCTTCCGGCAATCTTAATTCCGGCTTGGGATTCATCTAGTCCAGCCTTTCGCATGATGAATTCTGCATATAAGTTAAATAAGCAGGGAGACAATATACAACCTTGTCGTACTCCTTTCCCAATTTTGAACCAATCAGTTGTTCCATATCCAGTTCTAACTGTAGCTTCTTGTCCCACATAGAGATTTCTCAGGAGGCAGATGAGGTGATCAGGCACTCCCATTTCTTTAAGAACTTGCCATAGTTTGCTGTGGTCGACACAGTCAAAGGCTTTTGCATAGTCAATGAAGCAGAAGTAGACGTTTTCTATTTATGAACCACAAAAGGCTTGAAGAGAGCATTCTTGGGGATGATCCACCTTTAATAGCAAGCTTGAGTGGCCTGTGGTTTGCACTAATAGGCTGTTAAAGTGTTCCTTTTGTAGCATACTTGCTCTAATGTTGCTAAGGCTGCAGTGTCATATAAACAAACTGAGGGTAAATGCAACTGAACACAGGAGACACACTTCATCCAAATGGCCAGGCGTGGAGCACCTCAAAAAAATTTTTGGATAGTTTTATAGCTTATACTGTTGCTCCTCTACCACAGCGAAACCTTGCCATGATGTTCCCGGTTGCGAACTACATCCACTTGCAAGTGAATGCAATATAAATAGTACATTTTCAGCAGTGGTGAAATAGACTGAATGCATCCAGACATGAAGAAGTATGATAAGGTTTAGCTGTGGTAAGGGAATCCTACTGTAAACTGTAAGTTATAAAACTTTCAAAATCATATTTGAGAACCAAAAAGAGTTTCCAAGAAGAAAACAGCCCGACAACTGCCCTAAAACTAAAGCTCTGGTCTTTCTCTCCCAGCTTCGTAGGGGGAGATTGTAGATGCCCAGTGGGCACTCAGGATTCAGAAGCATTTCTCTTTATTATTGCCCGCTGCTTTAGAACAAGAGGCAGAAGCAATGCTAATTGGCTCTGTTTAAAAATGGGAAGTGTGTGCACAATAGGGATGTTTCTGTTTCTGTTTCGAGCTGTACACATCATAATCGGTGCTGTTTCCATTCTGCTTCAATTTGATGTTTGCCAGATACTATGTTATTTGTCTTGCTGTCCACTATTTAATGTAAGTTATGCAACTTGCTTCACTATTTACTTAGCTTATGCAAGTTACATTCATTCCAATGCAATCTTAAAACAATGTAGAAAAGGGTAATTGATTATGTATCATTTGCAAACTAAAAAAAAGTGAATTAATACCCATTGTATTTGCTTGACTGGTTTTTCATTCCTGAGACAAACAGTTTCCACTTCCTTCTCTGTTTCTATCAGAATCCCCCCCCCCTCTCTGTGTGTGTGGATAGGGACACACACACATCCCTCTTCTAAGAAGTTTGTATTGTATTTTTATAATATTGACATGGTTGCTGCTCTGGGCTACTTTGGAGGAAGGATGGGATATATATTTAATAAATAGCAACACATACCCACACTGATACAATGTTTGTACAAGTGAAAAATAGAATATATTGATCTGCTGCAGTGATATAAAAATAAATATTCATGTTACAGAAATTTATGGGAAAGTCAGTCTTTTAAAGTACCAGTAGACCCAGAGCTGCAATTTAGAGATATAAACTGATGACAATATAGCACATATACTTCAAAAGATGCTTCTTTGGAATTTTGTGGAAGTTCAGTACTTTGCAAATGAGCAAAATGTTTCATTGGTGAAATGAAGCTCAAAGGGTACAATCCACCAGGGACATCTATGGTGCAAGTCCCTTTTGAAAGGTAGTTCTGCAGAGATTCCTGGGGAAATTGCACTCTGCATTTCCAATAGGCAATATTCACATCAAACTACATCTCTGGAGGCAGTCTTGCCAACTACAACAATACCTACCATAGAGTCCTCCTACTTTTTCTTCTACATCATAGGAGATTAGTTGCATGTTGGATAAGAACCAGAGAGAGGGAGGGAGGGCGAGAGAGAGCGAGAACAAGCGAGCAAATCAGAAAACTAGATTTTCTGTGCTTACAAAATAAAAAGAAAACCACATTTTTTTGTTGTTAAAGTGAAAATATGGAAAAGAAAAGCAACACAACAATAATAATAAAAAATGGCAAGTAAAAAAATGGTTGCCTCTACGTAAAGCATGTTAGGGAAAACAAATGAGTAATGTTTGAGAAAATGAGCTGGAATTTTAGAAACTGTGAACATCGGTGGTTCTTGGAGATGGTTTTATAGAACTTTCACTACATATTAATAAAACTCATTACCAGTAGATTCAGCCTATGCTTTGCATGCAGAGGGCCCTGCCTGAAACTTTGTAGAGCAACTGCCAATCAGTGTAAGGAACTCTGAGTCACATGGGCCAAATGTCTGATTTGGTTTGAGAGTTTTATAAGGGAGAGGCCCAGTTAACAGAAGATTGGAAGGAAACAGAGGAAGATCAGTATGAGGAAGTTTCCTGTGTCTCCCTGCTCAGGGGTAGAGCACATGCTTCCATGTGAAATAGTCCCAGGTTCAATCTCCAGGTAGAGGTGGGAAAGAATCACGCCTTGCCTCTTCCCTTTGATGAGTGGGATGGGACATAAGCTTTAACATGGCAAATAGAAGGCATTCCTGCTGTGGGCAAGCAAAGAGGTGGTTCTCGGAGTGGGCAAGCCTGTGAGGTGTGTTCATGTCAGAGCAGGTATCTCTGTGTCCTTGGTGGTGGAGGTGCCTTCTCATTATCTGGCTTACTCTCAGACGCATCCCCCAGGAATGACCAGTGGTGATGGCCCTTTAGGAGGTGCATAGCTCTGTTGGTGGAGCAAGAGACACTTAATCTCAGAGTTGTGGGTTCAAACCCCATGCACTGAGCAAAAGATTCCTACTTTGCAAGGGGTTGGACTAGGTAACCCTTGTGGTCCCTTCCACTTCTACAGTTCTTTTACTCTTTGAGGTGCCTGACTAGAAGCATTTGATATCACAGGGGTGGAACACCTCTTGGACAACCCAATCGAGCCTTCTCTAGGATCCAGCCCCTCACCCATTTGGATCACTTGCCCTGACAACTTTGACACTTATTGAGGCACCAATGGTACCTCCCCCAACCTGTTCAACCTGGATCATCTAGCACCAACTCTCTGATATCTGCTGCCACCTATTTTGCGTCCTACCACCCCCACCAAGACAGCTCCAGGGGACTCATGACACTGTGTTTGATTCATTTCCATGTGGGCTGCATTTTTAAATTGTAATTTTGATTGGGCCGTGGATGTTGATGTGTTGAATAATAACTTTATTCTGCTAGAAAACGGGTTTTGACACAATAAAATGCTTCTGGGATGCTGGGATTTCACAGTGATACAAAGCAGGATTGCTGAAGTGCATGTGCATATTCCAAAGGCTACAAAATAGAAACAGTTGTCTTTGACACATGGTGTGGATTTAAGCTAAATGGACAGCATCCATTGCCAGCAGGTACAGCAAATGACTTCAAAATTGAAGTCAATAGAAAATGATTTCTCTACTTAGGGAGATCTTGTTTGAGTTGGCACAGCCAGTTTGAGTGGGGACTACCCGCTATGTGCTTCCCTTGGATTGCAAATGTAAAAGCAGGGAGCATTTCCAAGGGGGAACTGCGGAGCAAGAGGGAGGGACATTTTCAAATGCACCATAAAACCAAAACCAGTGGTTGCTTTGGCAGGGGGTGGGTGGGTGGGTGGGTCATATGGTAGATTTCGTAGGGGATGGTTGTCAGGTAGAGAAGGGGTCGAAATTTGATTCATTTCACATTTAAAGATAAACTGATTAAATTTATGCTTTCTGAAAAAGCATAAATTGTCAACTGAAAGAGTCATCCTTTGAAATTCTCATTACATAAATTTTGTAATAAAGTTCTGCAGCCAAGCTGTGTGTGTGTGTGTGTGTGTGTGTGTGTGTGTGTGTGTGTGTGTGTAAAGGCATGTTTGGTAGGAAGAGGGCCTTCTCAGTGGCTGCTCCCACACTTTGGAACTCCCTTCTTAGAGAGGTTAGACTGGCTTCCTCCTTCTTGTCCATCCACAGGCATGTGAAGACTTTCTTATTCTAACAAGCTTTTGGGAACTGACTGTTTTTAAGGAAAGGGCTTGTGTTGTGATGTTCTTTATGTTTTAATGGATCATATTCTATTAATGTTAATTTTTTAATGATAGCTTTTTATATGCTTTTAGCTGTTTCTGTTTTATCTGTAAGCTGCCTTGAGTCCCCTTCAGACAAAAAAAGCAGGGTATAAACAAACAAACAAACGAATGAATGAATGCATTATAATAAAGTGTACACATATTGGTGAAAATAGCACACAAAAATGTATTATATTATGGAAAATTCCTTTAAAAATGTGTATATGTGTCAACACTGCATGCAAAAATTGGTTTTGGAATAAAATACAGGCACATTTTCTAAAGGATTTTTTCAAAATTAAAATAACACAAACTAAAATTAAGCTTGAAAAAAGAGAGAAGAAAAATAGAACAACTGGAATTTGACAGATTTGTCTATCCCTCTTGGCAGGAGGGAGTAAACACAGGATAACTTCTTGCAAATGCTGCTCTTACTTTTGTCACTGTATTATCTTGTCAAGTACAGGGTTGGGAGTGTATAAACTTGTTTCCCTTTCCTTTCATTCAAGACTGAATAGCAGCACTTATTCATATGTTGCAGCAACCTTGATGAAGTGAAGCAGGTTGAGGTCTGAATGGAAGCCTGATTTGGAACTTTAGCATCTTGAGTTTCCTTGGCAGAAAGACAGGGTACAAATGTTGGAATATAAAAGCATCAAAAACACTTTGGGAAGGGAGAGAATATCACTCCTGGTTGCACTGGCATTGTATATGAACCTCTTTCAGATATACTAGCTAGCTCATATAAGCAGAACAAAAGAGCCTTAGCTCCATTGTAGAGCATCTGCTTTGCATGCAGAAGGACCTGGCATCAATCCCCAGCATCTCTGGGTAGGATGGGGAGAAACTCTTATCAGAAACCATGGCAAGTTACTGTCAGTCTGCGCGAGTTAGAAAGACCAGTGTCTAAATTGGTCTAATGCAGCTTTGTATGTTCCTTAAAGGTAAGTGTTTGGCCACAACGACCACCAGACCTTGTTGGCCTGCAACGGTCACCATCCCAGACCCATTCATTGTGCTTGCTGGCGCTGTTGTGAGTTGTAGTTGAATAACTACGTTGGCCATATCTGCAGTAGGGCAAAGGAAGGCTTTGAACAAATTAAGAGAGCCCAGACACTTGGAAAGTCTGGGATAAACCTTGAGATGAGATCTATCTTCCCCCTTTCTAAAATGCTGTGTGGCAGCTGGTTGACCAAATTGGGTCATGGAGTGCATGCTTACCAGAATGCCTTCTGTTGTCTGAGTGCCAAAGGCGGATAGGCAGTGTGGCATACCTGTGCATGACACATTTTAAATACTATGGTATAGCCAAACTGAGAGAAGTTAAAAATCAATGTGGCATTAACAACAAAAATCAATAAGAACTCTGCAAATTTACCCCAAAGGGTTTATAGAGAATTTCTGAAAAGAATTGGGCTGGTATCCAAAGGGAAACTTCAGCTCTAAAATGCCCTTTCTAACCTGGGTGATTTAAAATGCTTGTTATCTGGAAATCTTCAAACTAGCATGACTTATTAAATTCTAAGATGTCTGCGGAAGTTCATTAACAGTTAGAACATAATCCTCTTTTTAACACAAGAGGTGACTTTGCACAGTAGGTGGTTTTAAAGCATATGCATTTATTGCACAACGAAATCTTCCTTTTAGGTAAAGGCGTCATGCCTCTCTGAAACAGAAATACAGTGCACCTTGTGATAACACATGTACTGCTAAAATAACTTATGAACCAGAAATTGAAAGGCTGCATTGTAAAGGTTATGCACAGGTGGCCAGAGCTGAGATTGTACAGTCAACCTTGAACTTCTCATTTACTGCTTTCTGTGGTCTACCAAATGTCGCATTTTATTCAGACATGATTACTGGATGAAAACATAAAGATTGGAATAGTTTTTTTTTTTTTACCTCTAACATTTAATTCATATACTTTTTAGGTGTGTGGGTAGTGATGTTTGGGAGCTGAAAGATAGACTGATATTAAGATAATTTATTTCACCGAACAGACAAATACAGGGGTGGTAAACTTGTGGCTTTAATTAGAAATAGATAAATCTGTTGATTTCAGTTTCTCATTTCTGCAGTCATAAGTTCAGTTTGCCACATTTTCACATCACACTTGTTTCTTCAAAAAGGTGGAAATGAAAATGAAAATGCATTTTCTTTTTGCAAGCAACATGTTGAAGCAGGTTGCTTTTCTGCATTCTATTTTCATACATTTTGTATGCAATTTTTGTATGCAAATTTGTATGCATTTTGTATGCAAGTTTTTGGTTGGAGAACTGGATCATTCAGTATGGAAAAGCGCAAGTTTTGAAGGATAGCTGTGTTTCAGTTTGTGCATTGGTTTGAATTAGCTATGTTAAACCAGAGAAGGAGCATGCCTTCCAATGTTGTTAAAGTCTATCAACCCATGGTCAATAGTCGAGGATAATGGGAGTTGTTGTCCAGCAGCAGCTGGATGGCCATATGTTCCCCACCCCTGAGTTAAACCAAGCAAATTTATCCCCCTTCCATAGCTTTTATACAGTGTTGCTCAAACATTTGATACTTGGGGCACAGTTTCTTTTGTATGCTTGTACATTTCCGAGCACAATTCAAAGTGTTGGCACTGACCTTTAAAGCCCTAAATGGCCTCGGTCCTGTATACCTGAAGGAGCGTCTCCACCCCCATCGTTCAGCCCAGACACTGAGATCCAGTGCCGAAGGCCTTCTGGCAGTTCCCTCATTGCGAGAATTGAGGTTACAGGGAACCAGAAGGAGGGCCTTCTCAGTAGTGGCACCTGTCCTGTGGAACACCCTCCCAGCAGATGTCAAGGCAATAAGCAACTATTTTCATTTTAAAAGAAAACTTTCCTGTTTAGGGAAGTTTATAATGTTTGATGCTGTATTGTTTTTAATATTCAGTTGGAAGCCACAAAAAGTGGCTGAGGAAACCCAGCCAGGTGGGTGGGGTATAAATAATATAATATATTATTATTATTATTATTGACATTTGAGACATAGGAAGCTGCCTTAGAGTGCATCAGACCATTTGTCCACCTGGCTCAGTATTGTAGCTGACAATCATTTGAGGTCACAATGATGCCAGGCAGCTTTTATAACTCTAGACTTGTCTTGCAAGGTGCTTTGGAAGACCTGGCAATCAGAATCCCCTTTCAAAGTGCTAGCTTGTGGAGTGCTTTGCCAGATCTTACAGAGCCCTTTCAATCAGATGATTGGCAGTACCCACAATTACCCACTTTAGGGTGAATCAGATTTTTAGCTGACAACAGGTATGGGGCAGGTGGGTGTGGCCTAACTCAAAAGGGAAAGGCTTATTATGTTACCCCCCTCTGCTATGGATGACATTGTGCGTAATTTAGCATGTGTTATGTGTGTGGGGGGGGGTACTTTGAGAGAATTCAAGTGTGTGATCATTGTAGGGCTGAATAACGAGTTCTAGCTCTGAAAGTCACATTGAAAAGTATGCCATAAATTGGATACCAGCAGCTGATCTACATGTTTAGTTTGCTTGTGATTGGCAGCTTTTGAATGAACATAATTTGTGAACATGTTGCAGTTCACAACTCTTGGAGGGCACTTTGAAGGGTGGACTAATGAAGTCCAGGTGAACATTTCTGAATGCCACAAGCAAGGTTTTTCAGTTAGTTACATTTTGGGAGAAGGAGAGAGGGGAGGGTCTTCTTGATAGATCTTTTGAAGGACCTTGGAGACTTGCAAAGTTGTTATAATCTTCAAATAGAGGGGAAAATCAGTGAAGCTACAGACTGTCAGTGTGACTTTGATACAGGAAAATATACTAGAGCAGATTACAGTGGAGTCAGTTTATAAACATTCTGGTTGCAATGCCGTGATTAATAATAATAATAATAATAATAATAATAATAATAATAATTTATTATTTATACCTCGCCCATCTGGCCGGGTTCCCCCAGCCACTCTGGGCGGCTTCCAACAAAATATTAAATACAGAAATCCATCAAACATTAAAAGCTTCCCTAAACAGGGCTGTCTTGAGATGCTTTCTAAAGGTCTGGTAATTGTTATTCTCTTTGACCTCTGGTGGGAGGGCATTCCACAGGGTGGGTGCGACATACGTTTGCCAAGAATATATAATGCCTGGCTAATCCAGTTAGTTGATTGTGGGAATGCTGTGGATGTAATTTACCTTTATTTTAATAAGATTCTCCATGACTTTTGTTAGCAGACTGGTTAAATGCTATATGATAATGACATCAGATTAAGACCTAGTCTATTGTGATCATTGGTGATTCCTCATCCAGCTGGAGAGAGAACAATTACTTTTATCTATTACACAAAGAAATCTCTAATTTACAGATAACACAAAACGTGGAGGGATAGCTAAAATTTCAGAAGACAGGGATGAAATTTAGAATGACCTTGATAAAGTGGACTGGACTGAAACTAGTTCTGTGCTGAATTCTGTCCTCCAGCTTCTCAAACATTTTGAGAACTGGGCCCCTTTGGGAGGAAGAAAGACAGGATAGAAATTTGATGAATCAAATCTGATAAATAAAATTTAGACATGGAAAATAATATAGATAGAAAGGATTGATTTAATCATAGTTGTGATTTGATTGGGCCCCCTGTGTGGTCCATTTACCATATGAATGATTGAGGTTCAGGGAATGGCAATGAAATATTGGAGGAGTGACCTATTGTGTGCCTGCCCTGCACCTCCTGAGCTAGTGGGGAGGCAGAGTTGTGTGGAAGATGCTGCCCCATAACCTTTGTGAAATAAAGTGCCAGTGTAGTTTTGGGAATTCCATTCCACCCTTTGCTGCAGATATGCGGATTGTTGCATGTCACATGTCTGTTTACATTCCAGCACAGATTGCTGGCATGAGTGGAACTTCAGCTCTGTATTGCTTTTGTTTTCACTCTCTCCAAGAAGACGGCAAGGAGAGAAGCCATGTTTTCTTTGTCCTGATTTATGTATAATAAATGTGTAGTTTAGTATCGTGTCCACGCCTCAAGCCTCGTCTGTTGTGCAGTTTACACTGCTGAGTAATGTGTCCTCAAGACTGCACTGCAGCTTGAGTAACAGAAGCACGTTGGGGAGGATGACTGATAACTGATGGATCTCCGCAGTGGCAAGGCTGAGAGGGGTGACGCTCCAGCTGGGGCCGAGCCAGTTGGCTTTTCATGCCCCGATTCTGTACATGGAATTGGGGTGCTGTTGCCCTTTCTCTCAGACAGCAGAATGTCTTGGGGTAACTCGGTTAATCAAATCACATCATGTTCACATATTTCTTGGTCCTGCAACTCTTCACCCACACAGCAAGAGCTAAAACAGCTTTCCAAAGCAGGAAGAAAAAAGTATTGGAGACAAGGAATTTGTGAATCTGTTAATTTTGGTTTCTTTCCATTTCTTATTTTTCCATGCCTAAGTCTTTACTATTCCACATCAGGTTTTTTTTTAAAAGTGCTTATGAAAATCCACCAGCATTTTAGCGCATATTTCTCCTAATCTGCATAGTTTTGCAAAATACTTTTATATGTTGTTTTCACTAATATATGCATTTTTGTACACATTGCTTGGCTGGAGAAGTGCATCACAAAATTTGGAGAAGAGGGAATTTAAAAGGATTTATGTGTGTTGGGTTGTTTTGGAAAGTTTAGATTGGATAGATTTCCCTTTAAATAAGAATTTCTTCTCCATCCCTCCTTGAGAGGCAGCTTACAAACCAGCATTTAAAATAAAAGATCAAAGCAATAAACAGGGCAAATAAAAGCAGCTCATGATTAATAGTAGATATAATATTCAGATTCCCCTCATGCAAATCAAATTGAAACAAAATGATGAAAGCTTTTCTGTTAATTATGACACTTGTGAAGATACATTACTAGAGTGGCTTTAATTTGCTCTGTTCTCATGTTTTCTTTTCTTTTCTTTTGTCCCCAGTGTTGCTTGGGAATTCTAGGAAACCAAAAATAAACTGCAGTTTTGAAATTGGTTGTTAAAATCAGTGGAGTTTTGAAATGTTCAGCCCACCATCTTGATTCAAAATGGTGTCAAATTGCACCCAGGAAGGCCTTTGAGCTGAAAACCATTCTGCAGACCCGCTTTAACCACTACACCGCACTGTATTTTGTAGGTTACGGGATTTCAGGATTTTGTAAGCTACCTTCCAAACATTATCAATATGGCATAATGTAAATATATTAAACATAAAAGTTATAGTTTCCAAGTACTGCAATTGTTTTTACAACAAGTTCATGCTAAGAAGCGATGGATAGAAACTTTGATACAGTTATAAAATGGGTCCTTGTGTTATGTATGAAAGAGTGACATGTCTGTTGTAGCTGTATTCTTGGTGCAACCTTGGTGCCTTAAACAAACAAACAAACAAACAAACAATGCCCAGGTTCTGTACTAGCATTGAATGTATGAATGGTACTGTTTGATCATCCTGGTCTACTGAAGCACACACAGAGCCTTTAAAAAACAAACCAAAAATCCTGCAATTCTTGCTGTTTGAGGTGGGGGTGCAGCTTAATCAATTCTAGGATTGTAAGCAAGGGTGTAGTGCCAACAGGTGCTGGATTTTAGAGCGGAATCTATGTGGCAAGGAGCACCTGTTGAACCCCAATTCCATGGAGTATATATTTTATTTGCAAACATTCCTGTCAGTTAAGGGAAAGGCTCGGGTGTTTTACATAGGCACCAAGGGAGGGCCTCAAGGCCATTGTGCCCATGGATGTCATGTTGGCGATCTCGGCGTTAAAACTATGTGCCTCACTTGTTTGGAGTGACTGGGTTCTGTATGCATGGCTATATTTGTGTGTGGTTTTCTGTACAGCTTTTCCAAACAGAACCAAAATGGCTATGCCACACAGTTTTCCAGATGTTTTTAGAGTACTGCATCTCCCAACAGTCCCACCTAGCCTCAAACAGTCTAACTTAATGTTGGAACATTGAAGGCAGACAAAAGAAAGAGTTTCTTCATGCAGCACATGGTTAAACTATGGAACATGCTCCTTCTTCAGGCAGTGATGTCCACCAACTTCTAAAGGATTAGGCAAACTCATGGAGGGTGAGGCTATGTTCTACCCCCACTGTCAGAGGCAGTAATGCTTCTGAATGCTACTTGCTGGAAATGACAGAAGGGTAGAGTGCTCTCATGCTTGGGTTGCACTTGTGGGTTCATAGAATCATAGAGTTGGAAGAGACCACAAGGGCCATCCAGTCCAACCCCCTGCCAAGCAGGTTTCTCACAGGCATTTGGTTTGCCACTCTGAGAAAGGTATGCTGGGTAAGATGATCCAGCAGGCTGTCCTTACATTCTTATGCCAGTTTGGGGGAGACTGGCCCATGCATATATTTTTGTAGACTTGAAAACAAATGTCTATCCTTTCTTTTTTTTTTTTGTAATTATTTTTATTAAAGATTTTCTTAGGTTACAAAGATAGTGCAATGACTCTTTTTTTTTCATGCATCATTTTTACACATCGATTATAACTTGTTGAGACATTATGAGGAAGGGGGGAAAGAGGTAGGTGGGAAGGGGGGTTGGGTGTGGTGAATTGCCGATATTTCTGTTTTTCTTGATATGTGATGGGGTTCGGCGTCAGCGTCGTTTGTGCAGGTTCTCTGTTGTTTGTTCGTGCTTCTTTGTTGGTGAGAGAGGTCAGGATTTGTCTTAGAATGTGGTTGTTCATTCATGGTTGGCTGTGATGATCCTTAATTTCTTGCGTGAGTGGGGGGGGGGAGGGTGTTTTGATCAAGTTAGCCATATTGATTTGTATGCTGCCGGTAAGCTTTTGTCATTGTCCTGTTGGGTTGTATAAGTGATGAAGGGGAACCATACTGGGGTGAAGGTGTCTTCTTCTGTTTGTCCCCGTGTCAGTTTCAGCTTACTGGTCAGTTTTTCTAGCAGGGCTGTTTCCCATACAACTTGGTACCATTGGTCCAAGCCCACTCCCGATAAGTCCCTCCAGTGCCTGGCTATGATGCTTCTAGTTGCTGACAACAGATGGATTATAAGTTCTTTATGATTTGCGTGAGCGTTGTTATCTTGAAAAATATTTAGTAAAACCAATTCTGGGGTAATTTCTAGCACTTGCTTAGTTATGTTACAAATTTCTTGCATAGATGTCTTCCAGAATGATTGAATTTTAGGGCACTCCCACCACATGTGGAGGTACGTGCCTGTGGAAGTGCATCCTCTCCAACATTTTGATGAGATTCCTGATCGTATTAGTGATAATTTTCGTGGAGTCAGGTACCATCTGTGAGTTAGTTTCAATGAGAGTTCTTTTCATGTCTATCCTTTCTGAATGCAAATAATCCTGAATGCAAACAAAGCAACCACAAATATTGTCAGTACTTTGATGTAGTCTGTTTTGCTATTTATAAGTTCAGAAAAAATGTCTCTCTCTCTCTCTCTGTGTGTGTGTGTTTGATAGCATCATTCTAAATGCTATGCTCATCATATAAAGCTTTTTTACAAAACCATTTGCTTTCTAGATGTTTGAATGAAATGGGACATCTCCAGTTACAAAATTGAACAATACAGAAACATTTTACATTTGAAGTCCCTAATTTTATTTTAGTCACTCGTGTGTGTGTGTGTGTGTGTGTGTGTTAATGCATTTTGCTGTTTAAATTGACTGGCTAAAATGACTGACTAAAGTGCCCTATCTTCAAACCTGGCAAAGAACATCTACATAAAATCCCAGCTACCACATGGTGATAGCCATTTTACATTCATTGTAGCAGAATTGCCTGGAATGCTCCAGAGTGTGGTTTCAAGCTAACTGCATAGCAGGTACCCAGCAGAGGAGTTAATGTATCCTTTTGATCTTTCCCTGATGCAAGATCTTCCTGTGCAGCACTCTTCTTTTCCACTGTTTACAATTCCAATTCCAAATGTCTTTCAGAAATGACATTTTGAGCATGGCGTTCTCCTGCCAAGAAAGGAAGGTGGCGCATCATTCCCTTTGGGGTTCAGATTTTGCCTTCCTTATCATTGAATAATCACGGAAGTTTCCCTAGTGCAATGCAGGAATCTCAACTAAAACATCCATACATTTTGGCTATGCAAAAGTATCAAATTTCTAAATAAAAACACACATATTTAATCCAGGCAAGCAAGCAACATCATCACAGCTCAAGGGGACGTTCCAGTCAGACAACAGGAGTTTTAGGAGGGATTGTGAGAGGCATGGCCTGAGGGGCACCCTCAGCGCCAGAAAGCAGTGTCTGGGGGCTATATATGACTCTCTTCCAAAGACCTGAGGTTCCGTACCATTTTCCTGAATTAAAGTGACTGGGGGAAAGCAGGAGGTTGGGGTAAAAGAGCTGGAACAAAGATAGCTGGAAAACAAGCTATGTCTGGCATGTGCACATATATGTAGAGAGGTGAGTCATTGCAGGGGGTCTGGCTGAGATGATCCTCAGAGTCCCTTCCAACTCTACAATTCTATGATTCTATACAAATGTAAGTCACATCTATTGTTCCATTCAGTTTTGCTCCTGTCACCTGCTCAATACTGGCATGCAGCTCATTCGGTATGGCCCTTTGGCTGAATAAGTTTATTTACTTCTCCCTTGTGGCTTGTCCTCTGTCAGTTCACCCAAGTTCTGCATTGCAACTCAGTTGTGTTTATGGACAGTAAACATGCTGGTGACTGTCCACCTGCATCCACTTGCAGGCTTGCCTGCACCTCCTTCTTGGCCTTCAGGTGCTTCTTCCCCCACTTGTCCCAGCAAAAGTGAGGATGACTGCTGAGAGATGGACTTTTAGTGTTGTGGGAGAGACAGCACTATCCATATATCCCAGCCTTCACCAGTCTGGTGCCCTATGCATGTTTTGGATTACAATTACCATAATCCCTGACCATTGATCATGTTGGCTGATGCTAGTTAGTGTTGCTGTCTGAAATATATGGATGATAACAGAGTAGGAAGGCTGACTGGCAGTGGTTATCCTGTATTTCAGAGAGGAATCTGCCTAGCCCTAGATGGGAAGACTAGGGACCTTCTAGCAATTAGCCACGGCTCTCTACCATCTTAAAACCACCTTAAGGTATGCCTCAATTTCATAGCAACCTCTGTGAAGTCCTTGGGTCTGGGATGGGTAACCTGTGGCCATCCAGCAGTTGCTGAGCTACAAATCCCAAAGAATTTCAAGATTTGTGGATCCCCCCAACACCTTACATCTCCATCTTTAGCAATAGCAGCCTGCCCATATGGGGGCTTTGAATGTCATCTTCTGCAACATTAGGTTCAGTTCATTATTTTTACTGTTAGTTAGCTCACTAAGTAAGCTGCAAAATAAAGGGTAAGGGTACTTGATATTTAGACCATATTGCCCATCCTCCTGCTGCAATCTGTCAATTCTGTTGTCACTCCCACTATGCAAGTTCCAAACAAAACAAACAAAACATTATAAAAATGGAAGGAACATATGTAGGTAGATGCAAAGAAACTTGCTCTGTCATATGCCGGTTCATTCAAATCTCTTGGGTCTCCTTCCTCTGTGTCCTGCACATAGCTGCCAAGTTTTCCCTTTTCTCGTGAGGAAGCCTATTCAGCATAAGGGAAAATCCCTTAAAAAAGGGATAACTTGGCAGCTATGGTCCTGCTCCCCCCCCCAATAGTTTTTCCTAAGGCTACGAGAAACATCATACTTTACTCTTATTCCAACCACTTTTTGCAAACCAATGTACTACAGTGTTTAAGACTTTGCTTGTTTTCTTCTCATGCTGGGTAAAATAGAATGCATACACACCATACCCTTGAAGCACACGACCTCCCACCCTAAAGAATCCCAGGAACTGTCTGTACTCTTTGTAAAGCTACAATTAACAGACTACGGGTCCCAGGAGTCTTTGTGAGAACACATGTGCTCTAAATGTGTGGTGTCTTTGTGGCATATGCTCTTCAAGGACCAAACTACATGTTATGCTATTTTCACTTTAAAAAACAAACAAATGGAGGAAAGCGTAAGAACCTAAGAACCACTTTGTTGGACCAGGCCAAAGGCTCATTTAGACCAGTGTCCTGTTCTCACAGTGGACAATCAGATGCCCCATTGGGAAGCCCATGTGCAACAGCCCTCTTCCTCAGTTGTGATCCCCCATAAACAGATTTTCAGAGGCTTCAGAGCCCTGCCAGTCCCTGACAATGTTTTCACCACACATGATGGCAGCAAATTCCTTTTTTAACTGCTCTGCGCTGTGTGAAGAAGTGAATGTAATGACATATGCTGTTGAGGGCTACTAGCCATGGTGACGTTGCTTCTTCCCCACATTTGGAGGCTGTAATGCTTCTGAATACCAGTTTCTGGAAACCAGATGAGGGGAGAGTGCTATTGTGTTTGGGTCCTGCTTGTAGGCTTCCCATAGCCATCTGGCAGGCAGCTGTGAGAACAGGGTGCCGGGCTAGATGGGTGATTGCCCTGATCCAGCTGATGACTCTTCTGTTCTTATGCCTTAAAGGACAACACAGCCTGGTACCCTTGATTTGTTGGGCTGGCTGGAGCTGATGAGAGTTGTAAAATCTGGAGGGGACCAGGTTGACAAAGATTGGGCTAATAGATTTATTGCAGCAAAAGCTGTATTGGGTCAGAGCTCACTTTGTCAGATCTATGAAGTGTTGCTCTCAATTGGCAAATACAAACCCACATGCAGATAGAAAGAAGAGCTGAAGTTGTTAAATTGGAGTGATTCCAGAAACCTCAGCAATCCACAAAAGGCATGTCACCTTTCAGGCTAGAAGCTAACCCATTACCCTTCCTGCATCTTACACAGCTTGCTTCAACCGCTTCATCTCAAAGCTGGTCATGCTGGGCAGCTCTTTATTTGGCGAGTGTAAAATTATTCTGGGCTGCTCCTCAGATGAAACGAACTACCCCTCTGGAGAGTAGAAGTATATCCCAGTTCCATCAGAGGCGACAGGCACCACCCCCCCTAACTCAGTATACATTGCAGATGCAAATGTTTTATATATTAGCAGTTTAAATTATTTATTAAAGCTGTCAACTGGCAAGGGAGGAAATTGAAAGGGAATTCCGAATGAAATGTTATAAAATCACAGCTACATGCACTGATATTTCTGATTCAGCTGCTTTATAAAGTAGCACACAGATTCTGAACATGGCAGATGTGGTTCTGCACTTATCTCTCCATGGTGGTTTGCTACAATTTAAAACAAACAAACAAACATGAAAAACAATTTTAAACAAATCTCAGTCACAGAAATAATGGGGGTCCACACACCCATCCCCCACCCACATACCCCGCCACCTGCACACAAGCACACACACATGATTAATGAGGTGCCTCTTCAACATTTGCCAAAAACTGTGTGATGAAGTTGCCAGATGCACCTCTGTGGGAACTTATGGGCCACCCTATCCCAAGTTTCTGGGGGCGGGGTGGAACATCCAAGAAGCTTCTCTGTGTCAAACCCAGTAAGGTTTGTAGGAAAGGAACATATGGTTGAACAGATCCGCATTGCTACCTGAATGAAAGTACACACTAGGGGTGCCAACCTGAACAAAAAAAGGGGGAGGTGAGCTCTGCCCTATATAATCGACCACAAGACACAGCATGCACACACACTATTTGAACGACAATGCCTATCAATTTTTTTTGGGGGGGAGGCCCCCTCAAATATTTTATTGGGGGAGTTGAAGTGTCCTTGGCCCCTAGGAGTTGGCTCCTATGGTACACACTGTCTTCAGTCGAGCTGAAGGCATAAGAGAGCACCAGGGGGAAGAATATGCCAAAGAAAGTTGGGGTGAGAGCACAGCCCTGTTTCTCATTGCTCTTTATAGGTGCCGTGAGTATGAGCCATCATAGTGAGTGGTGCCACACAAGATTCAATCATATTGTGAAGCATAGGTGGGCATCCTATATTGTTGAACAGTGTGAAGGGTTCTTTTTGGCTGATTAGGTCCAAGGCCTTCATCAGGACCATGAAGGCGATGTAGAAGGGGCATCTCTGCTCTTGGCATTTCTCCTGCAGCTGGCACAGTGAGAGAATGATGCCGACTATGGGCCTCTGAGCTCTAACGCTGCATTGTGGCTCAGGATAGACCTCGTCAGCAAGTGACTGTAACCTGTTGAGAACTACACGGGCAAAGGCTTTCCCCACAGTGCTCAGCAGAGAGATGCCACAGTAGTTGTTAGAGTCATTGTGGTCACCTTTGTTCTTGTAGAGAACAATGCTGGAGTCACATAGGCCCTGTGGCATGGATCCTGTTTCCCAACACTGCAAGAGGAGGCCATGGATTTAAGCCAGCTTTCCACATTTTTTTGGTGCACCACTGCTCTCCTGGCTTCCAAACACAGTATGTCACTAGCGACCACCAGTAAGAAAGCAGGGAGGCACCCATTTTCAGCCAAAACAGAATTAAAAAGGAACCCAGAAAAGGGGAAACAGAAAAGGCTGGGAGAGGAGGAGAGGGGGTAGGGAAGAGTTGGAAGGAGAGGGGTGACAAAAGTGAGGTGAGCTATATGATTAAGTGCAAAAAATCATGTTTCAAAGAGCTCTGTTTGAATGGTATTTAATTTGTGTAATCAAATGAGTCGTGTGTTTGTGAAAACATTTAAAAAAAATTGGGGAGGGAAGCTGTCAGTATATTGTAAGTGGATTACTGATTTTTAGGATGCATTGAAAACATAAAATAAAACTGCTTGTCTTGTTCTTTGCTGCAGCCATCGCTTGGCCCCCCGTGCATGTGTAATATGCAGTATCTTTGTTTTGTAAAATTTATTTCTTAATCTGTATGTTGCAGTGCCCTGAATCATGGGCTTTGTGAAATGTGTAATTATGAATTTCCTTCCCTTTTGTTGTTTAAATTCTGTGCCATAAGTTTCCATTAAAGCACACATGAGGCACAACAACTAAACTTAGAGTACCCAAAACAAGCATAAAATGAATTGACAGCATGTGTTTCAACTTGTAAATTCAGGCGTGTAGAACGTGATATAGAAAGACACACATTCATAAGTGGGCCAAATGTACAGTTGCCACAGGAGCCATAACTTCTGACTTTTCTGAACTTGGGCACATTGCAAATGTATCAGTAGCAATAATTTAATTGTTTTACATTGTTTGCCAAGAATTCTCTGTAGCTCACTGGTTCTCAGTGTATATCTTGTGCCAGCTGGAGATTTGCTCTATTGTTTACATCTGGCAATGCAACACAGTATTTTTAATGCACAGATGACTCACTTAGAACTCTTGATTTTTTTTATGAATCCCTGATGCCTTTTGAAACTGCTCTATTCCTTCTTTCCTTCCTGTTCACTCCTCCTTGTTTCTTGCCATTCTGGTAGGTGGGTGTACCGCACTAATGTCGGGAAGGAAAGAATGAAGGAGAACCTACACAAACAAAGCTGACATCAAGCCCTACATATATTAAGCAAAACAGAAACATCGTCACCTAATCCTAATTCACAAAGCAACATAAAGAGTGCTAGCGTGAATCATTGATTTGTTAGAGAATGCAAAGAGCCTGAGAAAGAATTAAAGGTAGCCTTTATCCAATGTATTAATAACAGTGATCTGGTTTTCAGCAGGTACATTTTGAATGACATAAAAAATAGGGAGTTGAACAAGCCCACTGCTATCATATGCCTTTCCGATGGGAAATGGCGAAGGGCCACAGCTTAGAGGTAGAGCATCTGCTCTGCATGCAGAAAGTCAATCACTGGAAACCTCCAGGTGGGGCTAGGAATGCCCCCAACTGAAAACCTGGAGAGCTGCTACCAGTGTTTCCCTAGATGTTGAGTCAAGGAAAGCCGCTACCAGGAAAACACTCAAAATTGAGTGTGATATTGGAGGCCTACAAAGTGCAACATCTTGAAAAGTAAGTTGCTATCCTTAAATAAAACTTCCCTTCCTCTGAGAAGGACTATTATTATATTCCCTGTTTTTAACATTTATTTCAGTGTCTTAACAACAGACAGGGTATGTTTTCTGTTATGCCCTGGGGGCTATAATAAGGAGACTGGAATGGAGGAGATATTTGAGACTTCTGCAGCTTCTGAGTGCTCCATCTGGCATTTATGTTTCCATTTTGGTACACCTGATTTGTGTACAGTGGTACATCGGGTTACAGATGCTTCAGGTTACAGACACTTCAGGTTACAGACTCTGTTAACCCAGAAATAGTACCTCGGGTTAAGAACTTTGCTTCAGTATGAGAACAGAAATCGTGCGGTGACAGCGCGGCGACAGCGGGAGGCCCCATTAGCTAAAGAGGTGCTTCAGGTTAAGAACAGTTTTAGGTTAAGAACGGACCACCAGAACGAATTAAGTTCTTAAACCGAGGTACCACTGTATAAATGTTTTAACTATGCATACATTACCTGTTAAAAACTTGCCAGCAGAGGTCACTGTGTTCATGTAGTGCTCCATTCTTAAAATGCACAGCATTTTTGAACTTCATAGAAACTTCTTTTTAGTGCAGAGATATGTGTTTACTAATGAAAACATAGTTTGAAGCTATATATTTAGCATCTTAGAGATATTTAATGACTCGCAAGGATATTTGACAAAATTAAGCTGTACAATTTAAGACTATTGGGGAATGTATGAGAACTGCTCTGCACCCTTGCTCTCAATTTTCCTTTCCAAAGGGGGTATTCCAGGGCATTTTCTGGGGGGGAGGGAAGTACCATAGAATGGAGATCTATGTTAGATCCTCAGCCCATTCATCTGACCTGACAACCCAGCATAGAAAACTACTTTAAAAACTTGTTTTGCTTGTGGCAGGCTTAGGCAGAGCAGCTGTGCTGCTGCTGAATGGGGTTTGGCCTCTGGTGTTCCTTAACACCAGCTTAATTTATGATGGCTTGCTTTATGCTAATTTCTGGTGCATAGGATTCCTCCCTATATATGTAAGTATATGAAATCCATGTTTTTAATTCATAGTTACTCAGTCCCCCCACTCTCAAAATATTGATTCCTGTAGATCCACATCTGGAAATATTTGTATGTGTGTGAATGAACTCTGGGACCTCCAGTGCTCACACTTAAATATATTAATTCTAATTGAAGCACCAGACCGTGCATATAAAGATTCTAAAATGGGCATAAGCCATTTATATTGTAGTCCAGCCAGTTTGGAAACTCTTGTCATATATATTTTCACTGAAAGATTTATGATAATGGTGTAGGAGCTGTCTATTCCAGTAAACAATTCTTTTTGTAAAAAAGAGACCTGAGCAGAAATTAGTTTTTAATCTCCTCCTCAAGATCCGTTTCCTTTCTTTTCTTTCCGATCTGTCAGTTTTAAAGAGCGTTTTTTAAAAGCTCTGCTTGTTATGAGCTGCTCCTTGCTTCTTCTTGTCTCAAGCAGTTTGCATGATTTCCTGATAAAAAACTAGTATTGAGTCTCGCAAGTCGGCTATGAAAGATACTTATCTCGTTGGAATAAAGGATCATGTGGCATGCTGTGAATAGACTTTGTTTGGCTTGCTGATATTGTATTGATATTTTTAGCTCATTGTCAATGCTAGATGCAGATGTATTAATAGACACCCTAGTGCCAGATTCATCCTGGAATTGGCTTTGTTCTAAATTTGGGGTGCTTTTTCAAGGACAGCATCATAGCAAAACAAACAGGTGGTTAAGGATGAGTGATTTCATGAGTGCCGTGGAGACAAAAGAACATAAGAAGAGCTGGCTGAATCAGGCCAATGGCGCATTCTAGTCCAGCGACTTGTTCTCACAGTGGCCAACCAGATGCGTATGAGAAGCCCATAGGCAGGATTTGACCACAAGAGCACTCTTTCTTGATGTGGTTTCCAGAAACTGATATACAGAATCATTACTGCATCCTGTTGCAGAGGCAGAGGTTAGCCACCCTGGCTGGCAGTCTTTGATACCCCTCTACTCTATTAATACTCCTTTAAAGTCATCTAGGCTGGTGGCCATCAATTCCTCCTCTGGGAGCAAGTGCCATAGTTTAATGCTGTGCTGTGTGGAGAAGTATTTTCTTTCTTGGAGGGGTGGAGGGTGGGATCAGGATAAGGGATCGGAGGAGTTGGAGGAAAAAGATCTGTGGGGTGTGACCCAGTGGGCTGGGCTGGGATATGCCCAGGCCCTACAAGGCATCAGAGTTGCCCAGGGATGTTCCTCAGATGAAAAGAAGGACATTCATCACTCCTACCCAACTGACGCTCCTCAACCCCCTCCCCATTTTTGTGTCCCCCACCTACACAGAGCATTTCCTATCGGAAGAAGCGCAAATGCCATCACCATCAGACCAATGGGACACAATATACACACCCTCCACTGTCCTGAGAAAACCCCTCAGTCCTAATTTTATTTTATTTGTTGGTAGATTTGCAAAAAGAAAAATACACACCAATAAGTTTTAGAAAGGGGCAAGATTAGACACCGATGCACGAATCATCTTTTTTTTAAAGAATCAAGACTCCTTCCACTCCGCCCTGCTCCCTCTTTCTTCCCACCCAGGGCAGCCCTGCCCTGTGCCCTCTGCCTATCCCTTAGACGCGGCACATCACATGGGGCTGGATCGCGGTGACTGCAGCCTCTCCTCCTCCTTGCCTTCTCTTTAGCAGCCACTACAAGCTGCCCAAGGGCGGAGGCCGGCAGCAGCAGTCATGGAAAGGTCGCGGAGAGGCAATGGGATGCTCCTTCACCACCGCTGCTCAGAACAAGTGCTGGCTCACCCTCCTCCCTGAACTTGGCAGCGGTGGCACTGGCAGAGGAAACAGAGCCATTCCAGGATCAAATCAGAAGCTAGAGTGGCTTTTGTCATTCTGGGACTGTCCCTTGAAAATCAGGACACTTGGAGGGCATCTGTTTGCTTGCCCGGTCAAAAGATGCATTCTGTTTGCCACACCAAAGCCATGCCTACCCCACTGCTTTCCAGCACGAGTCTAAGGGGTGTAATCAATCTCTTGGCTTGCTTAGCTATGCATGTTGTGCTTTTGACCTGTGCTATGCCTATGTACCATACTGAATTGAGCATTAAAGCTTCTTCTTTTTGCAGAAATTGTAACCCAAGTTTGAGTTTTTCATCCAGTGCAAGTCAGGACAAGAGAAAGCCATGCCTTAGTAAGCCAAGCCTTGGCTTAGGTGAGTGCAGAGCTGGAATGCAAAGGACTGGGTAGAGGGACAAAGCAGCTGCAAGCTCCTCTACAGGAGGCCATGCTTTAGCACACAGTCATAGTAAGCCATAGTTGACCTTATCCTGCTGTGCAACCCAGACCAAAGAAACAAACTATAAAATATAATAGTAATGCAAATGATTAAAGTTCATGGCTATATAACTGCAAGCGTCCATCCCCCCCATTTTTAAACTGTTGCTTTCTTTTCATTTTAAAGGTAAGGAATGCAGTGGTTGCAACCAAGGGACATTAATGCTGGAGCTGTAACTATATGCCCCTGCAAGGAACAGAAGGGAAAACAGAGGGCACAGTATTGTGTGGAATGATTAGGTGACAAACTAATGAGCCTTGAGGGGTAGGGAAATTGACTACAAAAAGCAATTAAATAGGCACCAGACATTTTGAATGCAGTACTCTTCTGTAAACATTAAATACCACTGGGATTTGTTCATTAGAAGTGCCATTAAATATTAGTAAACAATACATAAAAATCCACTTGAGATGTCTAGGTTTGTAATCTTAAAATGCCCTCCCTTTACCTTGGTCATGACCTTACAAGTGATGCTATCAAAGTGGCTGAAAGGAGCAGGGGGCCCGAAAATATTTTAAACACTGTTCATTATGCAAGGGTTCTATATAAAGACACCTTCCCCCACCTGCCACCTCTTGAGTGATGGAGGTTTTAATTTATAAAAAAAATGCTTAGAAAGCTTCTAGAAAGAGCAACAGCAGTGTTGATAGTTGTTATCTAGCATTTCTTTCCTGCTGTTGTACAATAAGTGCCCAGAAAAAGCTTACACAAATAAATAGAGTTAATGTGTAACTTCATGACCATGGCAAAGAGCTCCTTTTAACCAAACAACACCACATTTTTGTAATAACGATATCATCAACAGATCTGAATTTATCAAGAATTAGAATGGTGTATGTCTATTCTGGCACTCATTTGCAAATGTCCCATTTAGACTTCCTAATTCCTTCACAAAGTTTTTTTTTTAAAAAAATGATTTTCAGTTATAGACATTTCAATAGTTTTACAGTCATTTTAACATTTCAAAACTCGACTTACTTCCTCCTCTTTCTGCAGTTACTTAAATTTATTTTTATAATTTCCTGTATATTCTAAATTAACTTACTCTTTTATTCATCTACTTTAATTATGTACTCTTATGAAACTGCAGGTTATTACAATAATCCTGCCAATGTCCTTATCTGTTTACAATTTGTTTGTACTTATTCAATAAAAAAGTTTGTTATCTTGATTTCTTATTTTACTGGCATGTTTTGACATTTTTGCATAGTTCATAAGTTTTTGTATCCATTCTTCTTTCGTTGCGACATCTTTCCATTTTTGTGCAAATAACATTGTTGCCACTGTAATCGCATACATGAATCAATTTCTATATTGTTTAGGTAGTTCTACCCCTATAATTCCCAGAAGTAAAATACAATGGTCTGTTAAAGATTAAAAGCTTCCCTAAACAGGGGAAAAGTCTGGTAGTTGCTTTTCTTTTTGACATATGGTGAGAGGGCATTCCACAGGGCGTGTGCCACTACAAAGAAGGCCCTCTGCCTGGTAACTTGGCTTCTCGCAGCAAGGGAACCACCAGAAGGCCCTCGGCACTGGACCTCAGTGTCCGGGCAGAACAATGGGAGTGGAGACGCTCCTTCAGGTATACTGGACCGAGGCCACTTAGGGCTTTAAAGGTCAGCACCAATACTTTGAATTCTGCTCGGAAGCGTTCTGGGAGCCAATGTAAGTCTCTCAAGAACGGTGTTATGTGGTCTCAGTGGCTGCTCCCAGTCACCAGTCTAGCTGCCGCATTCTGGATTAGTTGTAGTTTCCAGGTCACCTTCAAAGGTAGCCCCACATAGAGCACATTGCAGTAGTCCAAGTGAGAGATAACCAGAGCATGCACCACTCTGGCAGGACAGTCTGCGGGCAGGTAGGGTCTCAGCCTGCGTACCAGATGGAGCTGATAAACAGCTGCCCTGGATCCACAGAATTGACCTGTGCCTCCATGGACAGCTGTGAGTCCAAAATGCAGGTAGTTGCTACAATGGACAATATTTGTGACAGGGACTTGTAGAATAATTTAGAAAGGGTAGCCATTTGAGGGTTGCTTTTCCATTCCTCATTCAGCTAGACTCCTCAATCTCCCAGTGTGTGCGATTGCAGCATGTTGCTTGTCCACACTATGGCAGTAATCCTTCCCAACAAAAAGAATATATTGTGTTTCCACTGCTCTTTTAAAAACTGGGATGTTAAGCTCATTGAGAATCTTGAGCCAGAGCCTCTAGCAATGGGTCCCAGGTGCTTAATTTTGTGCCACCACAGAAACTTATAGAGGATAGAGCAGCTGGCTATACAATGCAGTATTATCACTTCAGATAGGGCAGTCCTATAGCTACTGCCTCTGGGGTCAATGGGTTTTTACCTGGTCCTGCATGGATTCTGCCACTACCTTGGATCCCCTATAAGAGCGGCTTGCTGCTCAGGAAGGCTTCTCTGACTGACTGCCCTGCCTTGACTGCCTTTTTATCGTCTAGTTAGATTGTCTGCCTGATTGGAACTTACTTGCCTCCAGGCTACCATCTCTGACAAGAGGAAGGTTCTTTACTCCATTATGCTGAGGTTGAGAAGTGCCTTATCCAAGGCAGCCCAGGGAGATTGGATGCAACCCAAACAATGAACCACATCCCACTGCTCTAAATATATATATATACAAATAATTGAGCTATCTTATTTGCTCCATTATTTTGCCTCAGGCAAACATGCAAGATGCTTCTTCAAGAGCCTCAGCTGTCACTCCCCCGCCAACCCGCAAAACATGTGTATACAGTTAAGACAATCAAAGGCATCAGGTGCTCTTGAATGTTGTGTATTCCGGTGCAAGTAAATGTTGCTTTCTGTGTTAGATATAAAAGGAAGTAACCGTTCTTATCACAGTCAATAGGTGGCTTGGACTTGGCAAAATAGTATTTATTTACTCTGATCATAAAAGAGAGCATTCTGTTTTTGAAGTGTTTTATCTTTAAAGTCACTGCATTTTTTGTGTGCAAACATAACATTACAATTAATGGTCACAGTTGTTGGGATTGAGGATGGAGGATAATTTTGTTTGGTCTGCATTTTTTAAAATGAACTGACCTAAATCGCATTTGCAAGGGGAAAAAAAACGAATCAGAAAAGGGTTGTATCCAAGTAACTTTTACCTATTTAAATTAATAGGCTTAAATTATTCATGCCATAAATTTCAGTGGGTCTTCTATGAGGAGGTATAATATTGGATATGGCCCAATGTAATTATCATTTGGTTTTTGCACTTCTCTGAATTTTGTGAAACAGTCCTCAATTTAAATAAGTAACAAAAAGCATAAAAACACATATTTTACAATAAAATGCAGTTAGAAATGCATATGTGGTAAAATATGTATTCAAATATGAATCTTCAAATGAATTTTTAAAAGAAATTCACAGATTAATGTCGAAAAGGGACAGAATAGACCTATAAATCAGCAGTTGAGAAAGTGAGGTAAACCAGAAGTAGGATGATCCATTCATCCCTAGCTAGGGCCTGATTCACATTTAATCCTGGAGTTCAGCTTCCGTCAGCCCTAGCCATCATGGCCAATGGTCAGGGATAATGTGTGAGATTCAGTCCAAAACACTGCAAAGTAGGGAAGGCTGCTATATAGTAACTGAACTGTTCATAAGAACTTAAGGAGAGCCTGCTACATCAGGCCAGTGACCCATGCACTCCAATATCTGGTTGTCATAGTGGCCAATCAGGTACCTATGGGAAACCACCAAGCAGGAGCTGAGCACAAGAGCACCCTCCCTCCTGTGGCTTCCAGCATCTGATACCCAGAAGCATTACTATGGATGTAGGGCAGGGGTCAGCAAAATTTTTCAGCAGAGGTCCACTGTCCCTCAGACCTTGTGGTGGGCCGGACTAAATTTTTTTGGGGGGAAATGAATGAATTCCTATGCATTTTAAATAAAAGGACACATTCTACTCATGTAAAAACGCCAGGCAGGCCCCACAAATAACCCAGAGATGCATTTTGAATAAAAGGACACATTCTATCCATGTGAATAGAATGGGATTTAGAAGGTGATTGGGCTGCATCCGGCCCCCGGGCCTTAGTTTGGGGACCCATGATGCAGGGCATAGCCCTTGATAGCTAGTAGCCATTGATAGCCTTATCCTTCATGGATTTGCCCATTCCTCTTTTAAAGCCATCCAAGTTGGTGGCCATCAGTGCTTCATGTCAGAAGTGAATTTCATAAACTATGCACTGTGTGGAGAAATCCTTTTTTTATATCTGTCCTTTATCTTCCAACATTCAGCTTCACCAAATCCTCACAAGTTCTCTAGTGTTATGAGAAACAGAGAAAAACCTCTCTCTCTCGCTCTCTCTCTCTCCACTTTCTCCATGCCATGCATATTTATATAAAGATCTATCATGTCACCTCTTACTCTCCTTTTCTCTAGACTATAAAGTCTCAAGTATCAGAAGCTTTCCTCATAGAAGAGTCGCTTGATCGTTTTGGTTGCCCCTTTCTGAACCTTTCCCAGCTCTACAATACCCTTTCTGAGGTGAGGCAACCAGAACAGCACAGAGTATTTCAAATGCAGTTGCAGCACATATTTGTATAAAGGCATTGTGATACTGGCAGTTTTATTTTCAGTTCCTTTCCTAACGATCCCTAGTATGGAGCCTGTCCTTTTCACAGCCACCACATGCTTTGTTGGCCTCTGTTGAATAGCCAACAAACTGTAGGTTTTGAAGGCTTTTTGGAACACCAGATTTGTTGATTATCCCTTGCAAGAAACCAAATTGAGAGATGACCTCTGGATTGTTGTCTAAACTTGTTTCCTGCAAAGAGTATTCATTCACAGAAGGCCCTTTTTGAAATGGCTGTGCAATTTAAACAATTGTAATGTAGTGGCACACAGGGGGAAACACTGTTTTAATCCCTAAAAAGAATCCTACAAGACTCCTCTGTACAATGAAATGAGAAGTCAAAGGAAATAAGATGGCTTTTGTTGTGAGGAGGAGTTTGTTCCTCTTGGTGAATTCTAAGTAACTGTGGAGAGTGCAATATGTGGGCAATATCATTCCAAGCGCTGGAGGCGTAAATGATATTAGATTGTGATTGCTATTATAAATGGGCTACTTCAGAGTCCCTATTTACAAGTCTTGCTAGTACTATGCACCATATAAAAAAAATCTAAATAAAATTCTCAGAGAAATACAATATTAAATCAAATCTTTCTGTTATCCTGCTGGTGGTTATGAGAAGCTAGACAGGCTTTCAATGATAAATTCATAATTCTCACTGTCTGTGAAGCTCTCGGAATAGTGGGTAGGGGTGGGGGGGTGGATGCCTCTTTGTAATGTTGTTTTAGTCTAAGCTGTGAGCTGAATACAAAATTTATTAAAGTAAAATCCAATACAGGGTAAGAAGTGGAAGGGTGACAATTGATTAAAAAAGCATGTTTCTGATGTGGCTTGAGGGGACCAGAAGTAAGACTTTTTTTTCTAGTGGGATTTATTCACTTCCTTTAAAGGAAATACACTAGAATGTGATTGAATTTCCCCCAGAAAATGGGTGGGAGTGTGGGAAACTTAGGGTTTTTCTTGATTCGGTTGCCAGTTGTGATAGATTATATTTTATGATGTATTATAAAGGAGAACAAGACTTCACAGCAACAAATGTTTTGCGAGTCATTTTATGATGTTAATATTAGTTGTATGTTTTAAATGCATACTTTGTCCAACACTGCAGGATTCAGTGACAAGTTGGGGAGAGAAATTCTCCAACTCTGACTCCTCATCTGTGGACAAATCAGGGGAGATGGGAACAGAAAGTTTAGTTTAGTTGAAATTTCCTTCCTTGTAACTTGAAGGCATTGGTTAGGGTCCTATCCTCCGGAGCAGCAGAAAACAAGCTTGTTCCATCTTCCATGTGACAGCCCTTCAGGTATTTGAACAGGGCCGTCTTAAGGTCATCGGGCGCCCCCCCACTCTTAAAAAAAAGGAAAACTCTTACCTGGCATGCCGGACGGCGGGAGCCTCACAACGGCCCCCGCACCTCACAGCAGGGCCGCGCTGTGCTGGAGGCCGCCTGCCTGTCTGATGCCGCAGGATTGAGTGGGGGAGGGGGCGCCGCTGCTCCGTGCGGCCTTCCTCCCTTCTCCCAGCGGAGCGGGGTGCCTGGGCAGGCCGTGCCATGCCAGGTTCCTTCCCGCCAACAGGGCGCTGCGTTTCATTGGTAGAGATGCTACCATGTGGCGTCACCTCTACCAATGAAACGCAGCGCCGGGGTGAGGGATGACCCTGGCGCTGCAGAGCGGAACAGGGTCCTAGTGCCCCTGTTCCGCTCGCTTCCCTCCCTGCTCTCGCGGCGCGGCTGGTGGAGGGAAAAGGGAGGCTGCCACGAAGTTCCCCCACTTGCTGGGGCGCCCCTCAGCGCCCCCTGATAACCCAGGCGCCGTGGTGCATTGTGCCACTAGAGTCAATGGGCGAGCCGGGCCTGTATTTGAAGATGGTTATCATATCCCCTCTCAGTCTTCTCTTTTCCAGGCTTAACATACCCAACTCCCTCAACTGTTCCTCATATGGCCTGGTTTCCAGACCCTTGATCATTTTGATCGCCCTCCACTCTTACACATTTTCAGTATCCTTCTTGGTGCCCAGAACTGGACACAGTTACTCCAGGGAGGTTTGACTAAGGCAGAATAGAGTGGTACTAATACTTCCCTTCACCTTGACACTTAACTTCTGTTGATGCAGCCTATCATTGCATTGGCTTCCTGCCCCCTGCTGCATCACACTCTTGCCATGTTATCCTTGTGGTCCACTAAGACCCCTAGATCCTTTTCACATGTACTTCCATCAAGCCAGTTGCTTCCCATCCTGTATCATTGTTGAACAACTGTGGGGCCCAGGACAGAATCCTGTGACACTGACTTGCCACTTTTTTCCAGGATGACAAGGAATCATTGGTCTGCACTCATCCACCTCACAGTAATATTGTTTAGCCCACATTTTACCACTTCTCCATAAGAATATGATGGAGGACTTCTTTATTTCGTTTTTATTAGTTATTGTAAGACCACCCTGGGAACTTTTAATTAAATGGCACTGCATCATTGTTTTCAAGAAGTAAAAAATGGTTTATCAGTGCCTTTTCCCTGCATCCCTCATTTTATTGCATTGAGTCAGACCCTTTGTCCATCTGTCTCAATGTTATCAACACCTTTGATCCTCCTGATTTTGATGAACTACAGCTCTCTTCATCCCTGGCCGTTGGTTATGCTTGCTAGGGCTGATGGGACTTGAAGTTCATCAACATCAGGAGGGCCAAAGGTTTCCTTTACCTGGTATAGACTAACTGGCAGTGTCTCTCCAGGGTTTCAGGCAGGGTGCTTTCCCAGCTCTACTTGGAGATGCAGGGGGTTAAAAATGAGAACTTCTGCATGCAAAGTAGATGCTCTTAACAACTGAGCTATGGTCTTTCTTCAGGAAGTGACTTTGTACTATTTCCTGTATAACTGGATATACAAAGGAACAGTGTATTGGGGTAACTCCATGTATTGATAATTCAGTCTTTCGAGCATGCAATGTTTGTTTTCTATTTAATTTTGAATGGTTTTTAAAAACCTCTCTGAGCATTACATTGTTCATCTCTCTTGGTTTTCTGAGAAAGAAGACCCCCCCCCTCCGGTACAGTGGTGCTTCGATAATGCTTGAAAAAGCATCTTGAAAAACACTTTTTCTCACTTAAAATATTAATGTTGAGTTTTTTGTTTCAACATCCTACATTTGGCTTGAAATACTAGGGGGAAATCAAGTGTAAGGGAGGAAAAAAACTTTTATGGATAAATATATTGATAGTTTGCAGTATAAAAGTGGAAATATGTTACCATTTGGTTTCTTAAAAGGTTGGGTTTAAGAGAATAAAAACTTTACTTTGAAAAAAAAGTATATATAGATGAAATATGCTGCTATGTCAATGACTCTGAGCCAGAAACTGCAGCTGCTATATTGTGGAAATGGAGAACAAAGTTTTTGCCCTCTACACATATTATTGAGTTGAATTCTGCTGAACAATCAAGAAGTAATGAAAGCAAGGGGTTATTTGCCTACACTTGGAATCTTGTAATCAATCCGAAACCTACTTTAATTGTTACCTAAGTGAATGGGCTATTACATATAAAAATGGAACAAATAGAAGTAATTTTCATATCAGGCTGAGGATTTAAATGAGGTATACAGTGTATCAGTAACTTAGTGTTCAGAAATGTTTCCAATGAGCACTAAAATAGAATCTTGTATTAATTTTATTTATTTGCAACCTACAAGGTGGGTGGAATAATTGTTTGATTGAAATACGTAACTACTTCAAGTAGCACCATATTCTCATCCACAATATTTAGCCTAATGTCTCATAATAAACCTGAGTACTGTAGTAGATAGAACCATGGAATTGTAGAGTCCCCAAGGATCATCTAGTCCAACCCCCTGCAATGCAGGAATCTCAACTAAAACAGGATGCAACCTAAGATGTATCAGTTTAAACAGAAAAGAGACAGAGAGGTCAGCTTAATAGGTTAAAGGTAAAGGGAAGCTGGAGGTCTCTCATTCTATCTGTCAAACCTCTCTTCTGCAACTTTTAGCTGGTTAAGTCCTTAGAATGCCTCCTACAGGCAGTTATATACATTCCATTGCACCTTTCTAAGAATTAATTCTAATACAGTTGGAATGAAGCAGTGTGGGGCAGACCTTTTTAGGGCACTCCACATCTGATTTCTTTGTCCTCTTCAGCACCCATACAGGTATCACCTATATAAAATCTATGTCTAATTCATAAAGATGCTTGTTCTTTCCCCATCTCTGCACATAGTTGTATGCATTTAAAGCAGGGGTAACCAGGATGTCTTCCAGATGCTTTTGGGCTACAGTTCCCATCACCCCTGGTCATTGGCTATGCTGGCTGGGACCGATGGGAGTTGTAGTCCAGTGATGCCTGGAGGTCACAATATTGCCTAGCCCTCATTTACAGGGTGGTTGCCACCTTGAGGTTCCATTGGGTATAACGCAGTTGCATTGTGTGGAGCCACAAACCAAAAGGTTGGTGGTTCAGTGAAGTTGGGTGATGTCATGAGTCTCATGGAGATGTCATAGAGGAAGTGGTCTGATCCTGAGAATGGGAGGCGCTCTGAATGTTGGAGCTGGATGACCATGGGGAGGGCCCTAGCAGGATGGGGGAAGTGTTGCTGGGGACCCCAAGAAGTGCCAGAGTCCAAAGGAGGAGCTAGCAGCTTGCAGGATGGAGAGTTAGATCCAGGGATGGACCAAGAGGGTTAGCAGAGGAGTCTTCTCTTCTGATGGCACAAGGCATCCCGGATCAGATTCCTCCTGCCATGGAGTCAGCCCCAGCTCCTCCCTCTGTTGAGAGTAAATTGGATGCTGAACCAATTCCGCCTCCATCTCCTAGCACACGGAGATGCCAGTGCTGGCATGAACAGACCTTGCAAGCTGAACCAACCAGCAGTGGTTCCTGTCTGCTTGTCAAATTTGAAGACTCCAGCCATTTGCCATGTTGGTGCTTTGCCCATCCTGCCCCTGAAAAGGAACGTCCAAGGGGGCATGTTGCTTAGTTTGCACCTGGTCATTTATCTATTCCTCTTAGACACCTGCTGTACCTTGTAATTGTGCCTTGCTTATGTACTTCTTTGGTTTAAGCATTGAAGTTTTTGGTAGAAACCAAGCTGGGAGTTCAAGTCCTTCATCTGGCAGTCAGGGTCAGCACAGGTGACTGCATCAAGCAGCACATTTCCACTGAGAGCATATATTTCTGAAAATAGGTATATGGGCAAATACCACTGGTGGTACCAGACTTTGCAAAGAATAAATGGATTCCATAAATGGATAAATGGATGCTGTCAACCTGGTACAGGTTTTTCTCTTTTCGGTGTGAGTACGAGTTTTACAGAAATAATTAGTGCTTCTCTCTTGGCCATGTTCCAATTGGGCAGATATAGTTTGCCTGCCTGGAGCACTTCCCATAGTGTTCAGCCTTAGTAAATGGTTTTAGCTTTCTGAGTGTTCTGAAAGTCTTGTTCATGTGTATGTAAGCAGTTTTGTACAGTGTTTTGTTTTTTTTGTATTTTTGTTTTGTAAAGCCGTCCTTTTTGTAAAGCCGTCACAACCATACTTTAAAACATACAAAGGTTAAACCACTAAAACAGATTGAAATTAACTCAACTTTCTAAGCAAAATAAAAAAAATCCTCCAGTAGCACCTTAAAGACCAATTAAGTTTTTATTTTGGTATGAGCTTTCGTGTGCATGCACACTTCTTCAGATACACTTGAAACAGAAGTCAGTCCCTTATGTATATACAGAGGGTGGGGGTGGGGGGAATGGGCTGATGGGAGTGGTAAACCTGTAGATGGCTGTTAACGACTGCTGATGACTGCAATAGGTCCTGCGGGGGGAAAGCAAGGGCTGAGGCGCTTTCTAAGTAATGTTCCCAACTCTAGCCTATGTCTTAAGACAGGTGTTGTCTTAATCTGCTCTACACCCCACTCAAAAACCAACTCAGATATAGCCCATTCATTTGAGGGAACCTTCCAAAGAGCAACTGAAAGAGGAAAAAGAAAAGCAGCTTTACTTCCTTACTGAATTACTTATTTATTTTGGTGCTCTTGTGGCATCACATAATTCCCATCTTTCTTCTCACAACTATTTGCACGATTCCATCTATCACGGCACTGGCAAGCACTCCAATAGGAGGTGGATCATATTATCTAGCAACCATGCCTTCTTTGTGATCTCACAAATAGCCTCCTAGGAACAACACTGTCAACACTCTCCATGGTTTCAGGTAGGGGAGGTTTTTCCAGTGTTCAAACATGGGACCTACAACTGAGTTTCATTTGTGTATTCATCCACAACCATCAAGACTGGATAATATAATACTGAACCCTTAAACTTGTGTTGATGTTCATCTATAATCATGCGAGAGATTTCATTTTGATATTTTTTAAATAAATTGTGCTCACTTAACTCTAAAATTCACAGACACTTCCACAGTGCATCTTTCTGACTTTGCACTTGTCACTAATAGAAAATTGTTTGCCCTTCCTTGCTCATGGTTGACACTCATATGTAAATCTCAGGTTCTCCTCTCTCTCTCTCTCTCTCTCTCTCTCTCTCTCTCTCTCTCTCTCTCTCTCTCTCTGCTGTTTAACAACCCAAACTGTCCCTTTTCAGCCTAATGCAATTAAAGCTTTCAAAAGCCCAACTGTGTTACCGTGGGTGTTAAGCCACCCTTGTAATGATTTTGATGCAATTTCAAGAACTCAATTGAAATTTGCTCTTCATCTGAGTGCCTCAAGTACCTTTCCCATTTATTTCATTTGCCGAGTCACTAGTCCAGCAGCATCAATGCTCATGGTGTGGGAAAGGAACCAAAACACAATGTACTTTTATTCTGGGTCCTTGTCTGTTGGCAAATGCTTCCAGCTTCCCTTTGGCTTTTAGGAAGATTTTCCCCAAACATCAGGATAAATGCAAACCCTCTTTTTGCTACTTAGATTAAGTTGGGCAACGTTCAAGGTGGGAAACGGGTATACTGTGGCATGTGGTGGAAATGTTCTGGAACTATGCAGTTTGCTTCGAAAGGTCCTTAGTATGTTATTAAAGGTAAAGGGGCCCCTGACTATCAGGTCCAGTCATGTCCGACTCTGGGGTTGCGGCGCTCATCTCGCTCTATAGGCCGAGGGAGCTGGCGTTTGCAGACAGCTTCCGGGTCATGTGGCCAGCATGACAAAGCTGCTTCTGGCGAACCAGAGCAGCACACGGAAACGCCGTTTACCTTCCCGCCGGAGCAGTCCCTATTTATCTCCTTGCACTTTTTGATGTGCTTTCGAACTGCTAGGTGGGCAGGAGCTGGGACCGAGCAACGGGAGCTCACCCCGTTGCAGGGATTCGAACCGCCAACCTTCTGATATACATTCTTGTTTTGTGTTATGAGCATAAGAAAAGTCCTGCTGCATCAGGCCAAAGGCACACCTAGTTCAGCAGCCTGTTCTCACAGTGGCCAGCCAGGTTCCTATGGGACGCCCACAAACAGGACCTGAGTGCAAAAGCACTCTCCACATTTGTGATTCCCAGCAAGTAGCATTCAGAGGCATATGGCCTCCAGTAGTAGAGGTAAAACATAACCATAATGACCACTGGTCTGCATGATAAGGATAAGAATGTAAGAGCCTCCTGGATCAGGCCAATGGCCCATCTAGTCCAGCATCCTGGTCTCACAGTGGCCAAGAAGCAAGATATGACTATTTTATAACTGCTGGTATGTGTGAGACCTGTTAGGCACACAAAGAATCCCAGATGATCATGGGAACAACTCCACCTCTCTACAAATTTAGCAGTATGAAAGTTGTTTATTCCTCATGTGAACAAAGCTAATTCATCTATTTCTACCATCGCTAGACATTTCAATAGCCACTCCTCATGTAGATGGGGCCTGTAGATTTTGACACCTATGGCCTCATACAATTTTTTGTTGTTATTAATGTAATTCTTACTCAGGAGTTTATATTATGGAGGATATTCTCCTCAGTCACATTAAACTTTATTAGCACATGAATAAGTCTCAGTGTTCAGCCAATCATTTCTGTTCTAATTCATTGTATTTGCCTCCAAAAAATCATAGGCTGTTTGACATTCCCAGATGTCTGGACTGGTAATTCTGATTTCAAACTTTTCTTTTTGCTAGTTAGGGTTTGTGCATACTGTATATACCAAACTTATATTTTGGTATCTTCACTCTTATTCAGTTTATGGAAGGAGTTTTTTATTTGCTGGATGGATGACCTTTTTCTGCTGAATAATTTGCTCCCTGTTTGGTCAGAGAGAGGAAAGTTGTCATCAGTGGAAACGCTTTACATGATTAAATCCATAGATATTAGGTCAAGCGTAGTAGCTGATGTTATAATGTGCTTGGATGTGAAAAATGTGGAAATCTAATATCACAGCTGTGGTAGAGGTTATGAACAACTTTCTGAATTTAATAATATACTTTCTCACAAGCAGCCAAGCAGTGTAAAAAAGAAAGGAGGAAATGGGACCATGCTATGTTAGCTGGGGTTTTAGAAGTTCCAAAGAAAGCATGGTATCAGTTTATTTGAATCTAATAGGATTTTCAGTGCTTAACTGCTGTTGAAAATCTAACTGTGTACAGTATTTTCCCCATAACCCCATTCTGCAAGCACAGAATAATGGCTGCACAAAGGGTGAAAAATCGAGGAGCACATCACTAAAAAACATTAAGACCAAGAATAAATCATTATTTAAAATACATGAGGAACAGGAACCTGGCTAGTGAGATGGTGGGACCTTTGGACAACAAGGGAGTCAAAAGTGTGCCATTGGAAGAAAGTACAGAGAACCTGAATGAATTAGTTACATCTATCTTCACTGTGGAAGACCTAGCATAGATCCCTGTAACTCAATTTTTGGTGAAGAGACTCTGAGGAACTGAGGCAAATACTGGTGAAAAGAGGCATCCTTTATTTTCACTACTTTATGTCCCTCCCCAACATTGTTGCTGTATATTCCTATTGCTATGGTAACTGATCACATATTGCTCAAAGAAAATGACCTTGTTACTGCGTTTTATATATGCCACACATTACTGTGCCATACATAGTGTGCTGTCGACCACAGCAAACTATGGCAAACTATGACAAGTTCTTAAAGAAATGGGAGTGCCTGATCACCTCATCTGCCTCCTGAGAAATCTCTATGTGGGACAAGAAGCTACAGTTAGAACTGGATATGGAACAACTGATTGGTTCAAAATTGGGAAAGGAGTACGACAAGGTTGTATATTGTCTCCCTGCTTATTTAACTTATATGCAGATTTCATCATGCGAAAGGCTGGACTAGATGAATCCCAAACCGGAATTAAGATTGCCGGAAGAAATATCAACAACCTCAGATATGCAGATGACACAACCTTGATGGCAGAAAGTGAGGAGGAATTAAAGAACCTTTTAATGAGGGCGGAAGAGGAGAGCGCAAAATATGGTCTGAAGCTCAACATCAAAAAAAACCAAGATCATGGCCACTGGTCCCTTCACCTCCTGGCAAATAGAAGGGAAAGAAATGGAGGCAGTGAGAGATTTTACTTTCTTGGGCTCCTTGATCACTGCAGATGGTGACAGCAGTCACGAAATTAAAAGACGTCTGCTTCTTGGGAGAAAAGCAATGACAAACCTAGACAACATCTTAAAAAGCAGAGACATCACCTTGCCAACAAAGGTCCGTATAGTTAAAGCTATGGTTTTCCCAGTAGTGGTGTATGGACGTGAGAGCTGGACCATCAAGAAGGCTGATCGCCGAAGAATTGATGCTTTTGAATTATGGTGCTGGAGGAGACTCTTGAGAGTCCCATGGCCTGCAAGAAGATCAAACCTATCCATTCTGAAGGAAATCAACCCTGAGTGCTCACTGGAAGGACAGATCCTGAAGCTGAGGCTCCAATACTTTGGCCACCTCATGAAAAGAGAAGACTCCCTGGAAAAGACCCTGATGTTGGGAAATATTGAGGGCACTAGGAGAAGGGAATGACAGAGGAAGAGATGGTTGGACAGTGTTCTCAAAGCTACGAACATGAGTTTGACCAAACTGCGGGAGGCAGTGGAAGACAGGAGTGCCTGGCGTGCTATGGTCCATGGGGTGACGAAGAGTCAGACATGACTGAACAACAACAACTGTGCAGAGGTTATTTATAGAATTAGAGAGGTGACAGAGAGTATTTGAAGTCTGCCGGGTTTTGTGACCTGCTTAATTTTTCCTGTTGAGTAAAATGTTAAAAACTCATAAGGAAGACAGACCTTACCATTCTATCCTGCATGTTTTAGGGCAGAGAGAAAATTTATGAGAAGGCTAGAGTTCAAGGCATATATAGTCTCCTTTAAAAAGAGAGAGAGAGAGAGCAATGGGAATTGCCTCCAAGTAAACATATTTTGGACTAAAATTTCAGGTAGCTTTGATGGTCCATTGGGGAAAAAAATTCAAAAGTAAGACCTATATTAGGGCCAACTAAAAAATTACTCCCTCATACCATGTCAAACCCATTCTCCATTTAGCTCAGTATTGTCTACACATTGACTGGCAGTAGCTCCCCAGGGTTTCAGACAAGAGACATTCCTATCTCAGAGTAGAGATGTTGGGGATTGAACCTGAGACCTTCTGCATGTAAAGTAGATGTTCTGCTATTGAGCTATGATCCTTGCAAAGACATGACTCAGATTTCCAGTTCACTGGAACACTTCAACAGGCTAGTGGTTGGAAGAAGTTTGTGTTGCGCCATGGAGGTCAGCTGTAAAGGTGGGAAATTCTGCTGCCTGCTCTACTACAAGGAGAAGCTGGGTGTGTTGAAGTAATTTTTTTTTAAAAAAATCCTGGCCCTTGTTCAGCTATTTCGCCTTCCTACTACCCACAATTTCACATTCTTTTTGTGTTTTCAACTTAACAGTCTTTTATGAAATGTGAATATTTCTCTCTTTCTCATTTGCAGACCTGGGGTTAGGTTTCTCTGTTAATTCATTTCCAAATGTATAGTTTTAAAATGTACACTCCAAACTTTGGATATTATCTGCCTCAAGAGGCATCTGAAGAAATAATGTGTGTTAATCTGTTAGACCACTGGATGACACTGCAGTTCCACACTGTTGATGATTTCTACACCAATGATGGGTTGATGTTGTTTTGAGGCTATGGATATTTTTTTAAAAAAAACCCAAAACAAAATGTTTTTCTTTTAATGTATTCATCAACAGCTTTGGAAAGTTTATGGCAGAACACTGCACATGAATGGATCTTACCTGCAGAGTTAAGCACACCTATATTTATTTAAAATGCTTCCCATTCCACTATATATCCTCAACAAGCTTTCAACAGAAATCTTTATATGGGGCTTGCCTTGCACTTGATCTGGAAGTTAGTGAAGAATGCTGCAGCACAATTGACCCTGTCAGCATATAACATCTCTGCTAATCTCCAGCGGTTGCTCATTTGCAACATGTTACGGTTAATATATAAACAATTCGGGACCAGTTTATTTGCAAGATCACATCAGTCCATATATGCCCACTTGAACATTTCAATCTGTGGAACTGGCACTGTTACAGGTGCCACATAATACCCATTCTGCATTTGTAAGAAATCAATATTTTAGTATAGGACAGGCATCCCCAAACTTCGGCCCTCCAGATGTTTCAGACTACAACTCCCATCTTCCCTGACCACTGGTCCTGTTAGCTAGGGATATTGGGAGTTGTAGGCCAAAACATCTGGAGGGCCGCAGTTTGGGGATGCCTGGTGTAGGAGCTTTACCCCCCTCCTCAATGCAGATAGAAGGCACTGTCCTTCCTGATATTTAATGAGATGACAGCAGAGGGCAAAGGGTTAAAGACAACTGTTCCCAGATGCTATGGTCCTGATCCAGATCAGGCCCCACACTTGAAATTTACTTTAAAAAAGTGATTCTTGAAATTTCTAATTGTGTGAATGACAAGAATGAATAAACCAATTTCAGTTTCCCTCAGTTTCTCACTATTTTCAATCTTCAGTTCTCCACAGTTCCACACCTGATTGCATTTTTTAAAAGAAGTCCTCATTTTAAAAAATCATCAGATGAATTTCTCCTGAGACACACATTTTATATGCAATTTTGCTAATCTACCAATCTTTGCACTTTTCACAAAAGAATGCATTCTGTATGTGTCATTTTCACTAACATATGCATTTTACACCCCATTATATGCATTTTTGTACACCTTACTTGGCTGGAATACACCATTGCAAAATTTGGAGAAGTTAACATTTCAAAGGATGGCTGTGTTTCAGTTCTCATATTGCCATTTATGTCTACTTATCACAGTGAGATACTCCACTAGTGAAAAGTAATACAATAGTGATTTATGGAATGTGTTCTTAAATGACACATTTACTAATATTTGGTTTCTGCTGATAAACTTTTAAATACTTAATCTTCAACAGAGGCCCATATAAATTTTGCATTAGTGTACGATTCCATGCTATATATGGCCTGCCTATCAGAGCCATCTTTTTTCCTCCCATTACCAGAAAAAGAAACTTTCTTGTAGCCCCAGGCTTTGCTAGAAGGATGTTTCTGCCCTGCTGAAGCACACTCTGGTTAATTGATAGAGGCCTCTAGTACATTTTTGAAGATCTTTCTGTTTTACAGTTGTAAAAAGCTCTGCATCAACTATCAGTTCGCCTGGTGTATTTGTTTTGTTTTACACTGCTCAGAATGCATGTTGCTTCCTTCTCAGAGTAGTGAGATAAATTCTATATATGTTGTCTGATGCCTCCTTCATACCATGAACACACACTTTGGAGGACCACACAACAGCTGTCATTGAGTCATACCAGTGGTCTTGTATACTCTGATGGCCAGTAGGTGTCCAAGGACTTGCACATAACTCCTAGCTCGCTACAGAATCTGAGCCCAATATATGTCATATGCTGCTGAGCTTGGGGCTATTCCAGTTAGAAAAAAAACTGATGTTCCTTCAGTTTTGAAGGGTTGTGAGATCTTCAGTTAAGAAGATAAGAACCTGCTGGATCAAGTCAAAGGTCCATCTGGTACAGCATCCTTTCCCAACCAGGTGCTTGTGAGAAACCCACAAACAGGATTGATCCGAGAACAAAAGCACTTCCTATCCCCCATGGTTTCCAGCAACTGGTATTCAAAAGCATTACTGCCCTCCAACCATGGAGACATTACTGCCTCCAACCATGGAGACAGAGCATAGGCAACATAGATAGCATCCATTGATAGCCTTATCCTCCATGAATTTGTCCAGCCTTCTTTTAAAGTCATGCAAGCTGGTGGCTATCACTGCCTCCTCCATGAGTGAGTTCCATATGTGGCAAGTGAAGAGGTGCTTTAAAAAAAATCTGTTCTGAATCTTTCCACATTCAGCTTCATTGGATGCCCATGAGTTCTAGTGTTATGAGAGAGGGAGAAAAACTTTTTATCTATCCACTTTCTCCATGCCATGCATAACTTCATAACCTGCTATCACCTCACCTTCTGGCTTGCTTTTCCTCTGAACTAAAAAGTAAAAAATGCTGCAAACTTTCCTCATAGGGGAATGATTCCATCCCCTTTGATCATTTTGGTTGCCCTTCCATGAACCTTTTGCAACTCTGCAATATCCTTTTTGAAGGTATTTTTATTAGGCTTTCTGAATCTCCCTTTCTCCCCCCCACCTTCCATGCTTGCTCAACCATATTTTGGGACATAAAAGATCAACTGCCCTGTGAGAGAGAAGTGGGAAGGAAGGAAAGGAGGCAAAGACCATCACTTCTGCTCATCTGCACATTCACTGGGATATTTTATCTATTTGGTTTGGTGCACTGGTGACCCTCCATATATTGTTGGACTCCAATTGCCATCAGCATCAGCCAGCATATACACTGGTCAGGCATGATGGGAGTTGTATTTTAAAAAAATCTGAAGGGCCTCAAGTTCTCCATCCCTTGTTTTAATTTGTTGGAAGCCACCCAGAGGGGCTGGGGTAGCCCAGTCTGATGGGCGGCATATAAATAATAATAATAATAATAATAATAATAATAATAATAATAAGTATTAGTTATACCTTGGTTTAAGTAGGCTTCGCTTTGAGTACTTTCGGTTTAAGTACTCTGCGGACCTGTCTGGAACGGATTAATCCACTTTCAAATGGAAAGTTTGCTTCAGGTTAAGTACACTTCAGGTTAAGTACGGACTTCCAGAACCAATTACACTCATACTTCGGGTTAAGTACGCTTCAGGTTGAGTACTCTGTGTACCCGCCTGGAACGGATTAATCCACTTTCTATTACTTTCAATGGGAAAGTTCGCTTCAGGTTAAGTACGCTTCACGTTAAGTACAGACTTCCGGAACCAATTGTGTACTTAAACCGAGGTACCACTGTACTGCAAAAGTTACTACTGTTTCTTTTACCTTATTTTCTTTGGGGGCTCCAGACCAAAGCAAGGTACAATTCCAACAAATAAAGAATGAAATGGCCACTTCACAACAATATGGAAAGCTGAATTCTAAAGTGCCCTGCAAAAGAGGCAGAAAAAAACCTGAACCCTCTTTTTCAAGATATCAGTGGACAGGTTTCAGCACATCGCTGACTGATGTTACTGCTACCACTGCAGTGATATGTTCTATAGCATTTTACTTCAGGAGACAGTAGTTATTTCAGCTTAAGTTGAAGAAGGTTATAACAGTTTCAGTTGTGACTAGAAATGTTGACACATTTAATTATTTTGATGGGGTTTGAACATTCAGGAACATATAAAGACTTTATGACATTCTTGTCTAAAACTGAAGTGGTGACAAAAGCATGTCTCATAATGTCAATGCCTTTATTTCTCAAAGTGGGTGAGTTGGGGTAGGGGAAGTTTCTGTTTCTTACCTTACACCCATCACCTTTTGCCACTCAAGGTCTGGAAATACTCTTTTAAAGATCCCTGTTGCTCCTAATTGAAATAATTATGTTTGTAACTGCTGACATTTTGTAGTTATCTGTTAAATAACCTATTTTTAAAAGATAGAACAGCCTGTCTTTTTTTTAAAAAAAGAAAGAAGTAAGACCGACACAGCTACATTTGTGTAACTATTTGAAAAGAAATTATTTCCTTAAGAGGAAATGTGCCCCTCATAGTTTCTGTCCACTGGAGATCGATAGAGATTTCACTTGCATTTAAATACTGTTAACCTGGATTCAAATGTTTTTCTAGGCAGATGTTTCTCTTGCAGATAACTTTACCTTTGCTGTGTGTGTGTGTGTGTGTGTGTGTGTGTGTGTGTGTGTGTTTTACATAACAAGAGAGAAAAATAAACTGTCCTTGTGATTTCTTGTCTTCCTTTAACAAATTGTGTGTGGCTGAAAAGTGCACATTTACAACCCTTTGGCAATAAGTGAATTCTGAAAACTGTGAAAGAATTGTCCCTGCCAAGTAAGCCAAAAGGTAGCTACCAATAGCCTAAAAGCTGCATTGTCATTTCATTTGGCTGTGTAGCATGTTCTACATTTGCCCTGTATCAAATTCATTTTTTCTTTCACCATACACAGAACAAAAGTTTAACTTGCCAACAAAAATTGTCCTTTGGAAAAACTGGTGTTAGATATTTTGCAGGTCTCGAGGTCCTCCCCTACCCCTTCCCAGATATTCAGACACATGGTCTGAATATTTAACACTTGTCTGTGAAGTGCCTCCCAAGTTCCACCACACTTGAAGTCACTTTGTTAGTGCTGCACCCAAACCCCACACTGGTGGAAGACCCCAAATATGGCTGCATCAGGTTGCTGGGTTGGGTTGACACACAGCTGCAGAAAATGGGAAACATTGTAACTGGAGCATATTCCAGAGTCTGGAGCTTTAATTAAGATGGGAAGGGGATAAAGGTGACCAGAAGACAATGCCAGGAAGCAGCAACCTAATTCCCTTATATATCAATTTTTTTTCCTGATCACATCCTGGAAATGTGGTTCAGGTAACTATATGTTTAGGGATGTGGGTGGCGCTGTGGTCTAAACTACTGAGCCTAGGGCTTGCCGATCGGAAGGTTGGTGGTTCAAATCCCCATGACAGGGTGAGCTCATGTTGCTCGGTCCCAGCTCCTGCCAACTTAGCAGGTCGAAAGCACGCCAAAAAGTGCATGTAGATAAATAGGTACTGCTCCAGCGGGAAGGTGAACGGTGTTTCTGTGCGCTGCTTTGGTTTCACCAGAAGCGGCTTAGTCATGCTGGTCACATGACCTGGAAAAACTGTCTGCGGACAAACGCTTGCTCCCTTGGCCAGTTAAGTGAGATGAGCACCGTAACCCTAGAGTCGTTCGCGACAGGACTTAACTGTCAGGGGTCCTTTACCTTTTTAAAACTATATGTTTATGCTATTATGTGTGGCCGTTTTCTTTTGGGGGGGGGGAGTTTAATTCTTCACAAGCTTGTGAGTGCTCATATTTGAGTTGGGAATCTGGAACTTCCAAAGCTCAATCCATTTGCAGTAAGATCAGATGAACTTCATACAAAGTCTCTACTATCTTGATAGGTTGTTGTTAAATTAAACTGGTGTATAATAATGGTTTGCCAATGGTGTGTGATTGGATACATCTGTAGATGGAGCTCTAAACATTTAATTTACATACTCACGATATGCAGAGATAAAAATTTGGACAGGAAAAGGCAGGCCACATGTTACTGTGAGTTAAAAGTTACTCTTTTTTTGAAATTAGATTTCTCGCTGTTAACATGTTTCAGAGCCTGTCAGATTTGTTGTCAACAGCTGTGGAAAGAAAATTACAATACATTTCAACTAATTGCTGAAAATGAACCCAAGTGCAATTTACTAGGGTATGATTAATTGTTGACTCTTTTTATTCTTGAACAAGAAGAAATTGCCAAGCATCGTTTCTTTGTTATCAATGGCCATGAATGGATGGTATAAAACATAACCAGCATTTATCTCCTGAGGGCACCTCGTTACAAGAGCTAATTGTGATGGGCCTGATGTTTCTTGCCTTCTACCAGTTGAAATAAACAGAATGGTCTGTGAAGCACCTTGAAGGGTGTCCTGGTTTCCTTACATGATTAGAAAGTTTCACATTCAATTCATGAAGTGATAAATCCTTTCTTTTTTTCACTTAAGTTTGGAAAAGCTGTTTCCCTAAAAGTTCTCTTTGCATGCTTAAGCACAACCTTCCTCTGCCTGGCACTACCTGAGGCTGATGGGAGCTGTAGTTTAGAGCAGCTGGAGCGCATCACTTTGGGGGATTCTGGTTTAATGTAATTTATCATGGACCAAGAGAGTGAAACCTTAGTAATCAGTTCCAAAGAAAGGAGAAGACAATGGGTTAATGGGCGTAGAAGGCCACAACTTTATTGATTACGGATGTAGAGATGTATTGGCATAGGCATTGGATCTAACCGACTATATCCGACTCCAGCCCGCTCTGCTGGCAGTCTGTGAAGGGTTAACCACCGTTGAGTGAGTCCTGCGATGCACATCAACTAGGAGCTCATCCTGGGGCCACCACTAGGGGGCGTGCGCTCTGGCTCTCACCTACCATGGCTTCGGACTTGGCAACACCCCCGGACTCCTTAAGGGAGTACCCTTCTGCATTTGGGGGAGGTGATGGCAGCAACCTCCCCCCCCCACCTGTACCTTTCAGAGATAATCCAATGCCTACCGCCAATCCGAAAGAAGAGAACCCGATTCCCTGCCCCGCACGCTTGCTTAAATCAGCGAGCCACACCCCCCCTTGGAACCTCCTAATTGGATGAGCCAAGGGCGCGTCACGGCAGGGAGCCGACCAATGGTCTGGGGGGGAATGGCAACCATTCCCCCCCCCACGTGAAGGCCTCGTGGGCCCACAACATCTCCTCCTGCTAGGGCAGAAGAGATTTTTTGAATATGTGAACCCAGCATGCTGTCTGACTGTCCAGCATTCACCAAGGTGCACCCATCAGGCCTAAAAGTCAGTTTTAAGGATTCTTGAAGCCAAAAGCCATGATTCAAGAGTGTCCCTTAAACCTTACAATGCCTGACAATTAAGTTCTTAAATTCCCTTGCCTGTACTAAATGCCAAACATGCAAAATAAGTACATACAGCAAAAGCAAATGAAAGCACCCTAAATGTGGAACAGGCTGAAAAGTGGAGCCAGAAGGGCTAGTCCGGGTCTCTCCCCCCTCCCCAGGAGAGAATTCTACTCTGTCTTCAAAAAGGCGACTAGATGTTTGAAATGCATTCCTAACCCTTACAAAGTGGAGGAAATGTGGTTCAGGTAACCATAGGACATCTGCATGTCTCGTGCTTCTTGGACAAGGGTAGCTAATGCAGTAGCCTCCAGATGTTGTTGGGACTTCAGCTCTCATCAACTCCAGCAAGGCCAAGAATGATGGGGATTGTTCAACAACAGGTTGTGTGTGCCACATTGGCTATTCCTGTTCCAGGAATGAAATTGTAAAAGAAACTTTGTTTTCTCTGGGTGCATGCAAATATTGACCGAGATATGCATAAATATATGTACTTTGAAAATATATCAATCTAACATTAAAAGCATTCAATCCTATTTGTTTCTGTAGGGACTGGAACTTTTTGCATGTGAAAATTTGCCAGTAGCAAGCAGAGTGTTATATCTACAATTGACAATAAAACAGCAGCTTTATTTGATTTTGCATGACCCTCCAGAGTGTCTGGGAATAATGCTCTGGCCATATAGCACAACTCAGTGTTGTGGGCAAAGCTACAGCACTGCACTATAAAAACATAGGCGAGAAATAAATCGAATTAGTTGGACTTAGAGACATCCGTTATGCAGATGGAGTTGTACCACTTTAGATTGTAGGTTCACAGAAGTCATTTTTTTGAATGCTCTCCAGAGTGGGGGGAAAAACACCCATTTTCTAAAACTCACAGTATGTCAGTAACTTTTGCAAACAATTATTTTGATGATTTTTATGGTTTCTTAGCCATTTTACTGCAATCATTATCTGTATTGTAGATTATTAATTGCTCTTAGATCGGTAATCTTATTAACATGTCTTTAGTATTTTAGTAACAAATATTTAAATAGTTTTTTGTGAGTGTCCTTGAGTACTGTCTGTGGAAGGGTAGAGTTAAAACATTAGTAAAACCATGCAACCAACCAACCAATCAAACTTTATTGCGGTCAAAGACAAAACAGCAACCAATGCTACTACAGAAACATGCATGAATACATGCATGCATGCATTCACACGCACACACGCACACATGCTCTCTCTCTCTCTCTCTCTCTCTCTCTCTCTCTCTCTCACACACACACACACACACACACACCGCAAATAATTTTTAGAAATCCCACATTGTGCATTGATTTAATATGTTGAAGATACTGGGTTGGAATGAGAAGCTTTCCTTCTACTCATGGAAGGAGCCTTCTGCTAACAGAAGGAAAGTTTTATATTTCACAGTATCAGATTATATGAAAAGAAAGAAATTAAACCCAGTTTTTTTCCCTGCTTGTGCAATCTTACCCTCAAGCCGAAGCATGGAATCACAAGCAAGAGGTGGTTTGCCTGATGAGAAGAGACTTGCACAGAGTCACCTGCAGGAAACAGAATCATTTGATCACTGTTTGCTGACTTCTGAAGCTCATAGTTGTGTTTTGCTAGCCTAGAACAACCAATGGATACTTTCATTTGTCCCCAGGAGAAACTCTTACTTTGTCTGGTCGCTCCCGGGAGCTCCCTACCATCTGTCACAACCCCTGAATCCAGCAGCAGTCTAGAGATGGAGATGGAGGCTACAGAAACACCAGCTAAGGCACTGGATCAAGTACAGGAGGATTAAGTCAGCTGCTGGAGATAGGGGGCCACTGTGCATGAGGCTGTCAGAGAGGAGTCCCCAGAAGAACGTCCTGAACCACCAGAGCCTGTGGGGTGTCTTCCCCTGAGCCTGAGGAACCAGATGCATGCCACTGGTCCAGTGTCTGAAGGAATGCAACAGGAGGGAGGTTGTAGAATGGAAAAGGAGTGTACATCTTCAGGACAGGGGTTGGTTCTTAAATGCTCTGAAGTTATCCATAAAGAGGAGGTGCCTAGTGGGCACAGAGGTATAGAATACCTTTGTCAGGGCATCTGGCTTGCTCGGAGCTGTCTGTGGTCCTGAAACTGCTGACCTGCCTTCTGACTTGCCTCCTTCTCTATAGGATCAAGCATCTGACCAGAGCATGACATCCTCACAAGAACTTAAAAAATCAGAATCTTATGGGAAATGAGATTTCTTTATTGTGAAATTCAGGAAACAATATCTGGTGAGGATTATTCTGATCAAGTTTGCAGATGACACCAAATTGGGAAGGGTGGCTAATACCCCAGAGGACAGGATCACACTTCAAAATGACCTTAACAGATTAGACAACTGGTCAAAAGCAAACTACAAGAAAGAAGATTCCACCTAAACATTAGGAAGAACTTCCTGACAGTAAGAGCTGTTCGGCAGTGGAATTTGCTGCCAAGGAGTGTGGTGGAGTCTCCTTCTTTGGAGGTTTTTAAGTGGAGTCTTGACAGCCGTATGTCAAGAATGCTTTGATAGTGTTTCCTGCTTGGCAGGGGGTTGGACTGGATGGCCCTTGTGGTCTCTTCCAACTCTATGATTCTATGATTCTATTGGCCTCATTTTACACATGGTTTGACTTCAATTGGGGTCAGGCAGGAAACATGCCCCACCAACTCTAAGGGTTCAGGGTTACCCCTTGTCCTCTGATTGGAGATTAGGAAGAAATTTTTCACTTGCCATCCAGATTGGCCAAGGGTTTTTATCTTCCCTAGGTCATCACTTAAAAATTGTAGTTAATTTTATATTGTTCAGAAAAAGAAAAGAGGGAAATGGAGGCACTTGAAAGGTGAAGTCAGGATGACTCATCATGGGGAAAGTGCATGGTGCAGTGGCAAAGCAACTGCTTTGTTTGCAGAAGGTCCCTGGTTCAAAGCCTGATTTCTCTGAGTACAACTAGGAAAGACCACAGGCTGAAATCTGGGAGATCTGCTACCAGTCATTGTAGACATTACTGACCAATGAGTTGACTAGGTATAAGGCAGGTTCCTATGTTCCTAGAGGCTGCTGCCCTGTGATACTACCCTGAAGATTTGGGGCAATTATTGAGAAATAGGAACTTGAGTAGCCCTGTTGTCAGATAATAAGTAGGGCTTCACCATGGTTGGAGAGCTCAGTCAAATACTACATGAAGAGCCAGTCCAGCTCCTTGGGTAAACAAGGGCATTAGTATTGAAGGCCTCTACTATCCCCACATGCCATGTTGATTACCTGTACAATTAATTAATGTACCTGAAAGATTATCTTGCCCCTTATATACCCAGCTGATCGCTGTACTCTGCAGGGGATGGCCTTCTGCAGATACCATCTTCTCAAGAGGTTCATTCTACACAATGTAGAAATTCCCAGCCATTAAATATTAGTCAGGCACCTTTCCACTTGCCTTTTTAGCACCTAATGAAGACCTTCCTTTTCTAACAAGCCTTTTAGGTTGAGAACTTTTTCACAATGCATCTGTTTTGAAGTTTCAAAAATATGTTTTAACTGAATTATTCTTTGTGCATTTGGACTTTTTTTGGGGGGGGGCGGAGGCAGGATAGACATTTACTAAACAGATAGGTAGTTAGAATAAATTTGTAACCAAAACTAGTGCCTGTTGCTTTCTCCCAGATTGTGTTCTGCTGCAGAACCTGCTCTGGCGACTATGTTCCTTCTGCTTGTGGTTCTTTGTAACGAGCTCTTTATAGATTGGATCCAGAGCACTGAATATGCAAAGGGCTGTTTCCCCCCTCTTTGTTAATTTAACACTTCAGAAGTTAAAGTAGAAAAAAACCCTCTTGCATCTTAAGAGGGAATTTGGAAAGTTACTCAATAACCTCAGCAATAACCAGGACAGTGTTGTTACTGATAGTTTTCTGCAGTTTGAACTGAAGGTCAAACATCAAGTGTGTGTGCTTTAATTGCCAAGTGAATCTTATGAGAATGAAGGCCTGAATCCATCAGGCTTTCTCCTCCTTGATGTCTTTCTCCCCTTTTCTTTTCATGTTTTTTACTTAACTATTGTTCCCATTATTTCTCTCCTCTCTCCCCCCCCCTTCTTTTTTTTTTGAAAGCATTCACCTTCCCATCTCCTTTCCTGTACACTTTTCTTCACATCCCATCTCCGCTCTCCATCTGCCTCTTATCTTTAAAAGGTGTATAGAATGATTTGAAAACCTATCGCAGAGTGTTTGCAACTTGCAATGCCTTTCCACCAGCCCTATATGTGTTTTATTCTGCTGACTTGCAAGGATTATCGTATTCCTCTTAGTGATTGACTGACAGGGCTCCTTCAGGTTCTGCTAATTCAGCATGTCACTGGGGCTACCTGATGCACCTGGCATTGTGAGGGGAGAAGAAGGGGCTAGTAAGCCAGGTCTTCCTTGCCTTTTTTAAAAAATGAAACAACACAATTGCCTACTCTGCCAGCTTTTTTCAAGGTTATAGAATGGCTCCATCATAAAAATAGTATTTCATGTTAGGACTGATTTAGAGTAGATGCTGTTTTTTATTATATGAGTTGGAAGGCTCTAGAATGATGATATGATCCTGGTACATACATTTCTCTGCAGTGGCTAACTTTTCCCAAACCCCTGTTGGTAAAATTGAAAGGACATCAGTATATGTTAGCCAACATTTTTGTTTTACTTCCCATTCCACAGTAAATGTGTTTCCACTTTGTTGTTGTTCCTGCTTTTGTGACCATATTTCAGTCTTTACTAGCAGTGGTAACAAGTATTTGGGGGTAAGGAAGGGATGTGCTTTACTCACACCCCCCCTTGAGTAATGTGTATAGAAATTAACCAGACTTTTATCTTACCAGTTTACCAAATCCCTGCATGTCTGTTTGTGTGCATGCATTTGCACAAGGAAAAGGGGGGGGGGGGGAATCTGAGGCTGAAACTCAGAAACCCTGAGGACCTTTCACTGAAAGAATGGAACTGAAGAATGCAAACATATGTCTTGTTGGGGAAAAAAGAAAACACAGTAGAAACAGAATATGAAATTCTGTGTAGTTGCAAAATGTTTTCATATTTCTTCATGCTCTCTTTTCTACTGAACTGGGCAAAATTTCTGCTAGCTTACAAAAATAAGCAGTCACATCCAGGTTACAGTGTACACATGCTCTTCTACTAGCAGCTTTTCTGCAATTTATTTTTTTCTCCAAAAAGAAGAAAAGGATGGGGGAAAGTATCTTACCTTTTTTCCCTAGGACAATCATTTTTAATCATTTGCTTAGCACAACAGTTTATTAAGCAGTGAAGGATAGCGAACCATAAAGTTTAATTTGCCTTTTTTAATTGAGTTGTTAATTAGCACCCCACCACAGTTGGTAACTCCCTCCTTGCTCCAGGTTTCTGCTTCTGTATCCGAGACACTTTAAGGAATCCAATCTATCTTGGCTTCCTTGCACAGGCACCTCCATGAATCAAATCAATAGGTGATTATGTTCTTACTGTGCTGGGTCTTCAGTGAGTGCATATTAATTACGTCAGTGGTTAATGATCAGACAAGAAGTATGAGAGTGCTAGCAAGGGTGATTTAACACAAAAGACAGAAATAATATTTGGAATATTCTGCATATTGAAGTAAAGCAACTTCTGTGTTTATATGCAGAGCTGTGCCTCTCCGGTATGATCTGGCAGAGGTTAGGGGCATAGACCTGTGAGCTTGGGCATCCTTGCTTAGATCTCATTTCAGCTAGAGATTCTTGAGAGTATGAATTGACTTAAACTACATATTCCAGACTAATGCATGAATCAGAGGATAGCTACCAAGACAGCCTGTGGCTCCCTGAATGTTACAACACAGTTCTGAGCTCAGAGAATGTGTTGATAACTTTTTTTTAAAAAAAAGTACATTTAAATGCAAATTGTACACATAAGGTGGAAATAAAATAATGTGGGTTTAGGATGGCTATGTTCTGTTTTCACTGTTGATGACAATATTTCTCTTTTTACTCATTGATAGGAATTCATTTTAAAATTGTCCCAATCTTCTCTCCAGCCCCATTTTGGTGTGTCCAGTGGGGGCAAGCAGGCTGCCTACATGCTGCCTACATCAGGGCTTGCCAACTTTTTGTGTATACAGGCACACTTGAAAACTGGTGAAACTGTTGTGGGCCCCACATACACCTCACAACCAAGCACATGCCAAAATTTGTTCCATTGACTACAAAGTTCAAAGAATATTGTTTGGCCACCTTGTTTAATCCTTAAACAGTCCCAAATTTTACTTTCTCTCTTATTCTTCCCCCCTGCCTGTCCTGTCCTATTCAGCTATGGGTAGAGAATAGTTTTTCTCCTTCTCTCATAATACTAGAACACATGGACATCCAGTGAAGCTGCATGTTGGAAGATTCAGGGCAGACCAAAGGAAGTCCTTCTTCACTCAGTGCTTAGTTAATCTGTGGAACTCACTTCCACAAGAGGCAGTGATGGCCACCCACTTGGATGACTTTAAAAGAGGATTGGACAAACTTGTGGAAAAGGTGGATAACTAGACTATGTTCTACCTCCACTGTTAGAGGCAGCATGTTTCTGACTATCCATTGCTGGGAATGCAAATGGGCAGAGTGCTGTTGTGCACATTCTCAGTTTCCAGGCTTCCCACAGGCATTTGGGTGGCCACCATGAGAACAGCATGCTGGACTATTGACCTGAACCAAAGGGCTATTTTGCTCTCTCACTCTGCCAGTGTCTGGAATATTTTTTAAAAAAAAACTTTCCTCAACCAAGGTGGTAAAGGCTTCTGTCTGTTAGTCTTGTATCCTAGATATATGCTGGCTGTTCCTGCTCTTGCTTACTTGCTTGAGTCTTTATCAGCTGATAAGGGTGGGACCTATGCCCTCGTTCCCATCCCATCTCCATACCAGCCAATTCCTGGCACAGCGGTGTTTATACTTGGCCACAATGAGGCCAGAGAGGTGACTTGGAGTCACCTTTCAACAGCTCCTTATAGTGGAAAAATACAAATATTGAATAAATAAAGTGTCCCCCTCCCACCCAGTGAACTTGTAAGAAGTGCAGCCCTAGCATGGGTTTACCCCTGCAATGAGAACTGGGGAATAGTTTTTGAAACTATTTGAAGTGTAAGGTAATGGAGCCCTTTACTCCCAAAGGAAAATTATGCAGTGTAAATCATCATATGAAAGAATGCAAAATCAACTTGGAGTCCTGTTTTATGCTGAATTTGATGGAGCACCCTGTACCTGGTCTGAATATAGAGGCATGCCATATAATTCACCCACCCCACCCCATGAAGAACCCTTTAATAGGAAAAAACCAGTAAGCCTATTAAAAGCATAATGAGAACCTCATTCAGTTTCCTGTCAGTCTTCAGAGCCGTAAGTGGTTTCTAATTTGCACAAGATTGGAATAGCATTGAAAAATTACTGTAACTAAGCGAAACACTCGTTGGATTTTCAATTTTTTGATAGCATCCCTTGTAATGCATTATAATGCAGTTGTGCTGAAGTGCAATGACATATGCCATGTCTCATTTTAATACTGCCGTCTCTATGAGGAACAAGAACTAGCATAATCTACTGTGTCCATGTGTGCCTGGTGCACCAGAATGTGCCAGTAAGTCACATAAATGGGACTGTGGTTGTCTTTCTGATCGGTAATAGTGAGGCTGGGAAACACAGTGGGGCACAGACAGAACAATCCAGTTCCAACAGCTTCTCTCTTCCAGTCCTGTTTTTCTAATCAACTGGAATATAGACAGTATCTTGCAAAGCCCCTCATCCAGCTGACTGTGTTTGCAAAGATCCTAGACTGAGAAGCTGTAGTGAAAGGGTTGGAGGGAGGCCATCTAAAAAGGGGTTTTCCAGATCCTGGAAAATCTTCCAGAGAATGCCAACTCTTCTGGAAACCTTAGACTGGGCACAGTCTGCCTTTTGCAACAGGCTTGGTATTTTATGCACCTCCATAGATCTAGAAGGCTTTGTCTTCACCTAACACAGCTTACTCTTCTCTTTCCCCTGGCAGTCCTTTTATACACAGTACACACACTTGTCACTAACATTGGTGAGGGAGGAGGGTTATTCCTCAGGTGCCCTCCTATAACAGTAGGATTATACTTCCCATCAAGTCAGCTGCCTAAAAGAAGAGCTGTTTGGTAGGAGATGGCCTAGAATAGATGTTGTTACCAGCTTTGCTCCTGGACTTGATTGGGAGAGACAGGAGTACGTCCAGGAAGGGACTGCTCTTCCCTAGGATGAGATAGTTAGAAACTGACATCAGCTGTGATTTGTGCTTGAGCTTGTTTTCCCCTCATCCCTACAGTTTCCTTTTCCTTGTAGTTTTTCTAGATTGTGATTTTTCTAGTTTTCCTTGTAATTTTTTCCCTCTAGATTGTCTTTTCTAGATTGTGAGCCCTTTCGGGGCAGGGAACAATCTTAGCACTGATTTTAGTAAGCTGCTATTAGAGCCTTTTTTGCTAAAAGCTGGGGGTATAAATGCTATAAATAAACGAAATATAGATTTTTCTTCTATTAAAAAGAAAACAAAAAGCTTTGCATTTATGCATTACTTTTTTAAAAAAAAGTAGTAATAGTCAAGTGGGCTTTGGGGACTTCTGATTTTTGTGGAGTAACATGTTCTTCCTGACAACTTACCCTTGTATTCGGCCCTGATAGTGTTTTCCAAAGTACGCAGATAGCATCGCTTATTAATCGGGATAATTTTCTTTTAGCTTTTGTTTTCCCAAGAGCAGGCTTTTTAGAGAGGAATACTTCTAAGCTTTATTCCTGCATTTGTTAATGCTCTCTCTCCCTGCAAAGGTCACCTATAATTTCATGTTAATAGGAAACCTTTATCTAAATTAATGGCAAAATAATTTAAAATATATTAAACACTCTTGGTTCGCCATTAATATGTGCATTATGCAAATTCAGAGTATTATGCAAAGTATTTTCCAAATAGCTATTATTCATCTGTTGTTCCTTTTACTCTCTTTACTATATCATAAATAATTAAAAGGGTGCCTGGGGTTCATTTATTTCTGCCAGGGTTTCTGAAGAGAATCTATTTTGAAAGTAGCTTCTAACTTGTGACCGCAGGCAGGAGTGAAGCAGAGGGCGAGGAGGAACTATGTGGAACACATTTCTGGATAAAAGGAAACTGGGTCTATTCAATTGGCCAGCAAAATGGCAAAGCAAGCCAAACAATTAGGGAACCTGTTTCTGACAACCTATACACTATAGAAATGCTTGGCCCCTCCCACCTGCTGTGCAGATGTTAAAACAAGGGTAGGGAACCTCAGGCCCAGTAGCCAAATTTGGTCCTTCAGACCACTCCACCTGGCCCTTGGAATGCTACTCCGCCCACACCCCTCATTGACCCTGCTTCACACCTTGGGTGCTTTTGCCAAGCTGGAATGTTGTCCTTGAATTCTAATAATGATGCTTGCATGTCTGTATAGGCATGTGTAGAAACTAACTTACTCTTTGAAGGTGAAACTTACATTTACTCCTCCACCCACCTTGGCTGTTGGCGCTGCCCATCACTGTAATGTGACCCCAGAAGGTTGTCCAAATGGGAATGCAGTCCTCAGGCTGAAGATATTTGGCCGTAGTTGCAAAAATATAATAGTAAACTAGTTAATTGCCAATGTGCTGCCTTTCAATACTTTCTCAAAATCTGATGGCTTCAGCCAGCCTATCCTTTCATTGGTGTGTTCTAACATCCTGGCATAAATGCATCTGTCAGGCTTCGGGGAATTTTATCCCTCCCCCAATGGCAGCAAGATGCAGAGAAAAACAAAGAAGAGTTCTTACTAAGGAGTTTATTCAATCATCACAGCAAGAGGCAAAGGAATGCAGTCAGTCTTCCGTTAACGTCGTTGCTCCAACTGATCTCCTTCCCCCTCCCTTCCTAGCAACAGCACTTCCCCTTACGGTGGCTGCCAGGGGCTAATTGTCTCTGAGTCCTTTGCTCTTGGCACTGTCAATGAATGCCAGGTTCTTGGAGAAAGAGGGTCAGAAATACTCTCCAGTGTCAGATGGCTGCTCTGGCTCTGTGTCCTCCTTAACTTCTCCCAACACCTCCCAACTCTTCTGTTCACCTGTCTCTGAGCTGTTACCTTCCTCAAACCACTGCTGTAATTCAATGCTGCCTTCCTCTTCTCTGGGAGCTTAGGAAGAGAAGGGTGGGGGGAAGCTCCACCATTCCTCCTCAATCTCGTCCCCTGACACATGCAATCAGTGAAGCTCTCATGCATCTTGTGGTGCTTCATTTACAACCAGTTCAGCTTACAACCAGTTATCTTCTCAGTTTTGCCATTGTAGTACTCAACAGGGAGGAGGATGGTACAAAAGCAGAATTAGTTGACTTTGCTACTCATTGGCCCAAGCTCTACATGTCATTGCCTCTAGTTCTGCCCATGGTTGGTCTCCTTGCTTTCTACTTCACCAGTCCCAATGAGTGGCAGCCACCACTGAATGGGAGAGGAGCAAAATGGTGCAGTCTCTTCATCCATGTGTTCACAGTTAGCCATGGCTTGAATCTTTTTTTTAAAAAAATATATTTTTATTAATTTTTCCAATTAAAACCAATTATATCACATTCATTATTTCAAATTATACACATATATATCAATCAAACCGAATGTTATGCCAAATCATCTAGAAATTTTTTTTGGGTTCCCATGCTTCAAGAAATTGGGGATTCCTCGCAACCGTCCACTGCCGTCTTTTTTCTAAAGTTCAAATCGTCTCTCCGAGTTCATAATAATCCAGATCTTTCCCTTACAGTCACATAGATGTTTTCCTCTTTCAACCGATTATTTCCCAGCTGCTGAGATAAATGTCAAACAAAGTTTCACAAATGTTCTTTCTCCTGTGTGAGTTAATCAGTCCAGCCTCCCCATAAATCTTCTTGGTCTGGAGCGTCCCTATTGCGTCGACTCTCAACACGAAGCAGCGCCATCTTAAAAAAACTCAAATCACTTTCGTTTTCTCTCATAGATTAACGATCTTTATAAAATTTACAGCTTTTCCAGGCAGAAGAACCAGACCTCACACCATGCATAGACTCTTGGTAAATTAATGGATCTCCTTGCCCTATAGCTGAACTTAGCTTCAGGTCGCTGCTCCAATTCAAAGTGCGTCACAACTCATAAATCCTCCGAACGCGTCCAGGCACTCCTCCCATCCAACTAGAGGGGGGCTTTTCTCGTCAGCAACTCCTCATCTTCAAAAAATATGCTCAATAACAACAGTTTATAAAGTTCAACTCACACAGTCTTTTGCTTCTCTTTCACTCCAAACAAGCCAGGACATCACGTCTGGGAAGGTACGAAGTAACTCATATGAAAATAAAAAATAAAAAAGACTCGCTTCCCTTATCGCTCCGTCCCCATCAATTCTTCTTCCAGATGAAATACAACCTTTAACTCCTCACCCTCAGCAGCATAGATTTCTCGGCAGTAAACAGCGCTTCTGCCCCTCCTTCTGAAGTATGTCCATAGATTTAAGCCTAATTATCTTCTTTAATCATGGAAATCCCCGCCATGCAGATTAGCGTCCGGGAGTCCTGGCCCTCGTAAGTGCTTCAGCCCAAGCTCCCCCCACTCCATAAACAGTCGGAGTGGGTCTGGGGGCATCGCGGGCCAGCGGCCCCTCTCCGTAACCCCCGGAGAGGGTAGGGGGTTGCCATTTACTCCCCTAGCAACCGCCAAATTCCTTACGAAGGTCAGAGGGATGGAAAACAGGTCCGCCATTCCTGCAGGCGGAAACCGGAACCTAGCCATGGCTTGAATCAACGTTACATGTGAATTGTGCCAATTGAGGACAACCTGTGAAGAAAAATATTCACTTGTTGTGTTATAGTAATGTGTGAATATATGCGACTCAAGCTTCCAGTTGCTCATGCGAATGACGGTTTTGAGTATCCAGCTCCTGTGGCTAATGAGATCTTATACAGTCCCCTTTCAGATGAGGACAGGCCACAAATAGGAGATCAAAAGCATGAATCACTCTGCAAGCTATACCACAAACAACCTGTAAAATTGACCTTTGTGGCCACATGTTATAAAACTGCAATAGCTCTCTCGCCCTTCAGCCATATCCTAGTGAAAATGGAGTTTAATACACCTGAGAAATCAAGCAATGACATTTCTTTCTTACTTTATTTTTCCTCCTCTTCTATTAGCTTCATGTGAGGATCTTGTCAAGTTGAGATGTTTTCTCATTCCGCATAAGCCAAACTTAATTGATGGATGCAGCTTGATCCTGCCCCCTGTTTTGCTTTTAAGCTCACATGTCGAGCATGGATAAAATTCAGCAGTTGGCAAAACTGCATGGCTGGGGCCTTTTGTTTTTGTTTAGTTTCAGGGTAGTTTCTAGCTAATTATTTAATTCTGAATTTTCTAGGAAGCAGTTTTTCATTATCTCCTCTATCTTATTCTCCATTGTTCTATCAATATATATGTTCCTCCACTTAGCAACCTTCCTGCCTCCAACCTTTCCCCTTTTTCTGAGTGGCTGTTGCAATTGTTTAAAATGTGATGATATAATCAGTTTGCTTTTCGTATTGCCGTCTTCACAATAAACCAAACCAAAGCTAATAAAACAGATAAGATAAGACACCCAAGATACCTCTCCAGAACAATCTATTTACTTCATAATAGCTGCTGGCTCCCTCTACCCCCAACCCCGCAAAACATGTAGATCATTTAAATGGACTGCTAGAATTTTAAATCATGCATTGTGTTAGGAAATCAGTGAAACATAAGCAAATATTCAGTTGAAATATGGAGACATATTTCATTAGGGCAATGATAACTGAAGTTCCTGGTTTCATAATTTCCCAGCTATTTGTGAGAAGTGGGAATGGAAACATGATGAAGAGAGATTGAAATAATCCCGTCTCAATTATAGAAAGCAACCAAGCCTTTGGAACAGAGGGGTGTTGGTGATTTTCAGCTGCTTCAGCAAATACTCTGGCAGGTCAGCACATTGCAAGCAAACTTTGGAATACTGCATACAGCTAAGGTTTCATCACCTCCAAAAGGATATTGTAGAGCAGGAAATGCTGAGGAAATGGCAACCAAATTGAATAGTTATAGCCATTCCAAATGGAATAATTATCTCCCAAATGGAATGGCATCATGGTTATAGCATTTGGGGCTTTGTTGCTTAGCAACAAGCCTAATAAAGGTAGGGTGTGTGTGTGTGCGTGTGCGTGCACTCATGTGCATGTGTTTGTGTGTGCTGATAGAGGTGTATAAGATTATGCAATGCACAAAGGAAGTAAATAGATATTTTTTCCGTCTCATTTAAGAGTACAATTCAGGGCCATCCAATGAAGCTGAATGTCAGATGCTGGACTAGCTGAGACTTTGATCTGACCCAGCACTGTTCTTCCTTTTTTTCTTCTTTTTTTCTTTTGTTCTTCACCATCATCCCAGTAATGCAGCATTGCCTGAGTTGGGAACAAACCATATTGAAATATTTGATATATCATTTAGTATTTGATGTCAGCTTTCTCTTGTCCCGTTTGTTTCCGTCATTATTGACTGTACTGCTTCAATGGAGAGACAACTGGACTGTTTTGGTATCACCTGCTGTTTGACTTAGATGCGGGGCTGTTCCTAATGCTTAGTTGTTGTTTTTTTGTTTTGATCCTATTGGCATGCCTGAGCACTTTTATGTACAGAATAAGATAGATAAAATTATAAACCAACAGCAATAAATTCACCACTTCATCTGCTCATCTTGGGTTTCTTTCTCTGTTTGTTAGCTTCATCAGAGTAAATATGTTTTTCCTCCCCTGTTTACATGGTTTGCTAGAAGCATACTGAGGCTTCCCAGGATGGGTCTTTTCTCCATAAGGTGATGCAGGTAGAGAAAAGATATAAAGCAGCTGTCCCGGCTCCCACCCAACACACAGAGACAGAAGCTCTTATGGTACATGTAAGAAAGAGACTGCTGTCTAGCCACCCTCCTCAGCTGATCAAAGACTTTCTTTGGTTCTCCACACTGTAGAAAAGCCAGCATCCATGCTCTCCACTTCCAAAGTGACTGAAGTCCATACAGGTCCAGCTCAGCTTCCCACAATTCAGCCCCCCCCCCAGCTGTGTTCCTCCTCCTCCTCTCTCAGGACCTGCCAACCCAATCCCAGTCTCAACAGCGCTGCAGGGCTTATGAAAGCAGCAATAATAAAAGGCTCTTCCTCTTTTTCTTCTTTACTGTTTATGAGATTGCTAATGAACTACCATTGTGAAATATATATAATTTTGCTCCCTAAATTAACTTCAAGGCCCTATTTAAATTCTCAGTAATTTTTATGTGTTTTCATTTATTAAACACAGGAGGCAAAAGATTCCACCCTGAAGCATTCAGCTTCCGTCAAGACTGATTATGAGTATAACCAAAATGTCCTCTGCTAAAAACATGAATTATATGATAGCGTCTTAAAATAACAATATAATTAATAGGGTTTTTGTATAATTAAATGAGAAATGAAGGATATGAAGGCAAATTGCTTTCCATGTTTTTGTGGGGTTTTTTTAGCTATAGGTTTTATTTTTAAATTAGAATATAGACACACATGGAGAAGCCTTTAAGTGGCCAATGAATTTCTCCCAGGGTTGTTTGCTTCAAGGTGAAGGCAGAAATGTTACTATAATTCAGTTGGCAGCTTCTGGCATAAGATGAAAGTCGGATCAGCTCAACTCCAGGTCAGAATTTAAAGGCCCCTCCGGAATGTTTATGCTAGTATCTGTAGTCCAGATAAGTTAGTGGAAGAAATTGGTCCCTGTGGCAGGCCATGAATCTAATTACCCTAGAAACATTGCTACAAGAGTTTGATTGAAAATTACTGCATGCCATTCGTGGCTTTTCTTCCCCCCTCCCCCTAAAAGCATGTGAAATATATGAACAGGCCAATCTACGTAGGCTAAATGCTCCCCTACAACTACTTATTGAAGCACCTCTCCTTCTTTTCTTCTTTCTCTAATGGAAGAAATCGGCTCCAGAAAGCAGCCACTGCAGAAAATCAAGCTGAGGGAGATGCTTTGTTCAAAGATGTTTCATGATTAGCAACGAACCTGACAATGCAATGGCCGTGTGTGTACAGGAGCTCTTTATTCTGAGACCAATGCATGTAGGGATGAAAGATTGCCAGAAAGCACACATATACAGTGAAATGGATTCCTTTCTCAGCTATGTGTTTTAACCCTTTCCCTCCCTCCCAGTTCCTTTCTGTGTGCGTATGTGTGGTTTGTCATGTTTTCTTTTAAACAAACAACAAACAAAAATATGTGGTGATGTGGAAGTGGGCTTTCTCGCTGGTGGCACTCATGTTATGGAATGCACTCTTTGTGGAAATACTTGGAAGTCTACTTCGACATTATGCATTCAATAAGAAAACAAAATAAGAAAAATAAAATTTGAGATTCGGGACTTCCCAGGTAGCCTATTGTATCATGATACCATGGAGCAGCCATGCATATACCGCTTCCCTTTAACTAAAACCTAAAGCAGCCTCCGGGATGCGGGTGGCGCTGTGGGTTAAACCACAGAGCCTAGGGCTTGCCAATCAGAAGGTCGGCAGTTTGAATCCCCACAATGGGGTGAGCTCCCATTGCTCGGTCCCTGCTCCTGCCAGCCTAGCAGTTCGAAAGCATGTCAAAGTGCAAGTAGATAAATAGGTACCACTCTGGCGGGAAGGTAAACGGTGTTTCCGTGCACTGCTCTTGTTCGCCAGAAGCGGCTTTGTCATGCTGGCCACATGACCTGGAAGCTGTATGCCGGCTCCCTCGGCCAATAATGCGAGATGAGCGCCGCAACCCCAGAGTCGGTCATGACTGGACCTAATGGTCAGGGGTCCCTTTACCTTTACTAAAGCAGCCTCCAGTGCTGTAAGGCTGCTGATGCAAGAGACTTATATGTGGGTGCATTGTAATTTCCTCTGTCTCCCGTGTTGCCTCTATCCCCTTGTGTGCCCTCAAAATCAGTTCGGGTGAGTTGAGGGACCCTCTGGAGGAGATTTGGGTTTGCATGGGGGGGGGAAACAGAAGTCCCACACAATAAGAACATACGAAGAGCCTGCTGGATCAGGCTAACAGCTGTGTAAGAGCTGTGTGAATCTCATGTGAACAGGCACCCCCTGTGGACATGAATGTCATTCACAAGAATTGGCAACTTTATTGGGTGCTAAGATCAGCAGATTAGGCGCTCTTGGTACTTCCTCTCCTCTCAGAGATTGTGGGGTGGCAACTCAGAAGAGGGTAGTCTCTGTGACAGCCCTTAATTTGTAGAACTCGTTCCCACAGAAGTGCACCTGGCACCTTCATTATACAGTTCTCAGCAAATGCCTTGGGACCCTAGAGAGAAGGGCAGATTAGTAATAGTAGCAGCAGCAACAACAACAATAACTCCTCTCCATCCCATCACTCTTTATTTATGTGACCTGTATGAGCATGCAGATATTTTATGTGTAAAGGTAAAGGTAAAGGGAACCCTGACCATTAGGTCCAGTCGCGGACGACTCTGGGGTAGCGCACTCATCTCTCTCTATAGGCCGAGGGAGCCGGCGTTTGTCCGCAGACAGCTTCCGGGTCATGTGGCCAGCATGACTAAGCCGCTTTTGGCGAACCAGAGCAGTGCACAGAAACACTGTTTACCTTCCCGCCGGAGCGGTACATATTTATCTACTTGCACTTTGACATGCTTTTGAACTGCTAGGTTGGCAGGAGATTTTATGTGTAACAGGCAGCAAATTTCCTCTCAATAATCGGTGTTAGGGAATAATAATAATAGTTGTTGTTATTGTAGTAGTAGTAGTAGTAGTAGTAGTAGTAGTAGTAATAATAATAATAATAATATTTTATACCTGCCAATCTGGCTGGGTTTCCCCAGCCACTCTGGGCGGCTTCCAACAAAATATTAAAATACAATGGTCTGTTAAACATTAAAAGCTTCCCTAAACAGGGCTGCCTTCAGATGTCTTCTAAAAGTCTGGTAGTTGTTTTTCTCTTTGACATCTAATGGGAGGGTGTTCCACAGGGTGGGTGCTGGACCTTCTCGGTGCTGGACCTCAGTGTCCGGGCAGAACAATGGGGGTGGAGACACTCCTTTAGGTATACTGGACCAAGGCCATTTAGGGCTTTAAAGGTCAGCACCAACACTTTGAATTGTGCTCGGAAATGTACTGGGAGCCAATGTAGATATTATCAGCAGCAGCAGCAGCAGCATTGGTTTACATATTATAGCCACATTTCAGCCCATCAAAAGTGCTCAAAATAGCTTACAATTAAGCTAAATAAATAACACAATGTATTTGTTTTCATTTGTCAAAATAAGTTTTAAGGCAAGCATCACACTTCTTATACGTTGGCTATAAATAGGAAAGCAGTACTTACCTTGCACATGTTGGAAGCACTATGTGATGCCATCGCCTAGAGATATTTTAGAGAATGACATCTGAGAATGACACCCACTGTCAGTCTGGTTTTAAATCATTGGAGTATTGGAAAGGGGGCGGGTGTCCATGCTTTTTTCTCCCTCAGATTAATGCAGGGCACTGTATGCCTGGTCTATAGAACTCTGGAACTTTCAGTGTTGGATTTTTTTTAAAAAAACATTTCTGAGTATATAGTATATTACAACAAAATTGTAAAAAAAAAATCACCCTAAAAGTTCCAGAGTTCTATAGACCAGATATACATGGATAGTAAGTGGGGTTCATTGGCAGACAGACCTATGCATGTAGCACATATGAGTCTGTGTGCCAATGAACCCCACCCCCATCCATGTATTAGTGTATGTATGAATGGGCATTTTTCACACCTTACTGTTCTCCTTTGTGCATTTGGCTTGGCCTATTTCCAGGTTTATATGTTCTATATGCTCCTCTTTCCAATTCCAAGAAGGGACAATGGAACATTCAGGGGGAAGGACTTTGAAAACAGAAGATCCCAAGTTCAGTCCCCTAGCAGATCTAGGTAAATCTGGGAGTGTCCTCTGTCTGAAACCTGGAAGAATTGCAGCCAGTTCATGTAGAAAACACCATGCTAGAAGGACTAGTGGTTTGAATTTGAAGTGTGTCGACACTTCAAATTATAAGGAGTCACTTCTACTCTTCTGTGTATAAAATTTCACATATGGGTTTGAGGCCCACTTTGGGCAAAATATTCCTGCATTGCAGGAGGTTGGACTAGATGACCCTTGTGGTCCCTTCCAAGTCTATAATTCTGTGATTCTATTATTCTAATTTAAGCACTTGGAATGTATCTCCAGCCCCTCATTTGGACAACAATATATGAATTATGGGCTTTATAGTTTTATGGAACTAAGGAGTTTGAAATAAGTACATGATTGTGTTGAAAAAGTCCTAGGTGGAAGATTTTATAGGGCTACAGTGCATGTGGTTTCTGGATTTAACCATATCTTCTTAAAATATCATTTAATGACAGAGTCTTGAAAGAAAACTGTCTGTTCTATATTACATTAAACTCCTGGAATAATCTAATGCTTTAAGGTGGGTGGGGGATCTCTCCAAAACTTGCTGGAAAATGCACAACCCACTTGGTTTAGTTGGATTTTTTAAAAAATCTATTTTGTGTTTGAATTACATACTTTGGTTTACTGCTACCATTAGCAACTTTCTTTCTAATCAAGTATGCAAAAAGAGGGGGGTAGAAGCTGTCTCCTCCTCCTCCTCATACACCCCCGTTGCCTCACTAAGGAGATGAGGGAAATTGTTCCAAACGAGCATTTCCCTGTTCTCATTAGTTCTGGAGCAGTGGAGACCTCTTGAGTAAAATACATTTTTGTTAGACTAATCCATTAAGACGAGAAGTCATTGCCTATCGCTGGGTGGCCAGACATTAAAACAGACTTCACCAATTATCCGATTCCCTCAGATGAGTTGTTGAACTTTCTGTACGTGTGTCCTTCATTTTTGCTGAAACCAAGACTTAGTGATAGACTCCTCTGGTCTATGCACTACTGGTCCACTAGGGGAACATGGAACGAAACATCTATCCATCTGAATCAGCAGGAAGTGGTACTAAGCTTGCCTCATCCATTGATGACCTACCCTAAAGAGTCAAAGACATAGACTCATGGCATGCATCTCTTGAGCCTACCTTATTTTCATATCCTCCAGTTCAAATGCAAAACAAACCCAACAGACCAAAAAAGCAACTCTACATTAAGTCAATAATTCCCTCAATACTTTTTATTGTCCACATATATTATTAATGCAGAAACATTTAAAAAGATAATTGCTGGTTTTATTAGCATACAGTATAAACCGGGGGTGGGGACCCTTTGACCCTCTAGATGTTGCTGAACTACAGCTCCCATCAGGCCCACTATGTGTGGCCAATAGTCAGGGACAATGGGAATTGTTGTTTAGCAACGTTTGGAAGGCCAAATATTCCCCACATTTGATGTAAACCAGGCATAGGCAAACTCGGTCCTCCAGATGTTTTGGGACTACAACTTCCATCATCCCTAGCTAACAGGACCAGTGGTCAGGGATGATGGGAGTTGTAGTCCCAAGACTTATGGAGGACCGAGTTTGCTTATGCTTGATGTAAACAATGAAAATAGCACCTTAGCAAACAGCAGCAGCAATAGACTACTGGAGCAAACAGGCAGAGATAGTAAGATGCAAGAAAAATGAAATAATAAGCATAAAAGGGGAAATAGAAAGGAAAGGCATATGGGTGCATGAGATAGGGAAAGGGGAAGTACAATACAGATGTACAAAGCCACTACTCAAAAAGGAGAGAAAATCATGCTGTATAAATGTGAAGGTATTAGGGGTGTCCCACAATGTACAGAGATAGGCAGGCCAGCTAAATTTAGTTTGGCATGTGTTTATATGGCAGTCTAGTCCATCCCATTCCCACACTAAATACAGGTTTAAAAAACACACACAAACCTGAATCAAACCATTATGTTACAAAACTATTTATGAGTTTATCGGAGGGCTTCATTTTAATTAGTTAGTTAGTTAATTTTTATTTTATTGGGTATTTTTGTAACAGCTATTCTTGTTTAGTTTTTAAAGATTGCTTGGAGTTTTAGTTGTTGCTCAGAAATATATAAATATATCTCTGAGCAACAACTAAAACTCCAAGCAATCTTTAAAAACTAAACAAGAATAGCTGTTACAAAAATACCCAATAAAATAAAAAATACTAGCATATACATGCAGATAGCATTTCCTTTTCCTTCTGGCACAACTTTCATGCTCAACACATCTCAGCCTCGTGGCTACCTCAAAAAGCTCAGATAAACTCACCCATCCCCATGCAAAAAAGTCACAGTTAAGAGGGTTTCTGGAACCTGCAGCCATCATCCTAGGCTGCCTTCATTTAAAGCACTGTCATACCACTTCAAACAGCCATGGTGCCCTCCAAAGAATTCTGGGAATAGTAGTTCATTAAGGGTGCTGAGAGTTACAGTTCTCAGAGTTCTTTGACTGGCAGTGGATCTCCAGGATTCCAGCCTCAGGGACCCTTTCTAAACCCTACCTTGAGAGGCTGGGGATTGAACCGGGGAACTTCTGCATACAAATCAGGTGTCCTACCAATGAGCCATGGCCCTTCTCTTGCTCACTGTGTCTTTATCTATGTTGTTTCATTTTCATGGCAAGTCTTTAAAAGTTGTCTACAGCATTTCCCTTAACTTGGTGGTGCCAAGCAGAGAAGGCTGACATAGAAGCTTCATAAAGATGAAGAAGGGTCTCAGCATGATGTGGCAATGGAACAGAAAATTGTTTCCAATAAATGTCATCAGCAAGGAGTGAAACACTGAATCACTACTCTCTCCTATCTAAGCTGCCAGTCTGAAAAGCACAAATAGTAGGGAGCTATGAATAAACATGGGGAACAGGGGAACATAACAAGAAGAACCAACACACACAGACTCCACTACAGGCACTTGTTCAAGGCCAGAGGCACTTATCAAAGAAACAAAAATAAGTGAGGAAGCGCCCCAGAGGTTCATAAGAAGACAATTCAGTTAAGAACATAAGAGGAACCCTTCTGCTGGATCTTTGTTGAGTGGATCATCTACCCTTTCTGGAGCTCCCCTGGTGTTTTAGAGAGTCCTATCAGCCCCAGCCTCCTGCCAACCTAGCAGTTCGAAAGCACGTCAAAATGCAAGTAGATAAATAGGAACCGCTACAGCGGGAAGGTAAATGGCGTTTCCATGTGCTGCTCTGGTTCACCAGAAGCGGCTTTGTCATGCTGGCCACATGACCTGGAAGCTATACGCCGGCTCCCTCGGCCAATAATGTGAGATGAGCGCGCAGCCCCAGAGTCGGTCACGACTGGACCTAATGGTCAGGGGTCCCTTTACCTTTACCTTTTATCAGCCCCAGCCAGCATGGCCAACATAAGAAGAGCATGCTGAAGCAGCCAGGCCAGTGGCCTATCTGGTCCAGCATCCCATCACCACAGTGGCCAATCAGATGCCTGTGGGAAGCACCCAAGAAGGAGCTGAGCACAAGAGCGCTTTCCCCGCCTGCTACTTTCAGCTACTTGCATTCAGACACATACTGTATATACAGTTTATTGAGGTCCAGTGGATTTTGTGTAGAAGACAAATCAGGGCAAGTGAGCCTAACTGCCTTCAACAGTCATATACTCTCTGCTTGTTAAAATAACTTGGGAACTTCCCTTCAGGTTGTCTTGTGGGTTGAAATGCCGAAAGGCCCTCACTGTGCAGGCAGAAATGCCTCTCGGCTTTTCAGTCTGGCAACATTCATTTCACTCTGGATCATCGTCTCATGAGGCATCTTAGCAAGCGCATTGCATTGTGCTTCAAGAATTTCCTTCCAGAAATTCTGCTCAACACCCTGATACATTGCTCCAATCAGCAGCCATCTTTTGAGGTTTCCACGTAACGTTGATTTGCTAGAATGCTACTACAAGTAAACGAGTTTCGATTTCATAACTGTTCCTTGTTTAAACAATCCAACTGTCCAAGTGGGCTTGAACTGTATCTACTTTAAGAGAAGAAAAAAGTAAGGTAAAAAAAAAAGTATAAAGCTATTTAAGAAGCCTCTCTCAATGAAATGGAACTTGGGAGCTCTCCATGGGCCCAAGTCCTGTCTTTGCATTTTATAGAGCTCTGCTGTAGACATAGATATTAAAAACTTTGCTCCTGATTGATCAGTGCACACCCCAAATAACAGGGAAAATAACAGAAGATAATCCAGGGCTATCTTGATTTGTGTTTATTCATACAGATAAGGTACTGAAGAAAAATCACAGAGCTTTCATATATTGAAGTGAAAGTTCCCTATTATTTCTTTCTTTCTTTTTGCCTTTTAGAGTGATCCTGTAAACAGGGCTCTTACTATTTTTTTTAAATCTGTATACCACTTATGCAAAAATGGCTTCTCTGTGATTTACAACTATAAAATCAATCTGTAATTGAAGAACATGGTTGTTTTAAACAAATCTTAATTAAAATATATAATAAAACAAAAACGAAAATGAAAAGCACAGCAATTAAAACAGATAAACAATACAATCACAAGTTCACATTTTGGGAATGCTTGCCTAAACAGTTGTACATTCAGGAGCCGGCAGAATGACAACACTGTTGGGACCTCCCATTTTTCAGCAGGGAAGGCATTCCACAAGCATAGTGGCACCAGTGGAAAAGCCCGTCACATTGTTACCACAAACCAATAATCATCAACTTGCAGCAAAACTAACCAGGTTACATTAGCTGGTCATAGTGCACTAACAAAGACTCACTATTGCCTATTAATACATGGCAGGATGCTATCTTGATTGCACTCGGGGGAAGTGAGAGTGCCATAGAATGGTGGGGAACTCCATGGTTCCCAGTATTCAGGGTCTTGGCTAATCTCATCCCCAGTCCAGTAGAGGGATGTTTAGAAGCCAAATTCTTTTTATGGGAAGAATTGGGATGCCGTAATGGATAATGGGAAGAATTGATGCTGAAGAATTGATGCTTTTGAATTATGGTGCTGGAGGAGACTCTTGAGAGTCCCATGGACTGCAAGAAGATCAAACCTATCCATTCTTAAGGAAATCAGCCCTGTGTGCTCACTAGAAGGACAGATCCTGAAGCTGAGGCCACCTCATGAGAAGAGAAGACTCCCTGGAAAAGACCCTGATGTTGGGAAAGATTGAGGGCACAAGGAGAAGGGGACGACAGAGGATGAGATGGTTGGACAGTGTTCTCGAAGCTACCAACATGAGTTTGACCAAGCTGCGGGAGGCAGTGGAAGACAAGAGTGCCTGGCGTGCTCTAGTCCATGGGGTCACGAAGAGTCAGACACGACTAAATGACTAAACAACAATGGGATTACAAAGACGGCAACAGCAATTTTCCTGTAAATTAAAGCAGAGCACAAATTGCTGGTTGGTAATCTGCATCTCTTGAAACCGATTGATAAGTAAGAGATATTTATGTGAATGAACCATAAATGAATCATATCCAGGGCTGTGCTCAACATCTCCACGCCTTGATGTCTTTGGTGAGAAAAATCACAGTTTGGGGGCATAAAAGGAGGAGAAATTGATTTGGTTCACATTTAAAGGTGAACCTGTCCACACTTTCTGAAACAATAAATGAATCAAAACACAGCCATTCTTCAGAATTCACACTTCTCTTAATTTTGTAATGCAGTTCTCCAGCCAAGCAATTTGTACAAAAACCCATATACTAGGGTAAAGTGTACATATTAGGGAAAACACATTAAAAATTGTGTTATATTGGGAGGGATTGCTTTGCAAAAATGTGTGTGTTGGGCAAAATAGCACTAAAATGTGATAAATTTTCATGAGTACGTTTTTTAAATCACGAACTAATGTGGAAATATGGAAACTGAATTTACGATCTGGAAAATTAGAGGAAGGAAAATTGTCAGATCTGCCCAGCTTTATTTGTAACTCAAATTGAAATTCTAGACCAGTGTTTCAAATAAATAATTGTTCCAGTACAAATTCTACATGTAGAATTTCTAGTGTTAAAATGGAAAGGGGTCGAACCACCGCAAGCAGTGGTGAAATTTTGGGAGGTTGGATAGTTACAATGGAATGGTCTTGGTGGTGGGGTGCACATTTTTTTTATTCTTATTTATTTATGATTATTACTTTGTCATAATAATAAAAAATGAGAACAAATAAATAATTCTTCCAGATTTCCCTCCCATCTTCTGGTATGGGTCGCTGTTGCCTCTAGCAGTTTCCTGGCAAAAACAGCTAATGTGGATGAAAGCAAAGAACAATTGTTGGATTTTTAAGGCCCCCCAAAAGGATTGTTGATCCCTTCAGCAACTTTTGGGCTTTGTGGGTCCTGTTTTACCTCATTCAGTCCCAACATTCATCTGATTATTATTATTATTAGTAGTAGTATTTATGATTTTCAAGATTTAAGAATGCTCCATTTAGATTGCTTGCTTCAAGCACAGAAAAGTTACAAGTCTGCCCTCTGCTGGATTTCAGTTCAGTATACCTTTCATGCTAGAATATACAAAGTGGACAACTTTTTAATTTGCTTTTTTCTTCTCATTGAATGACATAACTGTATTTAGTTGGTAATAATATGAATGAATAATCTTGACTACCAATAACAAAGGTTAATTAAAACTTATTCTGCAGCTGAGTGCTCAGATTTTAACAACCCTAGTTTTGCTTTGTATCTGTTTCGTTGATTTATTAACTTAACTACCCTGAGATAATAAGTTATTTGAAGGTTAGGTAAATTGTACCAGAGTTAAATAAAAAAAATTCCTTCAGTAGCACCTTAAAGACCAACTAAGTTTTTATTTTGGTATGAGCTTTCGTGTGCATGCACACTTCTTCAGATACAGTGAAATGGAAGTTTCCAGGCACTTATGTAGAGAAGGGGTGGGGATGGGTGGGGATGGGGAGGGGGGATCACTCAGAAGGGTGGTGGAAATGGGTGATTGACTGACTGATAGCTGTTGATGACCGCAAACGACTGCAAATGGTTTTGCATGAAAAAGCAAGGGTTGAGATGGCTGAAGATCGCTTATCATGTATAATGAGATAAAAATCCGATATCTCTGTTCAAACCAGGTCCCTCCATGGTTTTGAGCTTGGTGATAAGTTGCTCAAAACCATGGAGGGACCTGGTTTGAACAGAGATATCGGATTTTTATCTCATTATACATGATAAGCGATCTTCAGCCATCTCAACCCTTGCTTTTTCATGCAAAACCATTTGCAGTCGTTTGCGGTCATCAACAGCTATCAGTCAGTCAATCACCCATTTCCACCACCCTTCTGAGTGATCCCCCCTCCCCATCCCCACCCATCCCCACCCCTTCTCTACATAAGTGCCTGGAAACTTCCATTTCACTGTATCTGAAGAAGTGTGCATGCACACGAAAGCTCATACCAAAATAAAAACTTAGTTGGTCTTTAAGGTGCTACTGAAGGAATTTTTTTTATTTTACTTCGATCCAGACCAACACGGCTACCTACCTGTAACCTGTACCAGAGTTAGTTTTAGGGTACTGCACTGGGTGCCACACTGCAGGGGGCGCCACAATAATGCTGTTGTGTGAGGTGTGTGTGGGGGGGGGATTTTAGCGTTGCACAGGGTGCCGCTAAAATGTGAGAGCCCAGAGTTTGGCACTGATTCTGTATTAAAATACTGTAAGCAGTGAGTTTAATTCCCTGTAATTAGTGAACCTAATGATTGCACTGTCTTCCTTTTTCTTTCCAGTATTTTTAAATTCAAAATAAAATCCTACACTTAGGAATCAGCCATGCTCAGGAAAGTAATAGTGTTGCATTAGGATACAATAAACAAAGGTAAAAGACATGGGTGGAGCTGTGGTCTAAACCACTGAGCATCTTAGACTTGCCGATTGGAAAGTCAGCGGTTTGAATTGCCATGACAGAGTGAGCTCCCGTTGCTATGCTCCAGCTCCTGCCAACCTAGCAGTTCAAAAGCACGCCAGTGCAAGTAGATAAATAGGTATCTCTGTAATGGGAAAATAAACGGTGTTTCCATGCGCTCTGGCTTCTGTCACGGTGTTCCATTGCACCAGAAGCGGTTTAGTCATGCTGGCCACATGACCTGGAAAGCTGTCTGTGGACAAATGCCTTGGTCTGAAAGCGAGATGAACACCTCAACCCCATAGTCACCTTTGACTGGATGTAGCTGCCCAGGGCTCATTTACCTTTGCCTTTTACCTACAATAAACACTTGGAAGAAAATGAATTAGAACCTTGCAGTGGAATCATGGTCCAGTTTTCAACACAACAGGGATACTCTGTAGTTCCTCAGCCAACCTAATATATTGTATCTCACACATTGGTAGTATTTCATGCCTGCTGCAAAGCAGCATTTGTTCTATTACAAACAGAAATCCAGGATATTCGCACATTGTATTAAAAATAAAACCACACTACTGTGAGCATTGGCTTCCTTAGCCATTGCTAGGAAGTGGGCAGTACTGTCATGAACATCTATCAATTTTCCTTCTGTTGTGAAAATAACATATTCTCAGTGGATTCAGTGTCCTGAAAAGTCAGCCCATTTGAGACTACTCAGATGAATTTTTGTATACTTATTTATTCACTTCATTTTATATCTTGCCTTTCTTCCACCAATGCATTGGTGTGGTATTATATACAGTGTCTGCGCATCAGTGTGAAGCCAGAGGATAGTGTTTGGTTATCATTGTATATTCTGTTGGCCAAAGGCCATAGAGATATTCTTCATGAAGTTCTAAAATATTTTCCTATATATGTTACAGAAATACACCATGTTTATTTAATATCTTTATTCATTCTTTTGCACCCAAGGCAGCTTACAAGTCATTTTCAAGCAGTCATCCAACCAGGCACCTTCAAGACCAAATTAGCTTCATCAAAGTGTTGGTCTCATGTGCCTTCAGACCATACCTGGGAGGTGTACCTGATGCATGTGTGACTGGGGCAGCAGCCATAATTTAGTGTGGAATTATGCATGTGGAAGTTAAATCCCCAACTTCTCCATCTATAAAAGGATCAGGAAAAAAGTCATGTGGAATAATCCTCCATGAGTTGCTAAAGAGCTGCTGCCAGTCTTAGTAGACAATACTGGGCTGACTGGGGAAAAGCTAGACCTAAACTAAGGTACCTCCCTACATTCCTATGGAGAACAGGAGGACAGTGGTTGTCAGGCTCCAGTCCCAAAACACAGTGTCAGTGTCTCTTATTTGTAAATAAAAAGGAGAGTAATAGTGGTAAAAGCTCAGCAGCAAGCACAAGTACAGAAATAGTAGCTTGCATGTACAAGGCTCTGAAGGTTCCAAGGTACCCGAGCAACAAGTCAAGATGTTCCATCATCATCATCATCATCAATTGTACACTGCCCATCTGACTAGGTTGCCCCAGCCACTCAGAGTGGCTTCCAACAACAACAAAAAACATAATAAAACATTATACATGAAAAGCTTCATTAATCAGGGCTGCCTTCAGGTATCTTCTAAAGGTTATATAGTTACTCATCTCCTTGACATTTGATGGGAGGGTGTTCCACTGCTGAGAAAGCCTTCAAGTGGTTTTCAATATTTCACAAAACACTGACTGGTATATTTGAACAGCCCAGTCTGTGGCCCATAATTCCATCAAGGTTCTGCTCTTTCAAGCAGGTGAAATGTATTACTGGCAGTGGGAAATTATATTGGTATGGACACAGAGCTAATACAATCATATTTAAAATTCTTTTCTACAACCAATAGATTAAATATGGAAATGGAAGTGTGGTAAAATGCACGTTCAAAGTAATGATGCCATTACTTAGGCAGTAGAGAGCTCAACAAAAGATATTTCCATTTAAATGTTTTTTTGCAATCAGAAGATATATCTTAATAGCCCAGTGGAATGTATCCATCCACAATGATTTCCATTATTATTAGATTTTTATAATGATTGGGATAGGGGCCTGTATAGATATATTTACCCAAAGATACAGCAGAAACCGGGCAAGAGAAAATCTGCAGTACAAAATCAATCCTTTTTGAACTATGCTAATCTGATTATTAAATGAAAAAATCACAGTTCTCCTAATCTATAAATAGTTCTCCCACACATCTTACATATATTGTACACACAAAGTAGCATTTTCTTTCTCTCCCCCCACCCCTGCCTTTATTCTTAGGCACCACTCTATGGTTGAGTTAGGTAACGGTAAAGGGACCCCTGACCATTAGGTCCAGTTGTGACCTGGGGTTGCGGCGCTCATCTCACGTTATTGGCCTAGGGAGCCAGCGTGCAGCTTCCAAGTCATGTGGCCAGCATGACAAAGCCGCTTCTGGCAAAGCAGAGCAGCACACAGAAACGCCGTTTACCTTCCCTCTGTAGTGGTACCTATTTATCTACTTGCACTTTTAGGTGCTTTCGAACTGCTAGGTTGGCAGCAGCTGGGACCGAACAATGGGAGCTCACCCCGTTGCGGGGATTCAAACTGCCAACCTTCTGACCGGCAAGCCCTAGGCTCTGTGGTTGAACCCACAGCACCACCTGCGTCCCTTATATGGTTGAGTTAAGACACAGTAATTTGTTTTGCTCAGGGATAGCCAATGTGGTGCCCTCCAGATGTTGGACAACAACTGCCATAATCCCTGACCATTGGCCATGCTGGCTAAGGCAGATGGGAGTTGGTCACCATGCCAGCTACGTTTAGGTTAACTCTGAATTCCTTGTACATCCAAACCTATCACAGCCAATTGACTAAGGTTTGCTTCTGTCAGCAAACCGGTGTCTGAAACCATGAATTGAATTTGGTTTGTGAATTTCCACTTATGTTTACAGGTTTGTCATTATGTTTGAACTGGTTGAAAAGTTGTTCTAGGACAAAGTAGCCAATATGGTGCCCTCCAGTTGTTGCCGGACAAGAACTCCCATCAGCCCAAGCCTATATTGCGCAAGGTCAGGAATGTGAGGCAACCCACCTCTGGGGGTGGAAGCCCAAGTGACAGCACCCCCACAAGCACCCTGCCCACTGAACCACACCTGCAGTTTGTGGAGAAATGGCACTAGCATGGGCATTGGCTTCCAGTGAGATCTCGTTGAGATCTTGTGAGATCTCACTGGAAGCCGCCATTACTGCTGCTTTGTAGGTGCCACAAAGGGAGGAGGAAGAGAGGAGGAAGCACAGTGACATGTTCTCATTCTGTCTTAGATGGCAAACAGGGTGAGCTGCTCCTGGTCAGGAATGATGGGAGTCCAACACGACCAGATTGCTATGCCTGTTCTAGGGTGTTCTATGGGGGGAATAGGGGTGCCAGACCTCCTTACCCCAAAAACACCCTGGAATGCTGCTCAGTCACAATGCAGCATATTCAAGAAATGCCCCATGTTCTTCCACATCTCCACATTTAGACAGACAAGAAGGAAAGACCATTGACTTAACTAATCACTAAATGGGGTCCAAGGGAGAAATATAGAACAGGTGGTTCTTAGAAAATGGTGAGTCAAAGACCAGTGATAAAACAAGGCGACAGCAGATCATCACAGAAGAAGAACTAAATTCAAGAGACTATCCATGGGGAACATTAACACCTAATCAAGAGCAAACTAATTTACTGACCTAACTTTGAAATATTGCACCATCTGTGGTTATAATTGATAGGCTGTGGATGTAAAAATGGGTTATTATACCGCATACCTCAGCTTTTTCTCTTCGTTCTTAACAACTGTGCAGGACCATTAAACCATAAAGTGTCCACCCCATCCAATATAAATGGAATGTGACATCTATATGAGTGGGGTTGGAGGTAGGAGAGTAAGGACATGATCTTGCAAAGCCTGAAGGAAAAGGTCATCCCTATTTCTTTAAAACATTATTAAGTTACCAGGGGAGAACTTGCAACTTGTTGGGCCTCCAACAGTGGTACCATGCAAGTCCCTCTCATGGCCACTCCCTTGTCCCCAGCAACATTAGCATACCTGTTCTGCTTGGCAGGCTGCCAAGTGGGCCATGGCTCAGTGTGAGAGCATCTGCTTTGTATGCAGAAGGTCATAGGTTCAATCCCTGGGGAAAGGACTCATGCATGAAATCAGTGTAGACAATAATAAGCAAGATGGACCAATGGTCTGATTTAGTATAAGGGTATCTTCTTCCTGTACAACACTGTGCTGTATAACACTATGTCCCAGAATCTGATTTTCCAACCTGAATATAGCCAGAGTAAAAGAAAAAGAAAAAGTCAGAATCCCAAGATTCATTACAGAAGGAAACTAAGGATTGTAGCCAGTGCTTTTCCTGTTCAGAGTAGACCCACTGAAGGTCTCTTCTGCACAGTATAGGAATTGTGCCTTTCTGTTGTAGCACCTACCCTTTGGAATTCTTTCCCCTTAAATACTAGACATTGTGCCCTCTCTTATCACCACCTACTTAGGATCTTCTTCTTCTCCAAGCCTTTTAAATTAAAACGTTCTCAGCCTGCATTACACTGCTTTGCTTGTAGAAGTTGTACTATGTGGTGGCCACCCTGGCTGCTTTGGGAGGTGTATATTTTTTATCAACAACAACCGCCCTTCTCCATTGACATGACCATCAATATATTCAGTCCCCCTTCTCTCTTGCTTCCTCTCGGTAAACCTATCATTTTGTCATGTTCCTGTCTCAGATGGCATATGCCAAGGGGGTCCAAGTTTTCAGATTGGGATCTGTCCTAGTCCTAGCTGAAGATTCCAGGAATTGAACCAGGGACCTTCTGCATGCAAAGCAGTTGCTCAACCGCTGAGCTATGGCCTTTTCTCCAGTAGAAAAAAAGTACAGAAGACCAGAGACAAGAAGATTGCAGTGGTTAAATTTGGATTGTATTTTTTGAAATACATTTTTATTAAAGATTTCTTGGTTTACAAAAGTACGTGTGTGCAATGTCTCTTTTTTCAAGTTGGATTGTATTTTAAGAAACATCTTTCCAACTCTAGTCATCAGGCAGCTGACTAGAAAGCATGGGTTTGTGAAATGTATATAAATTGCTATGTAAAAATTATTTCGTAAATAATCTGTTTTATAATATGTGAAAACCAGTGCTAACTAAGATGAGAGTGTGAGATGTTTATTAGCAAATGCATTTATAAATAACACTGAAACAAAAACAAAACAGAGATGGTAATTTGTCCTTTAAGAAATGTTTGCACAAATAACGCCATGGCCAAGGTTTCTCCTCTTAAAGTCCTTCTTGAAAACTTACTTTGCTAAGAGAGGTCTTATTTTTCACTTGCCAGCCGAAGAGGAGTATACACCATTACGATTTTGGTAAATAAGATGTCAACATCTCACTTTCCTCTGTTTACATTAGGTTATTGCTTCTGCCTGTCTCTACCTTGGAATGCATCATGGATTTTGACAGTAACTGACACAATATTTCCCTGATTTTAGAAGAGCAAAATGAGGGCTGTTCACTGCTTAATAAGAAGGGATGCTGGAAAACTCACCTGTCAGCACAATTGGAATTTGTGTGGGTTGAGGAGGCAGGGCCCACTTAGCAAAAAAATAAAGAGACAACAAACCCTACAATTAATTTTAGCACTGAGGTGCAGAAAGAGAGGGGGATGCATTTATATGCCTTGGATTCAGGGGACTATCCAGGAAGTGGGTGGCATTTCACTCTGCTGAAATCTAAGCATAATCAAACAAGCAAGCAAATGGACTAGATTTAGGATTCAGTGGGGAAAGTGGGGCAGATAGAACAAAGCAGAGGAGAGGACTAAGGCAAAGTTAATGAGCTTTAAGCAGGAACTCTTGTCCAACCTGTCAGAAATCTTTCGCTGCTTCCTTGAACACAAGAGACTGAAGCCAAAGATAGAAAAAAGGAACTCAGATAATCTCTAGTGAGTCTGTTTCCCCAAGGAAGGACAGAGCTGTGGAGTCATTTCAATAGCATTCCAACATAGCTAACTAAAATATGTTGTTGTTGTTGGTTATCAGATTACTCAATTTCTTACCCACCCTTCATATAAGGTCTCAGGGTAGGTTACAACAATGCAGAAATGCATTTTTAAATGTCTTTTTTTATTAAAGATTTCTAAAACCAGTATGGTAGGTTCCCCCCAAGCCTGGTAACATAGTAGCAAATTCAGAAGTGCAGTTCTTTTCATGATAGACACAGCCGTGTCCTCTCACAACCATGCGCCTTCTAAGATTATGCAACCTTCTAAGATTATACAGTATTCTTCTAAATTATACAATAATACCATAATAATTAGGGATGCATTGCCATGATTAATACACATCCCCATGTGTTGCCATTCAGCTAGTTCTACTGTTTTCTGAGCACATACATTGGCAAACAATTTGGATTGCTGCAATATCTTCTTTCAGAGTTAATTTAAGTTGTGTTGTCTATGAAGTTCCATTGTATGTGACAGAACTTGCACGCAATTCTCTTGAAACTGAAGCACCTTCTGTTTTCAGTGTTCCTAAATGCTTAGCTTTGGGGCACACAGTTGCTAAAATGCTCCCCTTTCATGCCAATTGGGTGGCTCCACAATGCTGGAAACAGGGACCGTGTTGCAGAAATAGTAGCAGGTCTTCTATCCCCCCACAATCATGAATCCCTCAAACCTCAGAAAATTTGCTGTCCCTTCTTATGGCAGAAGACAGGCCTTAGAAGCATTCTTGGTCCCAGCTCATCATAAAGAGTTGGAAAGAGAACACCTCCCTTCCCAGTCCCTGTTACAAACCTTTAAATATATTGCAAATCTTTTGTAGTATAACATGACTACTTTCCTCTCTCCCCACCCCAACTTCTTCTTTTATAACCCCCTCCTGCTTCTATTTTTCCAAGCCCATCCATCTTCACTACACTTGAGCTTAATTACCAACTCCTAGAGTGGCTGGGAAGGCACACAGCATCTCCAGCTTCATCACAATCAGATAAAACCATTTGCAGTCATGTATGTATGAAGGACCATGGCTCAGTGGTACAGCATGTGATTTATGTGCAGAAGGCATGACATTCAATCCCTGTCATTTTTAGGTATGGCTGGGAAAGACTTTGCACTTGGAACACTGGAGAGCATGAACAATACTGAGCTAAGAAGGACCAGTGATGTGGCTCAGTATATGGCAACTTCCTAAGCAGAGAGGGAGAGAGATTAGCAACCTTGTAAGAACTGGATTCCCCCCCCCCTCCTTTTAGCGGCATACATAGCAACCATTAAGTCTAACCTAGGTGTCACAGTGGCCGGAGTGGACTACTTCAGAGTAACGACGCTACGCAGCTCTGCATTTTATTCTTTTATTGGTGCTGCGTATTTACAGTGCTGAAGTCATTGCTATTTACACGGAGTGATGTGGTCAGTCGGTTTCAGAACCTCCTAATGGCTTTTGGCGCGTCTTTCTCCAACACAAAAGCTTTGGCAGACCCATCCTCTTTCCCCTCCTCTTTCTGCGTAATTCCGGAGTTGGGGGGATGGGTCTCCCCCCCTTATTCGCCCCTTCCTGTCCCACCTGGGACCCTGGCTCCTCTACCTTGCCTGAGCCTCGGACACGACTTCCTGCTTCCCCACTGGAATCGGAACTCTCTCTGCTTTCCCCTGTGCTCGGGGATTGGCTTGAACTCAGGAGGGGAGGGACTTCGCGATATCCCCTGTCCCTCACATCCACCCCCCTCCCAAGCTCTCCTTCACCCCTCCCCAGGTCCCCCCCAGGTGTCGGTGACGACTGGAAGCCTAAGAACTCAGTGCTTTCCGAGCCCGTTGGTGTGAACACCTCCCCCCAGTCCTGCAAGCCCCCCCTTCCGCCTGGGAGGACGGGAATCCCAAAAAGTCCGTGGCGTCAGAGCTGGTGGGGGTAAAAATGTTCTGCCAATCAGCTCCTTCCTCTGACTGGGTGGATCTCGGGGACACCCATACCTCATCCTCTGGTTCCTCGAACTCCGCTTCCCAGCGCCATGGTGAACTGCTCTCCCGTGCTTCCTCCCCCTCCCCCTCCCTTTCCATGTGCCAGGGCTTGGGTCTATGGGGAAAGAGGGCGTGAAATTCTTCTACCAGGAATTCCTCCTGTATCTGAGTGGCTGGGACCCATTCATTCTGGGACGGTGGAGCATCCTCCCATGCCATGAGGTACTCCAGTCCCCCCACCCCCCACCTTGAATCCAGGATGGCCGTGGCCTCATTGAGTTGCTCCCTGCCTTCCCTCTCCCCCCCTCCCTCAGGGGTTTGTTCGCTGTCTCGGAGCCTGCTGCTTTCCCGGTACGGCGACAGCAGCGATCTATGAAACACTGGGTGCACCCTCATGTCCTCTGGCAGTGCCAGCCTGTATGCCACCGGGTTGACCTGTTGCGTGACCGTGAAGGGGCCCAACCTTCTGGGCGCCAGCTTTTTGCATCGCCCTCTGATGGGAAGGCCCTCCGAGGACAACCAAACTTTGTCCCCCACCCTAATGACCTCCCCCGGTCGCCTGTGGCGATCTGCCCCCCTCTTGTACGCTTCCTTGGCTCTCTCCAAGTGTTCTCTGAGCTGCTGGTGCACCGTCTCCAGTTCCTCTGCCCAATCCTCAGCCTGTGGGCCCTCCTCCTCCTCCTCCCCCTCCCTCTCTGGGAAAGATCTGAGGTCGCGCCCGTAGTTGGCCTTAAAGGGCGACACCCCTGTGGAGACGTGCACCGCATTGTTGTAGGCAAATTCTGCCAGTGGCAGGCGATCCACCCAGTCCGTTTGCCGCTGGCTGACGTAGCATCTCAGGTACTGCTGCAGAATGGCGTTGACCCTCTCCGCCTGTCCATTGGTCTGCGGGTGTCTAGCCGTCGACAAGCTGACCTCCACCTGCAGGAGGTTCATGAGCCGCCGCCAGAACCTGGAAACAAATTGGCGGCCACGATCCGAAATAACCCTTAAAGGTAATCCATGCAGTCTGAATACGTGATCCACAAACAGTTTGGCTGTCTCTTCTGCAGAGACCGCCCTGGCACACGGTATAAAGTGGCACATTTTGGACATGAGGTCCACCACCACCAACACTGCGGTCTTGCCCCTGGAAGAAGGCAGATCTGTGATGAAGTCCATGGACACCACTTCCCACGGCCTGTGCGGGGTGGCTAAGGGCTCCAGCAATCCCGGTGGCGCTGCTCTGACCACCTTTGCCCGCTGGCAGGTGTCACAGCCCCTTACATAGTCTCGAACATCTTCCCGCACCCCTGGCCACCAGAAGTGTCTCATGACTAGGTGAGTGGTTTTGTCCCTCCCAAAATGACCCGCCGTTGGGTTGTCGTGCATCTGCTTGAGGACCGTACGTCTAAGCTGGGTGGTGGGCAGGTACAGTGCACCCTTGTAGAAAAGCAGCCCCCTGCGTTCTGCAAAGTCTTTTGCCTGCTCCCCCCCCTCTCAGTTCTCTGAAGATGCGGTTGGCAAATTCATCCGCTGCCGTCAGTGCTGTGAGTTCTGCCTCGCTCACCACTGCTGCTCCGCAGGACCAAGCTGACGGGGGGAAAATGTGCCTGGGTGCCGGTGGCGCCTCCTCCTCCATGTACTCTGGCTTGCGGGAGAGGGCATTCGCCCTGACATTCTGCTCTCCCGGGATGTGTGTATGGAGTGTATGGAGAAGTTGAAGTTCGAGAAGAACTCTGCCCACCGTATCTGCCGCTGGTTGAGCACCCTGGCAGTTCTCCAGAACTCCAGGTTCTTGTGGTCTGTGCACACCTGGATGGGGTGCTTGGCGCCCACCAGGAAGTGTCTCCAGTGCTGGAACGCAGCGTGGATCGCAAGAAGTTCCCGATCAAACACCGTGTAGTTTCGCTCTGGCTGGGTCAACTTCCTGGAGAAGAAGGCACAGGGTCTCCACTCTCTGTTGGCGTCCAGTTGCAACAAAATGGCGCCCACAGCTTTATCAGAAGCATCTGTCTCCACGCGTAGGGGCGCGTCCTGAACCACGTGGAACAGGTTCTGGTCTGAGGCGAACACCCTCTTGAGGCTTTCGAACGCTGCTTGCGCCTCTGGTGTCCACCTGAACTTCTGCTTGCCTCTCAGGCAGTCCGTGATGGGAGCCGTAACGCGAGAGAAGTTCTTGATGAACTTCCTGTAGAAGTTGGCGAAGCCTAGTAGGCGTTGGGCATCTTTGCGCGTCCTGGGGCTGTGCCAGTCCAGGATGGCCTGCACCTTGTCCTTGTCCATCGCCAGCCCCTTGTCTGACAGCTTGTAGCCCAGGAAGTCCACCTCCTTGGTGTGAAACTTGCACTTCTCCAGCTTCACATACAGGTGGTTCTCCTTCAGGCGCTGCAACACCTCCCTGACATCTTTCACATGCTGCACTGGGTCATTGGAATAGATAAGGATGTCATCCAGGAAGACCAAGCATTTCCTGAAGAGGAGGGACCCCAGGACGTGGTGCATGAAGGCCTGGAAGCATGCTGAGCCCCCTTGCAACCCGAAGGGCATCACCAGATATTCAAAAGAGCCCAGAGGCGTGAACATCGTGGTTTTCCATTCATCGCCTTCCCGGATCCTGATCAAGTTGTACGCCCCCCTCAGGTCTAGCTTGGTGAAAATCTTGCCCCTGCGTGCCGCTGTCAGGAGATCATCCACTCTGGGCATGGGGAAAGCCACTGGCTCTGTCACTGAATTCAGCCGTCTAAAATCCACCACAAGACGGCGCTGTTGCGTGTCTTTCTTGTCCACCCAGAAGACCGGGCTGCCCCCTGCTGCCTTGCTTTCTCTGATGAACCCCCGCTTGAGGTTCTTGTCGATGAAAGCGCGCAGATCCTCCAGTTCCTGGTCTGACATGGCGTACAGCTTGGCTGGGGGTATAGTTGCCCCTGGCACCAGGTTGATCTGGCAGTCAAAAGGCCTGTGTGGGGGTAGGTGGTCGGACTCCGCTTCGCTGAAGACCTCCTGCAGGTCCCAGTATGGCTTGGGTATCGCCTCACCCCCTTTGACGTGCATGGTGGCCACCGTGGCTATCGGAGGCCCCTCCCCGGGTTGGTGCTGCATGCAATTTTCCAGGCAAAAGTCCGATCCAAAAGTGATGCATCTCTGGTGCCAACTTATGGAGGGGTCATGGCGCGCCAGCCAGCTCATGCCCAAGACGATGGGGGGGTCTGAGATGGTTGTGACGTTGAATGCCAGTGTCTCTGAGTGCCTTCCCACCGTCATTCTCATGGGGGGGGTTTGATGAGTGATGGCCCCTCCCAGCAGCTCTCTGCCGTCAATGGTTGCCACGTGCAGGGGAAAATCCAGCTGCAGAAGCTGGATCTGGTGCTCTTCTGCAAAGTTTCTCGAGAAGAAGTTCGCTGAGGCACCACTGTCAATTAGGGCGAGGACCGTCAGGGGATAGCCATTTGGGAGCGTGAGCGTCACTTCTAGAACCACTCCTGCTCTGGGAGGGGTGGGCTGGCTCTGCTCCTCTCTGTGCGGGTGGGTGGGCTGGGGCTGTTGTCTGCTGACTGTGCCTGGCTGCTGCCCCTTGTCTCCTGCAGCCAGGCTTTCCCGTTTCCCTGCTGTGGTGCTGCGTCAGTGGGGGAGGGCACAACCGTTCCCGCCTTTCCTTGCCACTCCCTGCGATGTGGGCAGTCTCTGACGAGATGCTGGGGGGAGTTGCAGAGAAAGCAACTCCCACCCCTTCCCTCCTTGCGTCTTGGCGCCGCTGGGGTTTGAAAAGCCCGCGCGCGCGCGCTATCAATCTGCATGGGTTCCTGGTCCTGACTGGCCCCAGGAGTGGCTTGAAAGGGTTGTTGGGGGAGTGGCTTCTCCTGCGACCGTGGGAACCAAGCCCGCTTTGCGCGCGTTGCTTGCTTGTCGCTCCACCGGGATTCCTGTCTCACCCCCACCGCCAGAGCCGCTTTGCTCAGCTGATCCATATTACTGGGCTTTGGACCTCTCGAGAGCTCATCCTTCACCTCCTCGTGCAACCCCAAGTAGAACGCGGCTTGCATTGGGGGTGACTCTAGTTCCCACCCCAATCTGTGCACCAGCATGGTGAATTTCGCCCAATACGCGCGAACTGTCATATTTCCTTGGCGTAAATTATGAAGTTCCTCCTTAGTCTGGTCCATATGACTATCGGACGAATACATCGTTTTCAAACCTTCTAGAAATAGTTTGACATTCTTCATGCAAGGATTCTTTGTTGCGATTAACGGTCTTAGCCACTCCCTGGCTGCCCCGGTAAGGTGCTCCACAATAAACGCTACCCTGTGCTCATCATCAGGGAACTCATCGTGGTGCAGCTCAAGAGCATACACAATCTCAGTCTCAAAGCCCTGATATTCCTTCGGGTCTCCATTGAACTTGCTTACTAGCGTCCCGGCTCTCCTTCCTGGCAGCACTTGGACTTGGGGTGCCCCTCCCGCCTTGTTTTTCTCTGCATCCAGCTTGTTTTGGAGGTCTACCGCCACCGCCCTTAATTCCTGCTCTCTTTCCTGTAGCGCTCTCACCTGTTCCGCAAGTTGTAGCCGGTCGTCCTGGACCTTCTTAGTCTCTTCTTTAGCTGCCTTCAATTCCCCCTGAGCCTGCAGCGACAGCTGCTGCAGTTCTTGCTGGGCTTGCTCCGCGATCTGCCGCCATCTCTCCGCCTCTGACACGCTCATCCCGGCAACTCCAAAGTAGCCCAAAAAGGATTAGGAGGTTGCCGTCACAGTGGCCGGAGTGGACTACTTCAGAGTAACGACGCTACGCAGCTCTGCATTTTATTCTTTTATTGGTGCTGCGTATTTACAGTGCTGAAGTCATTGCTATTTACACGGAGTGATGTGGTCAGTCGGTTTCAGAACCTCCTAATGGCTTTTGGCGCGTCTTTCTCCAACACAAAAGCTTTGGCAGACCCATCCTCTTTCCCCTCCTCTTTCTGCGTAATTCCGGAGTTGGGGGGATGGGTCTCCCCCCCTTATTCGCCCCTTCCTGTCCCACCTGGGACCCTGGCTCCTCTACCTTGCCTGAGCCTCGGACACGACTTCCTGCTTCCCCACTGGAATCGGAACTCTCTCTGCTTTCCCCTGTGCTCGGGGATTGGCTTGAACTCAGGAGGGGAGGGACTTCGCGATATCCCCTGTCCCTCACACTAGGCATAGGCAAACTTGGCCCACCAGATGTTTTGGGACTACAGCGCCATCATCCCTGACCACTGGTCCTGTTAGCTAGAGATGATGGGAGCTGTAGTCCCAAAACATCTGGAGGGCCAAGTTTGCCTAGGCCTGGTCTAACCATTTTCAGTTTTAATTTGTTGTAAACTGCTCTGTTGGGGACGCGGGTGGCGCTGTGGCTTAAACCACAGAGCCTAGGGCTTGCTGATCATAAGGTCGGTGGCTCGAATCCCCGCAACGGGGGGAGCTCCCGTTGCTCGGTCCTAGCTCCTGCAAACCTAGCAGTTTGAAAGCACGTCAAAGTGCAATTAGATAAATAGGTACTGCTACTGCGGGAAGGTAAAGGGCATTTCCGTGTGCTGCTCTGGTTCGCCAGAAGTGGCTTTGCCATGCTGGCCACATGACCTGGAAGCTGTATGCCGGCTCCCTCGGCCAATAACGCGAGATGAGCGCCGCAACCCCAGAGTCGGTCACGACTGGACCTAATGGTCAGGGGTCCCTTTATCTTTACCTTTTAAGCTGCTCTGTAGACAGCCATCTGAAAAGGTCTGAAAATACTGTTACTAGGAATACTACCTAATATATACTGCTGAAATAAGTCATCCCAAAATGTGGTCACTAAATATGTTCAGCGCTCCAAAGTCAAAAGGACTTTTTATTAAACACACACACACACACACACACACACCACTTTTCTTGGCTGTGTTCAGTACTAATGATCAGAGGAAAAGTCATAATGACTTCACAAAGGTAAAAAAAAGAAAAAAAAGAAAGAACTCCTCCTATAGATCCTTCTTATAAGTACCAGAGGTTGAGCTCTGTAATGTTTTCCAAACCATGGGGGCAGCTACAATAGTTAAGACCAGTTCAGTTGTGACTAGGGGTGGGGAAGAAGTTGGTTCACATTTCATGTACAATTAGCTATTTCACATGTTTGAAACAACAGACTAGCCTTTGCCAATCTGGTACCTTCCAGATGTTGTTGAACTACAACCCCCATCAGCTGATGGCAGTTGTAGCCCAGCAACAGCTGGAGGGTCCCAGTTTGGTGAAGGCTGCAACTGATGAACCAAAATAAAGCTATCCTTTGAAAGTTACACTTGTCTGAAATTTGCAAAGCAGTTCTCCAAGCAAGTAATGCATGCTAAAATGTCTGGATTTTGGGAAGTGTGCATAAAATACATATATTAGTGGAAATAACACATAAGAATGCATTGTATTAGGGGAGATTGCTTGCAAAAATAGGTATATTAGGAGAAATGTGGGCTAAATGATGGTGAATTTTCATGAGAACTATTTAAAAATCTGCAAAGTGATGCAGAATGTGGAGAACTGAGCTAAAGATTGAAACATGAAACACTGAGAGAACTTGAAATTGTGAAATTTGCCCACCCTTAGTCATTACACCTTATCTCAGGCATGTCATAATATAGATGGCTCCATTGCTTTTTTGTGGCTGGTCCCCCCCCCCTTTTAATAATAAAAAAAATAGGTTGCAGAAATTTTGTGTTTTGCTTGATTATTGTTTTTTCCTAATCACAATTGTTGGGGATTTCCCTAGGGACATTTCTTCATTTGTAATAGGGCCTTTTTGGTGGTAGTATGCCAGTCACTTTGACCCAACAATCTTCACCCTGTACCAACCCCGTTAAGGAAATGGATCAAAATATTTTAATTTTTTGCCCATACAGAATTTGCCAACTTAGGGTGATTTCAGTTTTTTTACAGCTAATTTTGTGAGTTTGTACCATCCTCCGTGGTTTATAGTTTTGTTATTGTCAGTAACAAATAACAATTTTCTCTGATTTAATGTTTAGTTATTAGTTGCAAACCACTTTTAGAATGCTATTAAATTGAAAGGTTGGATTAAAGTGTTTGTAAAATACAATTAATTAATTAATTAAGCCTGACTATCAGTAGCTTTCAAAGCTGAAGTGTGCTTATGGTATTCAGATAAAGTCAAGGTTATGGAGAATTTATTTGTGCATGCCTCTTGGAACGAAAGTCAGTTGCTCCTACCAAAAGGAGAGTTCACACATTCTCTGTGGTGGTATTTTTCTTCCATGCACCGTTTTTTGATGACTTGACTCCAGACGTGAGTAATAGATTTAAAGACCTTGCAAGAGTAATTTGATGCTCATTTCTATTTGACGCCTACCATAACAAGTAAGAAACCAGAGACACTCCATTCTCACAGTAGAAAATGGCTTTATTATTATTGTGGATACCCTCCTCCCTAAAGGGTGTGTGTGTATCTTGTGTGTGCATAAAAACTAGTTTATGAAGCTCTGACAGTACAAAATGTTCTCAAATTTCACAGCCTAAAAAAAGATTTCAGTTTTGGAGACAGAAAATAAGTTTAAATAGCTGTCAGCAGCAGCAAGAAACAGCGCGAAGTTGACAAATGCATGACAAAATAGATGTGCCCATATGTAAGCACAGAGTATGAAGCTATCCAGTATATACCCAGTGCTGTGGCTGTGATGGATAGTAGGGCTGGAAGGATCAGTATGTTTCTGGTCCATATTGAGTTCATCCATAAGCCCTGCGCTCTCTTGTTCATGCAGTGGTCTGCTACTTTTTTTTGGGGGGGGGAATCAGTATGAAAATTGGGACTTTTGAGACTTTCTAGTTTTGAGAAAAAGGTGAGTAAAAGGTGACATGACATAAAAGTTTTTCTCCCTCTCTCATAAGACTAGAATTCATGGACACTAAATGAAGCTGCATGTTGGAAGAATCAGGACATATGAAAGGAAGAACTTCTTCATGTCGCACATAGTTAAACTATTGAACTTGCTCCCCAAAAGAGGAAGTGATAGCCACCACCTTAGATGAAGCCTGAACAAATTCATAGAGGATAAAGCTATCAATGGCTGCTGGCCATGATGTCCTTACTCTGCATCCATGTTTGGCGGCAGTTATACTTCTGATTTTGAACGATGTGTCAAGTGAGGAAGGGACACCCAGCTCTTCCAAGAAAGGCGGAGTCTGGACGCTGACAACTGCTGTGTCAGTGGCCATATTTTCCCATGAGCACAGTTCTTGATAGTGCTCTGACCATCACTTCATCCTTTTGCTGCAGTCTGTGATTATCTCTCCGGACAGATTGGGGTGTGTTGGGTGCTAGGTGAGGGGTAGTATCTCAGTGGGGGACATGATGTGCTCCTTCTGGGGTAGTTTGTCTACCTTTGATCCCCAATCTGCACTTGCCGGCCAAACCAGGTGAAGGTAGCTGATGGGTCTTAAACCCTCAGTGAGTCAGATAAGTTAGGGACTTGTCTATCCCCTGCATACACTGGCGGATTGAGCGGATGAGACCCATAGCAGGTCTAACGGTCATGAGGGTGGCTTCTGCATGTGGTATTGAGGGAAATGTGGGGCACATAGAAGTCATCAACCTGGGAATGTAGCCCATCTCAGAGAAGGTAAACTGATCCTTATCCTCCACTGCCTTGTAGCCCTACACATTTGTGAGAAAGGCTTCAGGTGTAAAACAACAGGAAACAATCACAACAGACCTCTCCCATTGTCATTCCCTGGGTGTCTAGTATTCAGATGCCAAGGACTGGGCTGAACATGGCTATGTATGAAAAGCACTGACTTGTGAGTTCCATGTAAGTTTGGGAGTCCTCCATTAGCCTCTGTGGCGAGGAGGCCAAATCACTGACATTCCAGAAGTTTAGAATTTTCCTCTTTTTATTTTACCGAACTAGAATATTCATCCATGGTGGCGGTGCCATTGCATCAGAATCGCTGCTAACCATTCTACACACACATATGCCCCAGATTTAGAGAGTAGCAGAAGGCTTAGTGGGAGAGATGTGTTTCAATGACCTCCTGGCAGATGAGTCACTCCTGCTTACAGGGAGGGCAAGGGGCAAAACAGTGTGGAGGGTAGTATGGTGTGAAAACATGAGTGCTAGATTGATGGTGCATTTGCACTATGCCAGCCTCACAGCCTCCCACCTCCTAGTGAGCAGCAGTGACACACTTGCCAGGAGGTCATGTTAGTGCCTGTGCCCCACTATACCATCTGCAACGGATATAGAATGGGACAGAGTACTATTGGGGGGGGGGAGATGCGGAATCAGTTAAGGATGTTCCAGTTCTGTCCTTGATAAAGACAGCCTGTTAGTTATCATCAAAGTAAAATAAAGTAGAAAATGGGAGAGGGTGGGGAGGGAGGGAGGGACCTTGGATGTGTGATATGTAGTCAGAAGGTTAGCCATGAAATGTTGGATTTATACCTCTTATTAGAAGTAGCGTCTGTGTTGTTGTTTTTTAACATTAGATTTCTCACATGCAAGACAAGAGCAGTGAATCATTCTCAAATGTGCGTTCAGCTGTTTAAACCATGCACATATTGTTTGGAAATATGTCTAACCCCATTAAGTGGAATTGGTGCGGGGCCATCATCTATCTTCCAATAAAGCACATAAAGAAGAAGAAGCCAGCTCAGACTGTGATAATAGGGCTTATAACCATGTCAAGTCAAATACCTGTTTATATCTGACTAATGACTAGGGTGGAGATAGTTGTATTTCTTTATTTCTCCCTCTTTTTCTCTCTCTCTCCAAGAGAAACCTTTGATAAGATTATCAGCAATGTCCTTCACTCTGGCTGCTTTGCCCTTCAGCCTCTCTTGGTGTCCCTAGCCAGTCCCAGTAATTAAGACAAGACCATTAAACATGCTCTTATCCGTATGGTTAAAGGTAGGGGCAACCGCCTGATAATAGAATCAATTTGGGACGAAGGGGGCTGGGTGGGGAAAGAGAGAAAGTTTAGCCTTGCATTTCTCTGCAGCTGTTCTCTGGAATGGTTTAAATTAGGTTGATGTGCCATAAACCAGGCACACAATTTTTATAGCTGGGTTCTACAAGTGATGAGATTAGGGGGGAGAATACACCACTCAAACACATTATGGGGTGCTAAAACAGAGGATTTAGAGTCCCCAAATAATGACTGCAAATGATGGAAGAGGAGGAATGAAACACAATCAAAACATCGCTCCAGCAGCATTCCGACATAACAAGCTTTGTCAAGACTAAGCTTTTTCATGGTTCTCTCCCAAACTGAATTTCAGGCTAATAAAAATTGCAAAATTCATTCCACTTCCAAAAGAGAGAAGGAGATGCATGTATGTGTTGTGTTGGCTGGGCGGGCGGGATAAGAGTTGCAGTTCAAAATATCTGAAGGGCACCAGGCTGGAAGTAGCTACTTGAGGCAAACCACCCTCTATTAGTTACAGGTAGGTAGCCGTGTTGGTCTGAGTCAAAACAAAATAAAAAAAATTCCTTCAGTAGCACCTTAAAGACCAACTAAGTTTTTATTTAGGTATGAGCTTTCATGTGCATGCACACTTCATCAGATACGAAGTGTGCATGCACACGAAAGCTCATACCTAAATAAAAACTTAGTTGGTCTTTAAGGTGCTACTGAAGGAATTTTTTTATTTTGTTCACCCTCTACTAGGTGCACAACCACCCTCAAATTTTGCAAACAAGGATGCATATTGTTTGTACCTTGCAGCATTCTTGTGAGGCATGCTGCTGTTTAATGGCAAAACATATTTTAGAGCACAATGCATATGAACTGAGCTTTTAAATGCCCCCCCCATTTTATTTACTGAGAAAATATGTAAGAACCAATGAAGTCAGGATCACTTCAGATACATATATCTAAATTGTTTACAAAAATATACAAAGATTTACTTATCTGTCTGTCTGTCTGTCTGTCTGTCTGTCTGTCTGTCTGTCTGTCTGTCATCATCTATCCATCCATCTATCCATTTATCACTGAGTGCCTTTCAGCTAATGACCAACATTTCCCTAACTGGTGAATGCTAGCATTAACCAAAATGTTTCAAGAAAGAACTGTCAAAAGGAGTACGATGGGTTAAGTCATTGCTGGTATTATTCATCTCAAGAATTCAGCATTTAATCATTGCCTCTCATAATTTCATGATAAATGTTGATAGATGTGGAAAGGAGTACCTTGGCTGAAATTAATGGAGCATAGAATGCATATCTGATGTGCTTTGATTACAAGAGTATTGCCGTAAGACGTTAAGTGCTGTGGTCTGGTACCCTTGCCCAGTTCACACAAAGCATCTCTTATCAGGAAAAGCTCCCTGGTGGTATTGATTGTTCTGCAGTGCAACAGACTGTCTCAGAAGATGGTGGACACTCTTCCATTTTTAAGCAGATGGTGGATGACAACTTATCAGGGAATTTGCAGTAGTGTGTTTCACATATCAGCAGGGGGTTACACTCTCTGAGCTTTTAGGTCCCCTCTAACACTACAATCTACTACCCTACCCAAACCCATTATCTTCTCTTGTTTCTCTTTTTATCTTGTCTTGTTCCTTATCTTCTTACTCATTGACTAAAAACAGAATGCTGGATTTTTAATAACTCCACTGAGGCCCAAGGTTGTAACAGCAGGAACATAATTAATTATTAGAAACATTCTTTTCTTTCCAGAAGTTTTATACCACCCAAAGGGATGGTATATCTATTTTACCCCCAAAAGTTCTACTCTTTGTTTTAATTTTAGTTCAGAGTTATTTCCCCTTTCTACATTGCTAGTATTATTTATAATTGTAGTTCATGATCATTTATTTGCACATAGACCATTGTAAAATACAACTGGAGTAACACAACCCATATAATAAGGATTGTTATACCTAGAATGAAACACAAGGTAGACAGGACTGGCAAAGCTTCATATCCATCCAAAACTCAGTAGGAGATCATATGGGCTCTTGCCTTCATTACCAAACTTTTAAAAAGGGCCGCCATTCTATTAACATACTGTTATGAGTTTTGTGGAAGGGTTAGGCTGTGAATGCCTGGGCCCCCTTCTAATACTTGAAATAGCCAAGATAGCTTCCTGTTGAGGTGATAGCCTGGGTGATGGACCATTAAAGGGAACAAAGGAAGGGGCTCTGTGTGAGCCAGAAGTGGGTGAGGCGCCCTCCCTCAACTTGTGGGTAATTAGAAGGACAAAGGCAGAGTTGACAACAGAGAGAGTTGAGTGATGTGAGCTGGAAACTGGAAGAAGAGCTGCAGACTGGGAAGCCAGAGAGAGTCAGAGTGATATTTGATTTCTGTTTGGATCCAAGGCTGCTGCTATGGAAGAAGCAAGACCATATTGGGGTGCTAATACTGTGAACCCCTCTATTGTAGGCTTAGGTTGTATGTGTGTGTAAATAAATCATGCTGTATATCATAAAGACAATGCAGTTTCGGCTTTACCTCATTCCAAAGGAAACACGAATCCTAGAATCCCTGGAATCTTGCTTCACTTGAAGATCGGGATGGTGTGCAATGATACATTATTCTTATTCTCATTTATTTTTATTTGTAGTCCCCCTCCCACAAAGTGACCAAAGGTGACTTACAATGTAAAAGCTGCTGGAAGTGCAACAGCAGAGATCATTCTGTGTGTACCTTAAGGGTTAATACTGTTAGTGTTAAAGTTAAAGGATCTTACAGATAGAAAGAGAAACTGAAAGAGTAAAACTATAACCCAGCCATTAACACATAATGCAGTCAGAGCAGGGATTGAGAATATGTGGCCCTCCAGGTGTTGCTGGACCCTCACTCTCATCAGCAGAGACATTGGACAGGAAATGATGGGAGTTTTGCTTTTTAAGGGGGGGATGCAACAGCTGAGTTGGCATGTATTTTTGCAGAAGGCCAGAATGTTTGTTGTTGTTTAGTCGTTTAGTCGTGTCCGACTCTTTGTGACCCCATGGACCATAGCACACCAGGCACTCCTGTCTTCCACTGCCTCCCGCAGTTTGGTCAAACTCATGTTCGTAGATTCAAGAACACTGTCCAACCATCTCGTCCTCTGTCGTCCCCTTCTCCTAGTGCCCTCAATCTTTCCCAACATCAGGGTCTTTTACAGGGAGTCTTCTCTTCTCGTTAGGTGGCCAAAGTATTGGAGCCTCAGCTTCACGATCTGTCCTTCCAGTGAGCACTCAGGGCTGATTTCCTGAAGAATGGGTAGGTTTGATCTTCTTGCAGTCCATGGGACTCTCAAGAGTCTCCTCCAGCACCATAATTCAAAAGCATCAATTCTTCGGCGATCAGCCTTCTTTATGGTCCAGCTCTCACTTCCATACATCACTACTGGGAAAACCATAGCTTTAACTATACGGACCTTTGTAGGGAAGGTGATGTCTCTGCTTTTTTAGATGTTGTCTAGGTTTGTCATTGCTTTTAGCTGACTTCTACATCCTGTTTCTACAAAGCAAAGTATTGTCTGAAGCCTCTCAGTGGTATGAGTTGAGTGTGCATGGAAGGGTTCCAAAAACTACTTCTGGACTTGAAACCTTTCATGGGAGATGGCTTATGTTAAGTAATAAGGACAGGGATGGAGAATTTGTAGCCCTCCAGAGATGGACCCCAGCTCCCAACATCTTCAGACAGCATGGCCACTGGTCAGGGGTGATGGGAGCTGTAGTCCCACAATGGCTGGAGTACCACAGGTTCCCCATTCAGGGATGGCAAATGGAAATAATGTTGAAATATGCCCCAATGCATAGAAGTGATGCAATTCACAGGACCTAATTTTGCACTGCAAACTGCACACGTTCAGACAGGGATGGGAGAGCGGCTGCATCATAGCCCAAATAAATGGCAGTGGAGAAAGGCAGGAATAGCATATAATACTAGTAATGTCAACACTATTATTTCCACTTTTCTGACATGTCAGCATGTAATTTGCAGCATTCCTCAGAATAATAGAATTTATTCAGGCAATTTATCCTTAATGTGTGTGGTATAAATGGGTTTATGCAGTGCTTATACATCATGGTAATAATACTTGATGCATGCTTTCTTTACAAATTGGAAACATTGATTTTTTCTCTCTAGTGCATCCTCCACATTGCAGCAGGGCCCATTCAGTGCTCATTTTAGCCTCTGTGCCCTGGATATGAGCTGATTTTTCATGAAACCTTGCTTCTATCATAAACGGTCTCACAATGGTTTCCCCCCATATAAAAACTTTATTGTGACCCTCTCTAATCTACAGAGGGGTGAAGTGGAGTTAATTTCCCAAACTTGAGCCATGTAGCATTTTTGCTCCTCTGGATGCAGTAAATGTTTCCATATAATTAGTATGAGAGGGTAGGATGGGAACTCTGTAAATCTTCCTTTTTCTAAATAAATATTTAAATGAAATTCATCTAAAGTCAAAATTGCATGCTTTCCCACCTCTGAAAATCCCCCCTCCATCTCCCACATTACTCCAAAACATGGTCATATGTCTGCAAAATTGTTGGCTTAAAATGTTGATAAGTTCAAAGGTAAGGATAAGGAGAACTTTTCCCTCCAGCCGAAGCTAGATGATAAAATAAATTGAGCTGTGATTAATCCCTTCTGTGAAATTTATATGAAAATATGGTTGTGTGGATTCTCATGGCAGAACCGATGCATAGATTCAATTCTGGTCTAATATGTGTGCTTTTGCCCTTAGACTTCTAAATTCTGCAACCTCCCAAGTGCTGCCTTCAAATTAGGTAGGGGGGTGGATTTGTTTGGTCTACTTGTGTGGCAATGTCCCTCCTTCCTGTGTAATAAAGACACAAGACGCGGTAAATAAGTTTAATTGGGTGGTTAAGGCCACAACTTTATTGATTACGAACGTTGAGCGGAATTGGCTTAGGCGTTGGAACCTATCAGACTATATCCAACTCCAACCCGTGTGTTGGAGCCCGTGAGAAGTTAACCACCAGTAAGGAGCCCAGTGATGTACATCTACCGGAACTCCTCCTGTGGCCACCGAAGGGGCGTGCCCTACGGCCCTGGCATCTCCAGGCTCAGGACCAAGCCCCGCCCCTGGAATCCTTTAACAGAATTACTTCTCCAAATTTGGGCAGTTGCTGACGTAACCTGCCCCTCCCCATCTAATTGTTACGCAAATTTCCAACGTTCGCTCCGGCGAACAGGGGATAAAAGAGGCAGAGTTCCCGCCTGCAGGGAGCTTTAAACTCGAAGCCCCCGCCCCCGACCAACCTGATTGGTTGGTCCGGGTGTGATGCAGGCGGGAACCCTCCATCGCGCAGGGGCTGAGCTGGCAGCCCCTGCGCGATGGTTCAGTCGGGAAGCCCACAACCCCACCTTCGTAGCAGGCGCGGAAGTGGCTTTTCCACGACAAACCAACATTATCGAACACCACTTGGATGTGCTTTTGTATCAGAATGCATCTGACAGTTGATTCAATGCATTTATTTGGAGTTTGCATTGTATTTTTGATGTGCAAAAAAAAGTGCACACCAAAATATGCATTATATACAAGAGCCATTTTTCCCCTGGTGAATATACTAAAAAGTATGGCATTGTAAATGGTGCTCACAACGTGCACAGCAGGGTGAAGTGGCATGCAGAGAGATGGGATGGAATGGGCTCATGTGTCAGTGAGAGTAAAATAGGACGGAATTCATTGTTCAGCCCATGGCCACTTTTCTTTTTCAATGACTACCTCCAAACAACAACAGAAAGCATATATACAGCAAGAAAAACAGAGAGGGAGAGAGTCGGTCTACCACTGAGCTATGTTCCCACTCCAAGGGTAATCTAGGTGGTCTCTCAATGTTGTTATTCTCTCATCATCCCTGACAATTGGCCATGCTAGCTTGGATCAACGGGAGTAGCAATCTAACAAGAGGAGAGCAGCATGATGGCTACTCTTGTTTTATACCAGGGGTCAGCAAGGCTTACCTTGCCTGGGCTTGTCCACTGCCGTGGAGTCCCCTCCGTGGGCCGGATCGTGGGCACGCATGAGCGATTTCCGGCGTCTGCGCAGACACCATTGCCGGCGCCACGAAAGTTAGTCCCCACACCATGCTGCACCAGTTTAGCGCAGTGCGTGGGGACTCACCAAGCAGGCGGCTCAGTTCGGGGGCAGCTTGTGGGCTGGTTAAATGACCCCCATGGGCCGCTTGTGCACCATGGGCCTTAGGTTGCTGACCCCTGATAGTGGCACCCACCCTGTGGAATGCCCTCCCATCAGATGTCAAAGAGAAAAACAACCAACAGATTTATAAAAGACATCTGAAGGAAGCCCTGTTAAGGGAGGCTTTTAATGTTTAATAGATTATTGTATTTTATTTTTCTGTTGGAAGCTGCCCAGAGTGGCTGGGGAAACCCAGCCAGATGGGTATTATTATTATTATTATTATTATTATTATTATTATTATTATTCATAAATTTTACAGTGAGTTACAGCCCTGAATAACAGCCCTGGGCAGAGTGTCATTTGCACAGGAGATGGTGGGACCAGTGGAAGAAATAATTTGTAATCTGTTTACTAATGAGAGCAAATTCATTGTGCATGGGTTCTTATTATACATCCTTCACCCCTCTAGGCTATGCCACCTTGCAAATAACTTTGATCATTTCAAAACCAGTTTACTTACTATTTATGTATAAAAAGCATTTCTATACCACCATATCATAGAAAATCAACAACAATAAAACATAAAAGACCATTTAAAACAATTCAAATAATACTTAAAGTGACTGACTAATCAGTTTAAACAGGTTCAAAGTATTTCAGACAAGAGATGCCTGAAAGCCAATCATGATAATGCCTGTTAAGACTGTGCGGGAAGAATATTCCACATAATGGAACTGGTAATACTAAATGTGATCCTTCTGGCTGAATCCTGTTGGGCCTCTGCAATATGGGCTACAGTGAATAGTGCTCCTCCAGATTATTTCAGTGATAGGACTGGAATATAAAGTATCCTAGACCCAAGTTGTTTGTTCAGGGCTTTCCATATCAACACAAAACCTTGAACCTGGCCTGGTAGAATATGGGCAGTCTGTGCAGATGCTTTAACAGAGGTGTCACATGCTGTCAGCCAACAGCTCCCAATAGCAGTCTAGCGCCACTACATTTTGCACCAGCTGGAGCTTCTGGACCAGGGCCACTCTGCACTCTTGAGGTTACCATTGCACAGACTATAGGGGACATGTGATAGAGCATGGAAGTTGTCTTCTCAAAGAGTTGAAGTTAAAATGCCACTGGATTTTTGCAAGCCTCTCGCATGACCCTAAGCAGGTTTTTGTTTTGTTTTTGGAACATGACCCATCTCTCAGTTTCTGTAGATGTAACTTCTGCATCCATCTCCATGCTTTTCGTGTGACTGACGTTTTGCGGGGAGAAGTTTCCAAATAGCACCCTCTTGGCACACTCCCAAAGAGTGCTGCCATTGCACTTTAAACTCACATTTATTTGAGTCCACTCACAGATTGTTTCTCATAAAGTATCCCTAAGTGGCTTCACAGTAGAAACATCAACAATATTTTTTTAAAAAAATTCTAATGCGTAAAAACAATTGTAAAACTACTCCAAACATAACAAACAACCTACATAATAAAATTTGAAACAATTCCATATAATAATAAAACAATTTCAAATCCAATACAGACCATGACAAAGGTTGTGCTGGAAAAGGATTTGTCTTCAGTAGGCCCCCAAAAGGCAACAGAAATGGTGCAATTCCGGCGTGTAATGGGAGTTCCAAAAGGTAGGAGCTGCCACACTAAATGTTAGCTGAAGTTACAAAGCAGGCATAGGTGCTGGTTTTAGGCTACTGCCTGAATGTTCCCTCTTCCTTACTTGTTAGGCCTTTGTCAAACTAATTTTGGCATTGCAAAAGTTCCCCCTTTTGTTTCCTTCTTTTTTTTTCCTTTATAACCTTGGGACTTTAAAAGGAAGTCAAAAGGGAAAAAAGAGTTTAGCTCCATGAGACACATATTCCTGGCCCCTGATTATGAATTGGAATGCTTAAAAATGGGCAGTATGCTCCCATTCGTAAAACAGTTGAGTTTTTAGAGAATGTATTTGTCAGGGAGTTGTTGTGGTTACTCCCGAGTAAAGACGCTCCATTCCATTGTGTCTTTAAAGGTTTTATTGTGCATACTATTTACAGTGCGGAGATAGCGGAAAACATGACCTCCTAGTCACTCTCAGAACCCGGCAATGGCGTCAGTCTGCTTCGGGGCCAGCATAATAACCTGGGCACCTTGAAACGCCGCCCCGTAGCCCTGCGTTTGGGCGCGTGCCTCAATTTGGGCACTGGAAGGAGTGGTGCCCCTTCTTCCCCTTGCTGGCTGGGGCAGTGCCTGGGCTCTGACGCCTCCCTGAGCCGTCCCTCCTCCACTTGTTGGTCAGAGTGGTGCAGGGGCTCCAATGCCTCACTGAGCCCTTCCTCCACCGTCTGTTCCCCAGAGCGTTGCCAGAGCTCTGATGCCTCGCTGAACCTTCCCTCCTCCATTCCGATTCCCCCTGACCCACTGCTAGTGCTGTCGCTGGGCAAAGTACTGGTCAGGATGATGGGGGGAGGCTCCCTGTAGGGAGTCTCCCTGACAGTATTGAAGGAGAGATAGCGATGGAAGTGGCAAGGCTTGCCACAGCTCTTTGTATTATATATGTCAAAATACACACTCATTCTAGCATACAAAAATTGGGGAAATTTCCCTGCACAAAATTTCAAATATTTGGTTTTTTTAGTTTGCATTGTGAAATTTGATGCCCTAGAGAATGATCTAATTTAGCACCTTCCTTTTACTTGTATGTAGTAAACAAAGCTAGAAATATTGAAACTACCAAGCTTACCTAATATTTTATTTGCAACTAGCTGACCCGGCCACGCGTTGCTGTGGTTCTTTCCTGTGATCCCCCACCCCACCCTGTCCTGATCCATGACGTATCCTGCCCCTCTTCGCTCCACCCCGGCTCATCCCTGTGTTTCGGTAGGATACCCTTCCCTCTGTTGTCCCTGGGGAGTGTTGGTCCCTCCCCCCTGTATCTCCATACCTTGGCCACCACCCTTCGAAAAGGAACTGTTAGGTTCTGGGTTCTGTTTCCCAAAATGCACTTTTGTCTGAACCCTCTGTTGTCCCTGGGGAGTGTTGGCCCCTACCCCCGGTATCTTCCTACATTGGCCCCCAGCCTTGGAGAAGGAGCTGTCAGTTTCTGGGTTCCATTTCCCAGTATTTACTTTTGTCTGAGTCCTCTGTTGTCCCCTCCCCCCTGTATCTACATACATTGGCCCCTGCACACACATCGTGAACATTTCTATATATTTAGATTAAGGATCGGGGTGATAATGCGCCCTGGGACCCAGATAACTACTTAAAGAATCCCAACCCGGGGGGGTCAAATAGCGAAGCCCCATAGCCCCGTAGCAGCAGACAGGGCCAGACAGAAGGAGGGGGGTCATATGGGCCACTTGTCGCAGGCCTCTGAATCTAAAGGGGGCCTCGGTCAGCATATTCACAATCATTAAAATGAAAAAAAGTAGCAAAAGGGTTAAAAACAGGGCCACATTATCAGTTCCATAAAAAACCCAGGAAGTGGCAAGGGGAAGGTAGGGGATTGTAAATGGGGTGGGGTGGGGGTGGCCACTGCAAATATCTGGGGAGAGAAAGTGCATGGTTGTGGTTGTTTTTTAAAGAAAGACACAGAGGCTTACAATCAGTTGTTTCTCCTAAAATAAGACATACCCATAAAATAAGCCATAGCAGGATTTTTAAGCATTTGCGCAGTATAAGCGTTGCTGTGCGTTAGTCTGTGAAATTGAGGGTAATAGCCCCCCTTCAGATCCCCCTGAGCCTCAGAGTCCCCCTGAGTCGAGGCGAGACACTGTGGAGAGGGCAGGTTTCATCCCTGTGCCCCCCCTTCTGACCCATTACGTATCCCTGCCCTCTATTCGCCCCCCCCCCACCTCCACTTGGCCTAGTCTGGAAAGCGGCCTAGTCTGCAAAGCCGAGGGGAGATATTGTGGAGAGGGCAGGTTTTATCCCTGTGTCTCCCCCCCCCCGTTCTGACCCATTACGTATCCCTGCCCTCTATTCGCCCCCCCCACCTCCACTTGGCCTAGTCTGGAAAGCGGCCTAGTCTGCAATGCTGAGGTGAGATTTGGTGGGTTTTTTTGGGGGGGGTAGTGGTGCTAAATGGTAAAGTAAAAACCCCTTGCCGTGCCCCCAAGTGTGTTGCTGTGGGTTTCTCCCCCCCCCGGGCCTGTCAGGGGCCGCCTTGGAGAATCAATTGCTTGGTTAATGATGATGTCATTTGGTTTGTGGGTGTGGCTTCGATTTCACAGGAAGGGAGGGGGTGTACTGTGGGAGGAATTCCACTTGAGGGCGCTGTTTGACTTGGTGGAAAAGCGGGTCAAATCCTGCCCAGGTGTGTGATTTGAGGTTTTTCATGTCCCCTACAACCCTCGGGGAGTGGCCTGGATCGCTGTGTCAAAATTTCAGGACGATCGGTCAAGCGGTTACGGAGAACATAGCGGCCGTCAATTTCAAGATTTTTACATTTTTATATATATAGATAGGCACCGATTCATTGCTATTAATGAATTTAGGAAATGGAAAAATTTCCATGGAAACACATCAAGCACTGGGATTTCTTTCCTGTTTTTTTATTTTTTTTGGGGGGGGGGGGAGGGCACACCATTGATTTGTTCTGTCTTCATACTGTCAAAAGCTACCTTTTATTCTTATTATTTGAAAATTAGTGTTCAGGTAGCACATACCACATTTGCTACTTAACCTGTTTGCAAATTAGATCACTTAGAATTAATTTTCAGTGTTGCACAGCAGACAATGATGATGTGGCTGAGGGCACATAAGAGTAATTGAGAGTGAAGACAAAGCAAATGAATAGGCAAACATTTTCTCATGGAATGGCTGGAAATTTGCTTCCAAGTGGAGATGCATTTCAGCACTGCTGAAAGTGTTCATAAAAAAAACCTCCCAAATGCAAGTAGTTTTAGCTTGGCTGTAGCTGACACACGGAAGACAATAATATCTTACACCAAATTGCCCTTGACACAAAACTGCAGCTGCTTGCTTATTTCACTAGTAGGTTAGGCATGCAGTGCAGCAGTGTGGTTAATTGAACTTTATTTCTGTAGATTAGTGTGACTGTAGTTACCTTTTGCAAGGCTGTTTTTTTAAAAACATTACTCTTTAAAAAATACAGAAAGTAATAACTGCACACAGTGGTACAACTGACATCATGAGCACATTAAATAGGCAAGTCAAATGAACCGATGTTCTGCATATTCTACTGATGCTTTTAGCTGAACATGATGCAGAAGCAATACATCCAAGTTTTAAAAATCCTTCTTTTTTAGTTTGTGCAGATTAGACTTCATAGTAATCTAGTAACGTGTGTATTTTTAAATCTAGTGGTTCACGGCAGAAGGATGCAATTTAAAACTTGGAAGTTATTGAATGAACTTTCTATTAAGTTTTGGGAGACTATAGTCACAGCTCATTTGATCTTCATGAACTAGAAAATGTGATGCCGCTTACAATGGCATTCCATTAGAGGAAATCATGCATCTAACCGTGTAGCAAAATACTGTAGCCAATCTATATAGCCATGCACCCTTTATACTATGTGAGTGATCTTCAGAGTGTAAATTATTAACAATGCATGCACCAGCTTGTTTTAAAGACTATTTGCTGTTTTTTTTTTTTTAAAAAAAAGGTGGGTACAAGGCTAATGTTTGTAGAATAAAACATAATCCATTCTCATAGTGGAATCGTATTGTGAAACATTTCTCTTTAGTACCATGTAAATTCCCAAAGCGTGTTGAGAGAACAGTGAGATGCCTAGACAATATACAGAAAGCCTGCTTGCCTGCCTTTCATCAAAAGCAAAAGCCCTACGACCAAGTCTGTCCCTCATGTGTTTTGGAGTTGAGTTTTGAATTGGAGTGCCTGTCTCATATCGCACATTAGGCAACACCAAATTACCATACAGTGGTACCTTGTCTTACGTACTGTCCCCCTTACAAATGCTTCGGGTTATGCACTCCGTTAACCCAGAAGTAGATGCCCCCTGTTGCGAACTCTGCCCCGGGATGTGAGTGGAAGTCATACTCCGGCGGCACGGCAGCAGCAGGAGGCCCCATTAGCGAAAGTGCGCCTCATGTTACGAGCAGTTCCTGGTTACGAGCGGACCTCCGGAACGGATTACGTTCGTAACCGGAGGTACCATTGTACCTTTCTTTGAAAGTGCTTGGCATATGGAAGCTTTCTTGTTGGGAAAAATCGTGTCTATTTCCTTGGAGTACTGGTATGTGCATACTGCTGCTGTGTGCCTTCTTGATTGCTCCCTGGGGACTGTATGTTGTTGGCACCTTGCCCCACCAACTCATCCAAAGCTCCAGCCCTAGCAGATAGCCATCTCACAATTCAGCCATTGGTTGGCCTTGTAGTGAAGCTGAACATTATGGCTGCCGTGTTCCTACCTTTTCAATTCTTCTGGCAAGGAAGCCACACCAGCCTTTCCTGAGGGAAAGGCAGTCAGGGAACATGTTGGCTTGGGCATCTCTGGGTGGAGACACTCAGGAATATCCACCTGGCAGATGCTACGGAAGCCCCACCTACCCAAGTTGCGTTTCCTGCTCCAGAGCAGGAAATGGATGGCAAGGAAGTTAGAATAATCAAGGAATTGGGTCAAGAAAAACCCTATGAAGAATGCCTGGAGTGTATTTGGTGATATTACAACTCCCAGGCAAGCGAGGCACACTGAACAGCTCAGGAATGAAGCATATAAATGTCCTCAGACTTTCCCCCAACTTTGGAGCTGGAGAGGGGACAGGGATCACTGTGCCATTGCCAGGATCACCCCAATCCATCTCTGCAGCTTCAAAGGAATGCTGCTATTTTTTGGCCACATTTCCTTTGGGGGAAGAGGGGAGCACATGGTGTGCCAAGGAACCATGTTGCAAGCTATGACCTTCCCAAACTTTGAAGGAGCTGGGAATCTTTGAAACAGGATGGGAACAATAATTGCATACGATAGTCATAAGAAACAACAAAGAATTGACTAACTCCATTTCCTTTTTTAAGTGAAACTTTTGATGCTTGTGGTCCCAGGCCTTTTAATATTGCTGACAGGCCACTGATTTGCATATGTTAAAATATATGGAGATATCCAAATATTGGAGGAAGGGGAGACTACAAAGAGAAATACATCCCACCATACTGGGGAGAAGGACTATGAGCAGGTGAGCTGTGTGCTTGCTCAGTCTGGAGAACCTCAAGTTCTTCCTCCCATCTTAGTGTTTTAAAAAATATTTTAACTGGATTTGGACCAGACAGACTTTCAAATGGAGGACTGTCTTCTGTGGAACAGGACAGATGACCACCCTAGACAAATCCATAGTCTTCATAAATAAGTCTTTTCACTCCTGGGAAGAGTTTTGCAAGCTTGGTGCTATAAGCCAATTATGAACATTTTTGCTGTCTCATGTATTTACACATAAGCCTCTTTGCTCTTTGTTTTTAATGCTGTTTTTATATGATGTATCATTTGCATGCTTTACTGCATGTATTTTTATTTGCCACTGTTTTTATAATCTGCCCTGATAATACAGTTGTAGGACAATGTATAAATAATGTCTAAAATAAAAAAAATGTTAAAATAATATTCAGCACATCCTCTCTCTTCCCAAGGAGTACCAGGCAACCACCAGCTCTTTATTTGTATATACTGGCCTATTTCCCTTACAGCAGGGGTGGAATGAAAATAAATAAGAATCTACTGGTAAATTTCCTAAGTGGGAATGGAGTTGTTGAACAAATATGGGGCATGAAAGGGTCTTTAAAAAGTAGGATGGCATGGTGGCTTCATAACTGAGCAGAAGGCAATAAGGGCACTTAGTAGTCACAGTGTGTTGGAGGAGAAAGATTCAGGATGTTAACATGGGGGTGGTTTGTGTGGAAGGCGGGTTGCACAAATGGAGGGGGAGGCATGGATGTTGGGATGAAGGTGAATGCAGGTGCAAAGCAGGGCTGCAGAAGAGAGGAGAGGAGAGGAGTTGCTCCAGAAAAGGTGTTAAAAAGGTGAAAAGCAAGAAGGGGTGGGGACAATGGCAGGGATTGTGGTGAATGGGTAGGGTTGCCAGACCCAATAGAGGACAGGACTTATGTGCCTTTAATTGCCCTGCTCTCTTTTGAGTCTGGAAACCTTAAAGAGAAACCAGCAGACCCTTTGTTTAATTTCCAAGCAAAGGGTCTGCTGGTTTCTCTTTAAGGTTTCCAGACTCAAAAGAGAGCAGGGCAATTAAAGGCACAGAAGTCCTGTCTTCTATTGGGTCTGGCAACCCTAATTCAGCTATCAGTGGGCAGCCCCTATTGTGTACATTTACACAACTTGCTTGTATTATGCATATCTGTATTCTACAATAGGTTTAAAGTTTATTTCCAATAGTGTTGTGAGTCAGTTCATTATATTAATAAGCTTTGAACTGCCTAAGACTAGCTTGGCATTTATTCCTGGCTGGAAATCTTACCCATATGCAAATTGGTTCATTTTATGTCAGGCATCAGTCCTGTAGGAAGAGGCAGTTTTACAAGAGAAATAAGAATCATCATTGGAAAACTGTTATGTGAATCCTTAAATTACTTGGCTGGTAATTCTTCTGCAAGGCACAGTAAAACATGTGGAGATTATCAAGCATATTTGGAGAAAGTATGTTATGAATTTATTTTATTCCTGAGATGTTTGGATGGATTTGCACAGTCAATGCAGTTTATCTTCATTGATCATTTTACTGATTAATGACATAGCACCAAATTATTTGTTTTGTCTTTCAAATTACTCATATCTTGTTGTATTTTTTATTTCAGAGTCGTATTTATGTCTGTTAGGTAAATTGAACAAATTAAGTGTAAACAATATTTTTCATTACCCTTTTACAGCAAGTCAAGTTTAGTTTCCAACCTGTGTCCGAACATTTACTTGATTCCTCTTTTAATTAATCTCTGTGTTCCTTGAAAATAACTTGTTTGCATTTAATATATACATAAAATTTTGGGTTATGTGTTCTGTATGCCTGCGAATAAATAATGCATTTAAGAAAACTATGCTTTAAAAATCATTGAATGCTATCTTCTGGAGGTTACATGTTTAAGATTTCCCCTCTTCTCCATTGCTTCATAAGCTGACCCTCGACAGGCTTGCATTGCAGAAGTAGCATAGGCAGCAACTAACTATTTATATTTCACATGTTTCCCCTGATGTTTCATCAGCCAAGGGACATTGTGGGAAATTTTAAATGGCAGCTCTAAGGCCCTCCCATTAAAATCCCCCACAATATATTTGAGCTATGTGAGCACCATGAAGAATTTGCTGCTCTCTTTGCAGCACTTGCTTAAAACATTTTTGTTTAGGCACACAGAAATGTTTGTGCATTTTAATCAATTCTGCAATCTGCTGTTAATTTTAATTATCTTCCAAATGTTTTCAATTACTTGTTTTTTATTGGTATTTTTAATAATTTCTTGTAAGCCGCTTACTTAGAGCTTTTGTTGCAATCACTGGGTATAAACTTTTTGTTAAATAAATAAAAAGATAAAATTAAAAATGCAGCTCTTTGCCCAGTGTTGATCAAAGGGCTTGTGGTAAGTGTCACTGCTATGCCATGTGCGTTGTTGGGGCATCAGCAGCTGCCCAACAAAGCACAATGTCTTCTAAAAAAAAAGATTAGGCAGCTTCATGGAGGAGAAGGCTCTTAATGGGTTCTAGCCATTAAGGCTATGTACTACCTCCACTATCAGGGGCAGTGTGATTGTGGGTTCCCCAAAGGCATCTGCTTGGCCACTGTGAGAACAGGATGTCAGACTAGATGAATCTCTGGCTTTATCCTCTTCTCATCTTTATAAAAGAATTAATGATGCAGTGTGTCTGAGCTGAGTGTGGGGTCTGAGCTGAGTGTGCCCCTAAGAGTATAATATGCAGTGTATTCCACATTTGATAATCCTCCCATCATGTGCTGTTCCACATCTTTCACTTCTGGTTGGTATAGCTAATAAGGGCTCATTGATCAAAGTTATGAGACTCTAACTGCACACTTGTTTGATAACTGTATGAATCACTGTTGATGACACCAAGTTGGGAGGGGTGGCTAATACCCCAGAGGACAGGATCACACTTCAAAATGACCTTAACAGATTAGACAACTGGGCCAAAGCAAACAAGATGAATTTTAACAAGGAGAAATGTAAAGGACTACACTTGGGCAAAAAAAATGAAAGGCACAAATACAGGATGGGTGACACCTGGCTTGAGAGCAGTACATGGGGAAAGGATCTAGGAGTCTTGGTAGACCACAAACTTGACATGAGTCAACAGTGTAATGCAGCAGCTAAAAAAGCCAATGCAATTCTGGGCTGCATCAATAGGAGTAGATCAAGGGAAGTAATAGTACCACTGTATTCTGCTCTGGTCAGACCTCACCTGGAGTACTGTATCCAGTTCTGGGCACCACAGTTCAAGAAGGATACGGACAAGCTGGAACGTGTCCAGAAGAGGGCAACCAAAATGGTCAAAGGCCTGGAAACAATGCCTTATGAGGAACGGCTTTGGGAGCTGGGTATGTTTAGCCTGGATAAGAGAAGGTTAAGGGGTGATATGATAGCCATGTTCAAATATATAAAAGGATGTCATATAGAGGAGGGAGAAATGTTGTTTTCTGCTGCTCCAGAGAAGCGGACACGGAGCAATGGATTCAAACTACAAGAAAGAAGATTCCACCTAAACATTAGGAAGAACTTCCTGACAGTAAGAGCTGTTCGGCAGTGGAATTTGCTACCAAGGAGTGTGGTGAAGTCTCCTTCTTTGGAGGTCTTTAAGCAGAGGCTTGACAGGCATATGTCAGGAATGCTTTGATGGTGTTTCCTGCTTGGCAGGGGGTTGGATTGGATGGCCCTTGTGGTCTCTTCCAACTCTATGATTCTATGATGGTTGAATAAAGCAAAGCTCAAAGTTGTACCCTCAAAAAAGAAGAAGAAGAAGAAGGTTACAAGCTTTATAATAATCAATCTCTTTACTAATTATTTCATTCCCGAGTGTTTTTCACCAACATGGAAATGGTCCACATAACCCTACAGTCTCTCTTCTGATGGTCCTGTGCCCTTACTTCCATGGGCCACAACTAAGGATTCATGTTCACACCCAATGGGGTAGTACTTAAAAGATACTGTTCTGAATGGCATCCCTCTTCCTCCTCCTCCTTCTGCCATCCCTTCTCATTGCTTAATGGAGGTTGCATTTCATCACCTGGCAAGTGACCCCTACATCTAAAATCTTCCTGGAGTACCCTTAAGGCTTTTCAATGGGGCAATGAAACTGTTGGGGGTGTCTCCAGTAATTAATAAGCTGGTAGGATGTTTGGGATCGTGCCGAAGTCATTGCCACTAGACTGAATACAGCTGATGATCATGGATGCTGGTTTGCACTCTGGTACAATTAAAGTGTGGGGTAATAAGCACTTTAAAATATCTTCTATGAAAGAGAAGAGATGAAAGAAGAGAAACAAATAAAATATAATAATGTATAATTGAATTTTGACCCAATAAATTTTGCTAACCTTCAAAGCTAACACTGCAGCAGCACAATATTATTAGCAATAAAAAGAATTTGCTTTGCCCTTTTTAAATTACCATAAACCGATTGACTGAAGCGGAATGATGTTAATATTTAAGAAGTAGGACACTAGATTCTATTATCTCAGAAGCTCTGTCACCAGCCACAGTCTGTAGTCCTCTTATCTAATTATTGTCCTTAAATTGTATTAGCACTCCAGCAATTTGTCCACTGTTGGAAAAGTAATTGACATTTGGGTTACTGCTTTACTGCTTCATATTTCCTTCATATTTGGGAGCCTCGCTAGCTAGTTCCAAAGAGTGCTCTCCTATCAAAACAGATTAGCTTAATTTTACTTAAAGGGGAGGGGGAGCTTGAGGGGTAATGGTTTTCCCCACCCCTTTGCTTCTTAAATTGTGAACTGGTGTTAAATTTTGGATTAAGTACTGAAACTGATCAGAGATGATGAAAATAGGTGCAAAGCTGTAGTGGCTAAATTAATTAGTGAGAGTTTTGACTTTCCAATGACTTTTAGGCAGCATACAAGTTTATCTCTTATCTGCTCATGGAATCCGCCTCCAGGATCACATCAGTTTGAGAATCCCTGTTGTTCCACACAGCTATGGCAGCAAACTTATATGGCTTGCTCTCACCATGTTCCTTCTTCTGTTACCACTGGGTACCATAATATACTTATGGGATTTCTCAGTTTACCAAGACCAAAGTTGAGGACAGAGCTCCAATTGATCTCTCCTTCTCCTCCCAGGGAACTCTGGGAATTGTACCTCCATGAGTGGTCTAAGGGTCTCTCTAAGGTTTTTTAAAAGGGGGAAGTCATAACTGTTTGTTTTTTTCAAATATATTTATTGATTTTATAAAACTGAGAGAAAAAGAAACATATAAAACACAAAAATACAAAAAACACATGAAACACAAAAATAGAAAATAGAAAAAGAAAACAACAACAACAACCATATTTATCACTCATATATCCTAACATTATTGACTTCCTCAAGTCCCTCCTTTCTGCTTTTCATTGTATATCATCCTTAGTAATTTCTAAATCATACTTCAATCATCTTATATTACATTAACTAACAAATTTCTATATCATATTTCAAGTCATAACTGTTTAAAGTGGTATTGCAGCTTTAGATGTATAGTGCAAATGGGGCCCTACTATGTGGTAGGAAATGCCTGCAGCGGAAGGGGGCAGGCCTTGGGCGGAATTCTTTGGCGATTTTCCTAGAGGGAGGGGCATGAGACGGAGACCTCACCCCCTTGTGGCGATAAGATCGATGTATTGGGGGAAGCCTTGACCATGCCAATAGGTGTCATCACTCCCCCCTACCAGCGGCGGTGAACAGGGGGTGGGCTGTCTCTGCTTGAACGTATGTTCTCCAGAGCCAGCCCCAACCCCCATACATGTGGATGACCCTGAAGCCTCCCAGAACCCTGGCTGGGGACTGGGAAGGATAACACCCAATGCCTGAAGCCAAGGTCTCCCTACATCTGAATTTGGATAAAGTTGTGGCCAATTTGAATCCCATAGCACGTTGCCTTGTGTATTTATTCCGCTCAGGAGGTTGCCTGCGGGTTTGGGGGACTCCGCCTGTCCACGCAAATTCCTGTAGCGGAAGGGGGCTCCCTGAATAAATCCAGTTTATTAGTCTAGTCATCTCCTCAATACAGTAATTCTTAGGGTGCTGCGCCATAGCTCAGTGGTGGAGCACATGTTGTGTATGCAGATAAAATGAATTTCTAGTTTTGTTCAAAAAGTCTGCTTACGTTTTCCTGGTGGGCGGCGTTACGGCTGGGCAGCCGGGACATAACAGTGTCTCCCTTGTGTCTTGCCGGCTGCATCATCCTTGCTGGGGTTTTCCCCCTTGTGGGACAGCCCCAGTCAATCAGCTTTCAGGGTGGGCCACAGGTGATTTAACAGCAGCATGGCTGGCTGGCACCCTCTCTTTGATCCTCTGGGTGAGGGATAAGTGTTGGCAAGTTCTTCTTTCACATAATTGTCATAGTTTGCTATTTATTATTATGAAATGCTAACACATATAATGGACCTCCCAAGTGTTTTGACTGGGAAAGTCTAACATTTAAATTTAACTGCAAATCCAGTCACATTATCCCACTCCCATTTTATTGAGGGAGGTGGCCATCCAGTGGTGCTGAAAGTTGGAGGATTCAGGGCACACAAAAGGAAGATCTTCTTTACACAGTGCATAAACTATGGAAATTCACTCCTTTATCTCTCAAAATGCTCACTTCATTATCAATTTGAGGCAACAGTTGCTTTTGTGTCTAAAAGAGGTTTTGCACCCTAGCTGCTCCTTGTAAAGTTTATGAATTGCCATGTCTTTGGGAGGCAACACATAATGTAATTAAAATTAGAACAAGCTCTCTCATCTGTCAGTTGTTCGTTGTCTACTTGCTACACCACCTGAGGTGTTTTGTTCCTTCAAATTACTGTGGCCACAGTCCATACTTCAGCACCTGTCAAACAATATGGATGGCAAAGAGTGTTTTAAGTAAGTGAGCTACATGAATCAAAGATATGGGAGCTGCTAATTCCTGATGAAGTAATAAATTATCCTTGTCATTTCCATCCTTAATTACTCTACATAAACAAAATGCTGAGGTGAGACTGACAATCTTTAATGGGGCGGGGGGGGGGGGGTTCTCCAGCAAGGAATTTTGAAATACAGACCAAATGTGCCCCCCATACCCCTATGCATTTGCAGAAATTGCTGTCTATCTTGCACAGCTATGTTGGAACATTGCCCAGTTTCCACTTTTATGTATTTACCATATTGAATCTGACTATGGACAGAGTTGGCCCCATTGGTGGTTCCGCCTCTGACTGCTGCCTGGTTGGCATGACAGTGCCTTCTCAGTGGTAGTTCCCCATTTGTGGAATGTTCACCCTCATTATTGACTTCCAGGAGAAATCTAAAAAACATACTTGTTTACTAAGGCATTTGAAGGCTAAGAGATACTAGCTATGGCAACTATGAAATTAATAACTGTGAAGTTATGTGCAGTTGCTTCTAAATTGTTGTTTTTTAATGGTATTAGATGGATATAAATTGTTTTTAAATGCTTTACACATGTTTGTATTCTATTTTAACAATTTGATGTTTGCTGCCCAAGCTCCGTAGGCAAGAATGGTGTGATTGTTGTTGTTTAGTCGTTTAGTCGTGTCCGACTCTTCGTGACCCCATGGACCAGAGCACACCAGGCACTCCTGTCTTCCACTGCCTCCCGCAGTTTGGTCAAACTCATGTTTGTAGCTTCGAGAACACTGTCCAACCATCTTGTCCTCTGTCGTCTCCTTCTCCTAGTGCCTTAGGCAAGAATGGTGTGATACAAATAATAATAAACAAAGTAATGAAATTTCAGTTTGGTAGAAAAAGAAAAAGTGGGGGAGTCTTTCCTATCCTTGTGCTGTTTTTGATTTTCCATTTGGAACACTGTCGATTTCGAAAGGAGATTGTGGTTCCGTTCTCATATTGGTTCCAGAAAGTGTGCATTAGGTAGGTTCAACTTTAAATGCAAACTACAGCATTTGTAACTTCTCCATTTCCCCTATCTCTACTATAGTTTTCTTAATGTGCTGCCATGCCTTAGGTATCTTATTACTGTCATACTGTAGTCTGGTTGTGAATTTTCAAATGCCAGACTGGCCACTGTTTGGAAGTAGAATATAGACTAGATGGGCATTTGGTCAGACCCAGTAGGGCTACCCTTACATTCACTGTTCTGTTTACATAGTAATTTTTCTGTGGAATCAGAAATCGGATTCCTACTGGTTTGGGAATTCTGTATACTGCTGGGTGTGTTTGAGAGAAGCCTCTTTGCATGTTTTGTTGACTTTTTTAAAATACATCTTTAGAACCATTATGTCTGGAGTAATGGATTTATTTATTTTTTACTGCGCTAGTTAGGAGTATTGCTCCCAGTTCTGCTTGTACTAAATGACAACATCGTGGCTCTAGCATTGTGTTTACCGTGTTTTCCCGAAAATAAGACACTGTCTTATATTTATTTTTCCTCAAGAAGACATAGTATGGCTTATTTTCATGGGATGTCTTATTCTTATTATGCCTCCAGCCTCGCCTCTTCCTTGGTGCCCTCCGGAACTGCGCCTATCACTATGTCTTATTTTCAGGGTATGGCTTATTTTCGGGGAAACAGGGTATGTTATGACTCTAAGACTTTCTCTGACCCATAAACCCAGTGTCCCATTCCAGGCAGAGTTTTATGAACTAGGAAAGCAGAACTTGTCTGAGGAGATTTTAGCAGGAAAGAAGCTTACACGAGAAGGATGCCATTCTCCAGTATAAGGATTTTCTTATTCTAAGTGTCAAGCATAGGGCTTAGGAAACTTCAAGCAATGGGTCTGCAAAGATCCTTCTGCAGCATTTCCAAAGCATCCAAGAAACAGCCGATGGTTGGATGCCTGGAAAGTGTCAGTCACTTGACACCATTATGACATCAGATTAACTGGTGGGTAGTCCCACCCACCTTTCAAAGTTGGACTGCCACTGGGCCAAAAAGTTTCCCTACCCCTGCCCTAAGTTAATGTGTGTGTTTGTGCATGTAAACATGTGCAATGTAACCAACTGCCAAGTGCCATAAATTATTGACACATGTTCACACACTCAACACAAACACTTCATGTCTTTCATTGTATTTTTAAAAATTGGATATTGATTCTTGTGAATTCTTTTGGAAGCTATTTTTGGCTCTGAATTTGAATATGAAAAAGTATATAAACACATTTGGCTCAATTTGCTAGCCAAGCCTAAAAGCCACACTTGCCAGGTTTCTTCCCTGCCCACTGGCAGGTTGATGGAGGTTGACCACAGCCTTTTGTGAGAGGTGAGATAATCCTGTCACTTAGAGCTCTACTATGGAGCAGCAGTTGAAGAAGCTCCCATCACACTTTTCTGCTCTCAAAAAGGCAGGGCATGAGCTTGCTGTTTGGCCTATAAACAACCAGGATACTCCACAAAAGATGGCCACATAACAGCCTTCCTCCCAACCTTGGAAATGGGGAGGGGTGCATAGCTGCCAAGTTTTCCCTTTTCTCACGAGGAAGCCTATTCAGCATAAGGGAAAATCCCTTAAAATAAGGGATAACTTGGCAGCTATGGAGGGGTGTGCTCACTACACTGCTACTGAGGCACTTTCCGTCCATTTCTTCAGCTTGGAAAGGGGCTGCTAAATCACCCCACTTACTAAATGTGATGCTACATTCACAGTGTTGAGCTTGGCATTGAATATGCATTAAATACTCAGAGTAGACCCACTGAAGTTAATGGACAAACCTAACATATTTATAAATTCAGCAAGTCTGCTCAGAGTAGAACCTAGTTGAATACAATACATTATAATTAATACATTGCCCCTTGCCAATGGAACTTTAGAAACAAGGATGGGCTACAGGGGGCTCATTGCTCATCGCTGTGGTATAACATTGCCTCTAAAGTGGGGAGAAAAGAAATATTCAGTGCTGCAGACTTTGGCGTATCATTTCCATTTGGCTTTTGACCAGAGACAAGCAACAAAACTGCATTTTTGATTCTGATCATCTGTCCCATAAAAGTAGATGGAAAACTATAATGTACATAATGTATTTAAATACATAATAGATCAAGTAAGTGGGAAGGAAATGAAATGGCTCAGAATTAATTCTGGGCATGCAGCGTAAGGGAAAAATGAAATTATACAGTTGCACAGCAGGTGCCTCTCCCTCTGGAGAAATTATACTCTTAAAAGTGCAGTTGGACTATTTAATGATTGGCAGGTTTATGGAATATTCTCTTAAGCACCCAGCCATTTTTGTTATTGGTAAGACAAAGCACTGCATAAATCATAAAACACGGTGCCACAGTAGTTAACTCTTCTCATCTGCTTATTGAAAAATGCATTTGTTGGTGTACTTCTAATGCTACTTGGAACAACATTGGCCTGTTTCCATGGAGTGTAGACTTTAGAGAGTTCTTCGGTGATTCTCCTGTGTTGGTGTGTCGATGTCTAGGGAAACACAGCAGATTGCTATGTTGTCACTCCCCACTTTTTTAATGTCTGTGCTCCTGACACAGCCTAACATAGACATTTAATAAGTGAAGCTTTTCTTAGTACAGTGGTACCTCTGGTTAAGAACTTAATTCGTTCCGGGGATCCGTTCTTAACCTGAGACACCACTTTAGCTAATGGGGGCTCCTGCTGCCACCGTGCCGTCAAAGCACGATTTCTGTTCTCATCCTGAAGCAAAGTTCTTAACCCGAGGTACTATTTCTGGGTTAGCGGAGTCTGTAACCTGAAGCGTTTGTAACCCGGGGTACCACTGTAGAGAGATAAAGTCATGGGTAAAGCAGAGGTATCTAACATTTCTATAGACAATTATTATATCACTTAATGACAACTGTAACTCAGTGGTTTCCAAGTATAATGAAAATGAAATGAAATGAAAATAAGAATAGGCTAAAACTATAAAATCAGAATTCAGTTAAAATGCCTGTTAGAATTTCTTTAAAAAGTATTAAGTACTAGAATAGTGAATGCATGGCTCCTGGTGGATACAAGGTGTGCATCTGAGCCATGGGATCAATAACAGTGACTCCCCTGAAGACCGCAGTGATTGGGCAAGGACATAAAGGATCAGATAGTCCTTGAGGTAACCTGGACCTAAGTTGTAATACAATAACATTGAACCTGCCCCATTAGCATATGGACAGCCAGAGCAAGCTTTTGAGCACTGGAAGTATGTGCTGGTGATAGTCTGTACACATCAGCAGTCTAGGTGCCACATTTCCCACCAGCTAGAACCTCCTGACTTGGTCCAAGGGTAGCTCCATGTACAGTACATTGCATTGCAATAATCAAGTCTTGAGGTTACCAATGCATGAATCATGGTGGTTCCCACTAGACACAACTCCCATCAACATGGCTATTGGTCAGGTTGTAGTTCTACAGCATCTGAAGGGCAACATTGACTGCTCCTGGAAAGCTTGCTAAATTTGTCCTCCCCCAAATATGCTGGGTACTGTATCATTATTCGGCATGGTAAAGGATCACATGGTAAAGGATCATGGTAAAGGATCACTACTGGTTTTCCCAGTAGTGATGTATGGAAGTGAAAGCTGGACCATAAAGAAGGCTGATCGCCGAAGAATTGATGCTTTTGAATTATGGTGCTGGAGGAGACTCTTGAGAGTCCCATGGACTGCAAGAAGATCAAACCTATTCATTCTGAAGGAAATCAGCCCTGAGTGCTCACTGGAAGGACAGATCCTGAAGCTGAGGCTCCAATACTTTGGCCACCTCATGAGAAGAGAAGATTCCCTGGAAAAGACCCTGATGTTGGGAAAGATGGAGGGCACTAGGAGAAGGGGACGACAGAGGATGAGATGGTTGGACAGTGTTCTCAAAGCTACGAACATGAGTTTGACCAAACTGCGGGAAGCAATGGAAGACAGGAGTGCCTGGCGTGCTATGGTCCATGGGGTCACGAAGAGTCGGACACGACTAAACGACTAAACAACAACAAAGGATCATATGTCACTGGTAGAACACAAGGTTCCAGGTTCAGTCCCCAGCATCTCCGGGTAAGACTTGAAATATTTCCTATATATAAAAAAAACCTGTATATCAGCTGACACCAGGGGAATTTGTTTCCTCACTTGAGTCTTTGGTCATCAGGAGGTCATCATCTGAGGGCAGGGCTTAGCATGACAATGCTCTTGATCTGATTCAGCAAGGCAGATTTCATGCTCTAGATTGTTGGACTAGTGTTAAAAGCACATGAGCAACGCAAGTAAGGCATTTGGCAACCTTTAGATTCTATGTATGTTTTGTGTGACCCCAAAGACACCCAGTGAGGCTTGTTTTTAAATAAAATAGCCAAGGGGTCTCTGAGAGGTAGACAGTGCTCATGGCTTGAAAAAAAAATGAAGAGAAAAATTAAGGAGTTTTTGAAAATGTGTTGGAAAACACAGAAAATAGAAAAAATAAAATGACTCCGTTCTCCATATAATTGTTATGCTTGTTTTGTAGCTGCTGGCCACTTTAATATTAAAAGGCTTCCAGAATTCTTGTTTATAAATTCATCTTGGACTGAGGCCCAACTGAAATGTTGTGCTTTATTTGTAAGAAATAAATAATATCCCGGTGAGTGGTGTTTTTTTTTTTTTAAGGGTCACTGCCTATTGATGCAGCACAAGCATCAAAGGGGTCTGTGGTCTTGGTGGCTGATGCTGTTGTGCACATGTTGTACATAATATGTTTGAAGGTCCAGTTTAAATAAGACACTGAGCATATGAAATAGCATGTGCATAAGTCCCTCCTCTTCTTTATATTCTCGGGACCATGTTTAAATGAAGCTTGCAGGTAATTTCAGATGTAACTTATGTGATTTAAAAAGAAAAGAATGGCGGAAAAACTTCTCGAAGCAAGCTTACATGCTTTTTAATATACAATTTGCTTTCTGTAAGCACAGGTGAATGAAGTCTTTCAGAGATGCTTAAGAAAGTGTTTTCCATTTAATGCATCTGTTAGCATCCATTTAGATCCATGGTGTTGTTGCTGGTGCTGTTTCTATTTTTAAATGAGCATTCCAATTCTCAGGCAATGTTTTTCATCTTAACTGCCATGTGTGGGCTATTCTGTATGTTTGGGCAAATTGGCAAGGCTAGACGGAAATATCCAGAAAAGAAACTTCACCTGTAAAACATCCATTTGAAACTATTGTGTGAATAAAAGTTAGAGCTTGCTCACCTATTTGTAATTTCAACACATTCATGTGAATCTTTGGTAGGTGTGACAGCATAGCATATGAACATGAGAAGGCCATGTCTAGATCAGGCCAAAAACCTATCTATTCCAACATCCTGTTCTCACGTTGGCCAATGTGAGGCCCACAGGAAGCGAGTGCAACACACTGCCTCCTACACGGAAGATATAGCCATTATGACTAGAAATATATCTCGTGTCACATGTATCTGCTTTTAAGCACACTCAGTAGCAGGGCACCTGCTCTCTTTGACTTACTTAGCCCCTGCTGGTATATGAGTCAATTGTACATGAAGCTATAAGTCTTTTCCCCAAAAAAAGATTAAGCCTGCATACAACCCAGACTTGTAGCCCACTTCATGTGTTTCCCCCTTGCAATCAAGGTGCCTTTTAGCAGTGGTGGCAGCAGCTTTTTCACCCTCTCTGTCCTCCCAGTGGCAACAACTGTTGTGACCTGACTTCAGAGGGATCCCACAGGGCAAGGTAGCTGGGGTTTCAGCACCCTGGACAGCTCAGAATGCATGTGGCAACTCTCAGCACCTTAGATAGCTTGCACATCTTGTTCTGAGAACCCTTCCTCATGGAAGCAAGTTTTGTCAGACCCCTGCAAACAAAAAACAACAACCAGTGAGCTAGTTTCTGATTCAAGGGCCCAAAATTATTATTCAACCTTACACCTATGTCAAATACATGTGGGAAATCTAGAAGTGCCCATTACACTTTCATAGATGAAAACTGGCACATCTGTTTCATTTTCAAAGAAGTTATGGCATTCATTTTTCTTCTTAGATTATTCCTGTTTCTGTGTGAGATGCAGTAGAAACCTGGCTTGTTGATTTGTAGGTAAATTCCAGTTCATAGGCTCTTCATCATTCTTAGACTTACAGTACAATCTTAGGCACATCTACACGGAAGTAAGCCCAATTGAGTTCAATGAGACTTACTTCCAGAGCAGTGTGTATAGATGAGCAGGCAATTTTTTTTTTAAAGTATAACCCTGTTTTCTGCATGTTTAAAGTACTATTACCTGGAAATGTTTTACATGGCTGTTCTGTGATACATTTTTCAGGTGAAGTATCATTTCATTATTCTCCTTCAATAGATTTATTTCACACTGGAAATTTCTATGGCAGTTCTGTTCTGCTGCCTTTTGGATTTCACTATTCATGCTGTCATGAGTTGGTCTTGGTCAAATGTACAATATCCTTTGTGAGAAACTTCAGTGTTCCCCAACCTGGTGCCCTCTAGTTGTTTCAGACTAAAACTCCCATCAGCTCCAGACAGCAGAGCTTTGGACGTCAGTTGTTATGTGTTCATGGTGGGTTTTTTTTTAATGCTTTGCTAAATATAACCTGCTCTGGGTTATCAAAGTTGTTAGGAAAAAGCAGTGCAAGTCTAATGGGCAACGAAAGGACTTTTCAGCAAAAGCTTAGCATAGGTCTTTGCTTTCTCAAGAATTATTCCCGTCAGCATCATTTTAATCAATTGCAGTAAAATTTACTATCTTGTTAAACAACTTCAAAATACACATGGATGATCAAATAAAAGTTTGCAGTTTCCTCATGGTGCCCTGAGTTAACTGCATTCACCGGAAAGCTCTTTAAATGTTTATGGTAACCAGCTTAATGATGACTTCCAGTACTTTCATTAATCACTGCTCTTTTAAAAAACTAATAATGAAAAACCTTGTGCCTGCTGTAGGAGAAGGAGAAACCACCAGGATTCAAATTAAAGAATAAGGGAAACCACCAGGATTCAAATTAATTAAAACTTAATGCATCCAAGAGTTTGGTGTATGAGGATGAGGACCTTTGGTAGGAAAGCCCATGCCCTCCTGGGCAACTGAAAAAATGGTGCAGTCAGTGGTCTAATGCAGTTATAACTTAATTACACTTAGACCAGGGTAGAAAAGGCAGATGACGTCCTCCAGCTGTCATTGGACTACAACTCCCATCAGCTCCAGCCAACATAGCCAAAGGTCAAGATGTATGGGAGTTGTAGTGCAGCAGCATCTAGAGGGCACTGTCATGGCTACCACTCTCTTCTAGTTGCAGTTGAACCCTATTGCAGTGCTTCAGTGGGGTAGAGTTTCAAAAGCTCCTAGGGTTTCTTAAGAAGGCCTCTTAAGGGCATTCACAGTGGATACTCTCAGACTTTGGAACTTCATTCCTAGAAGATTGGCTTCCTCCTCTTCCTTCTGCTAGTAGGCTAATACTGTTTTATTCCTACAGTTCCTTTGAGAAACTGATTGCTTTGAAGGAAAGGGCTATAATAATGCTGTGCTGTTTTTGCATGGACAGGCAGAGTTCCCCAAACCCCAGATGACCCCCAAGCAGAATAATGACTCAAGTCAACTTGCTATGGGGTTAAAATTGGCCACAACTTTATTAAGTTTCAGGTGTAGGGAGACCTTGGCTCAGGCATTGGGTGTTTATCCTTCCCAGTCCCCAGCTGGGGATCTGGAGACTTCAGGGTTATCCAGAATGTGTGGGGATTGGGCTGGCTCTGGAGAACATATGTTTAAGTAGAGAGCCCGCCCCCCGTTCGCTGCCACTGGAGGGGAGAGCAAGGACAACCTCTCGGCATATGGCCAATGCCTCCCCTCAAGACTCCTTTAACGGGGAACCCTGATATCACTGCCGCAAAGGGGGCATGGGTCACCACTTCACACACCCACACCCCATTTAGGAAGATAGACTAAAGGATTCCGCCCAAGGCCTGAAACCGCCAACGTTGTGATGTATTGCTATGGGAAAGGCAAAACCTGCCAATCCAGGAAAATTCCTTTCTGGCCCTTCAACAGCGGCCCTGATGAGTACCTGTGGAAAAGAAGTTAACCTGCAAAAGAAGACTTAAATGAGGGGGTGGAGGGTGGGAGAAGCTCTGGAGCCAACTGCCGCTTCCCAGGTAAGATTCACCCTCTGTTTTGTGGGCAGGACGGTCCCTCCCCTTACCTGGCCAATCCCCTGGCAACACCTCCCCAGGTGGGATTGGACAATTGGCTGAGGTAGGCGGAGACCCCAGGTATCCAGCCTGGGGAGGATGAAGCCAGCCCAAACTACCAGGAGCCACACTGGGATCCGCGCAAAAGTCCCCCCCCCCCATTTGATGTGGGGAGCAGTCATTGCCATCTGCATTTTAATAGATTAGTTTTTACATCATTTTAATTCTACTATAGTTTAAGCTCCGTTATGAAATTTAACATGGGAGTGGCTAGGCAAGGGCCTGTTTTCCTTCCAACATCTGTTCTAACACACCAGAGAAAGCTACATTTCTGTTGTTTTCCAATGATTTTCTCAACAATAATAATAATCTCTCTGTGTGTGTCTGTCTCTCTTTCCCCCTCTCTCCATTGAGAACTGGCACCCAGGTTTTATAAATGTGGAAGCCACCTGGACTGTTTTGCATTTTCCCAATTTACTCCAATCTCTTGCACAAATATAATATGTTTTCCTTTGTATTTATCCCTCTGAAATGACAATTTCAGAAGCAATAAGCACTGGAGCAGTGGCAGTCACTAATGCCAACAACAGGCTTCCACTGGGCTTGTTTAAGATTGGGATTAAAGCAAACAAAACAACCTATTTTCAGCAACTCACCTTTTGAGCTCTTATATGTAAATGCCAAGAGAGTTTGAAGAGCCAGGAATGGCCCTGCATACTATTTACTTGACACAGAAAACCACTGTAAGGAAGGAATAAGGTAGAGTTCATTGGCCCTTGGAAATATTGAATTAGCATGATCCTGTGGATGCATGCAAGACAACTTTTGTTTGCTTGTATGCAGGTATGACCCTATGGCCCTCAGTATGAGTATCACTTTGAAGCAAGTAAATGCATTAAGTAAGTTAAATCAATCAAGCTGGAGTGGTCGGCAGAGAACCGAAGGACTAAGCTTCCTCCGTGGCCACAGAACACTTAGAGTGCATTTGGACGTGATGAATATTGTGTTAGTTTTCCTGATTATAATGCTAGCACTTCTGACCTTCTCCCTGCAATTCCTGTTGTGTTATGGAACTGTGGCTTTTTGACTGATATATCAGTATGTTACGCTAAAGTTCATCCACACCAGGGGTCATGGTGTGGCAAGACAACAAATGTCATTGGACAGCATCACCGCTTCCCCACCTTTTCCACACTTATGTGTTTCTGTTCCCCCATGATTCCCTTATGGACACAGCAGAAAAGAACTGTATGCCAGCAAAGCACCCCAAATTTTGTTACATTATTCTTGTGATTGTCTGGGTTAAGGGCCCTTAAATAGACCCCCCCCCCAAGAATCAAATAACAGGGGGATGAGTGCTAAACATGCACTGTATTCCATTAGTTTTCTGGAACTGGATTTTGCTTTGTGCAAAAGCTCTAATATAATGCAGAAATTAATGTTAGGGAAATGGAATAAGCTGCTGTGTGAATGCGGTCTGAGTCTTTGTGTGCATCAGTAGGTGCTAAAGGTAGAAAATAGGCCAGGAAGTGGGATGGAATGGATTATGGAATGGAAAGTGACATAACTGGCTGGAGCATGCCATGCTGCAACATTTTGTTGCATTTTTTTTTAATTAGAGAAACATCACAATGAAAATGGAAATACTGTAATGCATATTTCAGAGCCCTTCCAGGAGGGAGGGTGTCCAGTGGGCATGGAGCAAGAGTGAAAGCATGGGTTGCAGACTATTAAATGCTGAGTTTATTACAAGCTGAATAGCTGGTTATTTATTTGCTCTGGCTCATTCCATCTTGCTGTTGAAGGACAATATATGTTTGCTGGCTTCTTTTACCTTTATAAGTTCTTCTGCACATTTAATTTTGGTGTAATTCATATCAAGGATGAACTCAACGAAACTCTTTTTAAAAAAGAAAGAAAGGGAGGGAGGGAGGGAGGGAGAGAGGAGGCTTGAATTCAGGTTCTGAAATACTCTGCTGACCCTTATAGTTTATTATTGAAATTAATGGGTTCCCTGATATATAGTGAGTGTATTGTTAGCACACTGCAAGCCTGTATTCCGGACCGGTTCTTAACAGTTTATTGAAGACCTAGGCATTCATTTAGCAAAGAACAGCTGACTAATTTGAAGCACTAGAGAAAAAGAGAAAAAGTTGCAGACAAATCATTATTTCTTCAGAAACTGGGATTGCTCTGTGGATTGTGTAAAATGTTACCCTGGGGAGGTCTTACTCTAGGCCAGAAGGCCAGCTAGAAGGATTTTAAGAGCTTATTTGTGGAATTAAGGTCCTGAAATGAAATATGGCTCTGTAAAGATTCTGTACCTTTTCTGTCTTCTAAAAGACTTTTTTTTTTCACTTCCCCCCCTACCTTCTTTTCAAATTATGGCTCTAGACGTGCATTGAATATTTTCAGGTTTGGAATCAGACATGAGGATTCTCTTGGGATCTGAGCCTTTGCACAGGCTTTTTTAAAAAAAATGCATGTGGTTTCATTAAAAACATATTAGACATGTTTTTAGACAGAAGTTTTGTAATGGTGAATTGTGTTATAGCTGGATTTCTGTTTGAGAAAGAAGAAAAATCTTGATAAGCCCAGGAGCCACAAACCTGTGACCCTCCAATATGTTGTTGGGAGAGCAGCAACATCTAGAGGTCTGCAAGTTCTCCACCCACACTTTAAAGTCTAGCACTGAAATCCGCTTACCCAGAAGTAAGCCTCATTATAATCAGCAGGGCTTCTGAACAAAAAAAATATATTGTTGCATGCCACCTCAATCTCCAAGTGGTGCGAGATTCCAGGGATTCCAGGTGCTTATCCAGGGTTTGGTTTCTGTGGAGACTGTGCTGTCTTTATTATACATGGTTTATTACAATCTGAGCTTTCAATGGTGGGTACAGTGGAGGGGCTTGCAGCATTAACTTCCCAAGGTGGCCTTGCTTCTTTCTCCCATAGCCATGGCCTTGGATTCAAGCAGAAATCAAGCATGTCTCTCCCCCCCCCTCAGGCTTCTGCCTGCCTCCTGCTTCTAGCTCAGCTTTCATAACTCTACTCCTTATAACTACCAGTGAATTGAGGAAGGGGGCCCTGCCCATTTGCTTAACAACTCATATTTGGGCTATTACCAAGAAGCTAGCTTGGCTGTTTCATTGCTGGATCCAGGAATTAGAAGGCACTCAGCCATACAGCCTACCCCGTCCCCCACAACTAACAGCACTATATATATGTTGTAAACGTTCCTCCTTCTCCCCTTCCCACCCAATTATTTTCTTCTGCTTCTGGGCTTTAGGCAGCCTTGAACAGGAGCCTTCTACAGGTTCAGGACACTCAAAGCATGAGGAAGTTTTCAAGAGCAACCACCTTGCTTTGTTGTGCTGTGTTGCACTAAAGGTCTCAGACTTGAAGCTCTCTCAATTTTCTCTCTCTCAAAATCAGCAACAGAAGCCCTCAACATTATGTAGGCCCTGGATATCATTAAGCATATGACTTCATTAGGCTTTTTGGTTTTTCCTTTCTGGTTTTTTTTAATGCAATGAATCCCCCAAAATATGCAGAAACCACTACCATATTTTTGGAGGGTGCCCCCGTTTCATGAATGAGCAGATAGGCATCTGACCACATTTCGTGCTCCAAAGTGCTGAAGTACTTCTTAAAAGAGTGGTGTCTGGAAAATTCTCAGCCAAAGTTGAACAAAAAACACGTGAGCTTTACCTCCAAAGCTTACTCAGAACTCCTCTGCAATGGACCAGTATACATCTAATATTGCAGATGGGCGGGATAGGTGTTATTCCTAAGATGAAATTTAATAGTAATTTTTCTAAAGCCACTTTTGAAATTTATTATAAAAGACAGGAATTCCTGCTTCACAGCTTATATTTCCATTATTTGTGGCTGCTTCTGTACTGTGCTTTAACTTCAACCAGGCCTCACAGCTCTCTCTCACAGAGGAAAGAGACAAAGTTTACCTATTCTTTCATATTTCATCTGCATTTCAACATGGTTTCAAAAATAAACTGCATGACATTGAAGCTCCTCCTCAGTTACAGAAAAGCTCAGGACTTAAGAACTCAAGAAGAGCCTGCAGGATCATGTCAATAGCCCTTCTAGTCTAGCATCCTGCCCTCACAGTGGCAACCAGATACTTGTGGGAAGCACATAATCAGGGCCTGAGCACAGCAGCACACACCCTTTCCATTTCTGTCTACATGCAAACATTTCCCCTCCACCTAATCAAATGAAAGACTGACCTACTTAGTAGTTAGCAGCTTTCAAAGGCCATTAGGCAGGAACATTCATCTAAATGGGTATTGGTGGACATCTAACAAGTAAATGTGGTATATGGAACATGGTGCTCTTCGTTTGACTCAATGCAATAGTATTTGTCTTAATAACATTGCTTCAAATGACTTGTGGAGCAAAGTCTGAGGCTGTCAAACTATGTAACATATGTAGAATGAAGAGGGAGGTTGAACTTTTGGAATGGTTTATAGATTTGTCAGAACAAATATATAGCCTGGTTGCTCCAAAGACCCATATAAGGGGTGAGATTTGGCTGTTGTGGTGAGAAGGGTATACAAGAACCACTCTTAATCTCCTTGGATGCTGGCTATCCTAGTTTCTTTGGAATAAAAAGGCTCAGTTAGGAGTTTCATATAAAGATATGGTTTGAAGGGAAGAGAGTCAAGAAGGGGGGAGGTATCCTGTAAGAAGTGAAGGGTTATGGCAAACACAGTACACTTAAGCAGCATGATTTATTATGCTTATGGTAAAAAGGTAAAGGGACCCCTGACTATTAGGTCCAGTCGTGACCGACTCTGGGGTTGCGCGCTCATCTCACATTATTGGCCGAGGGAGCCGGTGTACAGCTTCCAGGTCATGTGGCCAGCATGACAAAGCCGCTTCTGAAGAACCAGAGCAGCACATGGAAACGCCGTTTACCTTCCTGCTGTAGCGGTTCCTATTTATCTACTTGCGTTTTGACGTGCTTTCGAACTGCTAGGTTGGCAGGAGCTGGGACCAAGCAACGGGAGCTCACCCCGTCACAGGGATTTGAACCGCCGACCTTCTGATCAGCAAGCCCTAGGCTCAGTGGTTTAACCACAGCGCCACCTGCGTCCCTCATTATTATCTTCTATATTATGCTTATGGTAGCACAAGCACTATTGATTTTGATTTTGCCCTAAATATTTCAAGTGATGAAGTAACAGTTCCTATTATGGACCATGAAACATAAATCACAGAGCCAGTGATCTTCTCCACCACCCCTCCCCACTCTCTTCAAAGACAATTATGTTTAGAAGCAACTGCTATGATTAATCAACAGTTTCCAGACTGTAAAAAAGAAAAGAAAAAGTAAACTGCTGATCATGCTGCTCTAAACTATGTTGCAAATGGAAAATCTGGGGATGTAACAAGGTAGACTACAATTCATGCGGGTGCAAATTGCAAACTGGCATTAAGAGACTTGACAGTTTCTAGCATGGAAGCAGTAACTCATAAGGTAAACAATTGGTGCTACTCAAGCAACTGAAATGCTTTATTATGGCATATAAAAGTAGTGCTAATGAACATTTCAATCAAGCTCAAGCACTTGTGTTTGGTTGATTCTTTATATCCAATTTCCACCTGTAGAGCACAAATTTCAAGCTAAGCCTTAAAACGCAGCTAAGTGGTTTAAGGAAGGTGACATCTTAGCTTTAAGTTCAGTTGGCACATCCAGTTAAAGGAGTTCATGTATTGTGGCTTGAAAAGACCACTGTCTGAGAACTATGGAACCCTACTGGGGCCATAAAGGCCAAGCCCAGACTATTGAGAATAGCTAACAGGGTATCACTTGACAAACCAGAGGTGGCTGTGGAAATACTACTTGCTGTCAGGTCGCTTTGTGGGTAAAGGGAGCACAACCACCTTTTTTCCTCTGTAAGAAGGTATTGCACATTCTGATGTACAGTTACTTCCTGGGATCATTTTAAGAGCTTTTCTCTCTCTTCCTTTTAAGGGGCTGCTCTAAGAAGCATAAAAGGTTACAGGAAGAAAGATGCAGATCACCTATAAGTACTTCTCTCTCTCTCTCTCTCTCTCTCTCTCTCTCTCTCTCTCTCTCTCTCTCTCTCTCTCTCCCTCTGCAAATATACACATGGGTGGATTTTGTATAATTACCGCTTTAAAAAAAACCCCACCCACAAACAAAATGAAATGGAGCCAGTCTGGAGGCGGGGGGAAGCTGACACAGAACAGATAAATGGTGGGCTGGCCATCCCTAGTTAGGGTGCTTCCTAACCATTTCCCTCCCTCTGTTGTAGGAGAATAATATGAGTGCTGCCAAACTCTGTGCCTTTATCTCTCCTAGTCTAGATGGATCTTTCTCTCTCTCTGCCAGGAAGCCAGCCCTTCTTGCAGCCAGCAAGTTGTCAGGTTGAGTCTTCACATTTCTCAAGTAGCCCTGAAAGGTCTCCTGTCCTGTTTGAGCCAGCCGTTAAATTGTTTCTGTCATGGTTTTGGTGAATTGGTGGCTGACAAGTGTTGTCAGCGAGAGGCCAGTTCTCAAGACTCTCAGCATGGCTGGCAAGGTGATGACTTTCCTGTCATCATGAGAGGGAACACATCAGCTTGTCCAGTGAGGGTGGCTAATTGGATTGAAACATGGAGGACTTTATGAGGACATGCATGTTCTGACTTTCTTTGCTTTCCCACTTTATCTTTACACAGCTATCCTAGTTGCACCCAAGCCTTAAGTGGGAGGTTAATCGACTAAATCTTTAGTTTATTCCTATGATCCTCATTTATGAAACCCAGTTAAAAACCCTCAAATTTTAGTTGATTAATCAGCACAGTTCCAATTTTAACAGGAGACACAAGTGTTAAATTTTAGTTTATTAATTTATCTATGTTTGTATCCTGTCTTTCAGTGAGACTGATGAAGTTTAAGAAAATTAATCAACACACAGCAATTAAATAATAGCAACAGTGTATATTAAAACAAGGGGGACGTGGGTGGCGCTGTGGGTTAAACCACAGAGCCTAGGGCTTGCTGACCAGAAGGTCGGCGATTCAAATCCCTGCGACAGGGTGAGCTCCCGCTGCTCGGTCCCAGCGCCTGCCAACCTAGCAGTTCGAAAGCACGTCAAAATGCAAGTAGATAAATAGGAACTGTTACAGCGGGAAGGTAAACGACATTTCCATGTGCTGCTCTGGTTCACCAGAAGCGGCTTTGTCATGCTGGCCACATGACCTGGAAGCTGTACGCCAGCTCCCTCAGCCAGTAACGCGAGATGAGCGCTGCAACCCCAGAGTCAGTCATGACTTCACCTAATGGTCAGGGGTCCCTTTGCCTTTACCTTACGTTAAAACAAAGCACTGCAAACACAACAACAGTAGTCATACATCACAACCATCAAAAAATATGAGTCCTGATGCAACTGTATTTTTAGTTGCATGACATATTGTGAGCAAACAAGACATTCTACCACTTAGACACCAAGGCAGTAGACTTTCCTTTGTGAAATAAGGTCTGTTGCTTAATCAGAAGTTAGAGTGGCTATAGGAAAGGATGTTGACCCAAGCAAGAACCTATTAGCTGACCCTTTCTTGGGACAGCTGCTGCTGGATCTTCTGAGCAATTTCACTAGTTTTAAAATAAACTATTTTGACTTGTGTTGAAACTTCTCCAATGTTTTGCCTGATCAAGAATCTTCAGATTCCCTTTGCATTTCACTTGGAACAGAATATTTACTGGCAGCTTTCACTATTATCATGGCCTGAAGTGACTTGCTGACTGCATGCTGTGAAGTGTTTAAGGAGCCACAGTTAAAATCTTTTTAGTACCTCTTTTCCTTTAAACACACACCAGTTGCTCTCAGATTGTTCTCTCAAAATATGCTCAAGTTTATTTTTCAAATCATGTGGCTGGTGGGAGGGAGTAAAACACAGAAAGTGAGGACGAGGCTAGTTTCTTACCTTTTTTTTAAAAAAAGGATTGCTGGTACATTTTGCCTCGTATCTGAAGTTCTATAAAGGCTAGAAACTTACTCTCTCATTTAAAATGAAAGCTTGGAATTGGGGGATTAGGGTCCACGTGCCCTCATCTCACTTGCAGATGTCAAAGTATAGAGTCTTAACTATTTATCTCATTTCCTTTTTATACCTCCTTTCTCCCAGTGCAGGATCCAAGACAGCTCACAATATAAATTAGAAGAATTGCAACTAAAACACACACACAAGGAATATAAATATTTTAAAAACCACAAATAAATATCCCTATTAAAAACAGCACTGAAAACGCTGTTTAAAAGCATGCACATGCACAAAATAATATATTTCCCAATTTGTAAAGGTATGACAGAAGGTGTGCCTCATCGTAAAAGGGAGCTTTAAATAAGAGTAGTAAATAAGACAACAAGGATGGAGAAGATGAGCAAGAGTTAATGGCTCCTAGAGGGACTTTGTTCACACGGAAGGATGTGTCTTTTGTCCAATGACATTGATGTTTCTGTCACTTGGCAGTCAGCTCTGTAGCCGTCAATATCTTGAAGTACAAAAGGCCACAATTTGAAGGCTGTCATTAAAAGGTGCCTCTGTTTTGTAAGAGCTGTGCGTCCTTTCTTCCCTAAATAATAGAAACTCATGTAGCAGACACAGCAGGCTGGAAGTTGGGCTTGGCCCTGCATTATGTTTGTGTGTGCATGTGTGTGTGCCGGCGGCTTGCGAATTAACACAATTACAGGTGGGGAATGGGTAATTTAATAATAGTTAGCGCTCCCCTATAAGGAACTTGAGGAATGATCATTACTAGTAAGGGTGCAGCACCTGCATATGGCGGGACCCAGAATGGCAGCGACAGGGATCCTGTTGGACTATAGCTCCCATCATCCCTGACCACTGGTCATGTTGGCTGGGGCAGCTGGGAGTTGTAGTAAAGCATCTGGAAGGCCACAGGTTCTCCACCCCTGCCTATAGGTCCTTAACATTCATGGGCAGATATGGTACAATTCATTCAGTCTGCAGAATATATTTATATATTTTATGTATGTATATTCCAACTTTCAACAATGCCTTCAGGGTAGTTTATAGAATATATAATAATAATAATAATAATAATAATAATAATAATAATAATAATAAAGAAGGAGGAGGAGGAGGAGGAGGAGGAGGAGGAGGCCTGGAATAATAAGGGAATTTTGTGCACTCCTGAAACAGAGATGATGAAGACATCATTTTCCTTTCCACCCTGTATTCATCATAAGCGGCACAGTGTCTGTTCCGCTGCAGTTCAACTTCCACCTAAAACTACATTATTGGGGTTTTTCTGTCTACTTTGGCAAAATAACTTAATTATTTGTGTAAACTGCATGAATTATGGTGTCATAATAATTGTGTAATTCATTTCAATACATTTCAGTGGAAGGGAAATGCCAAAAGGATTGCAGAAAATAACAAAAATACTTACATAACATTTGCAGAGTAAACAGAAACAAACAAGCAAACAAACAAACAAACAAACAAACAAACAAGGATAGTGAATACCATTCATATTCGCTTGCATGATTTCGGCTCCTGACCTTGGGCAAATATGTGAATTACAGCAATTTCTGCTCCCATTTCAGATGGAATTCTTCAATATTCCTAGCTGGAGTCCAGGCGTCCAGAAACATCTGTATAACTGCAAGTTGCACGTGTGTGTGTGTGCGTGCGTGCACACGCACACACACACTGGTTTAGTGTCTATCTTAGCTAAGACAAACTTAAATATGACAAAATATAAAAATAAGTCTAATCTTACTGTGGCAAGTGCCAGAATGGAGAGAAGGCTGTTTCCTGGCATTAGAGCAGATAAGGATTTATACACAAGTGACGGCTTTGTATTACTATTCATGTATTCATACTTTATTTGGCCTGAGGCTCTCATCTCTGACACTGTTCCCGCCATCACTTCCCTTTCCTCCCTGAGTCTTCCATCTCGTTTAAGTGTTCTGTGCTATCTTTCTGCTCCTCTGTTTCCCTTGAATAACTCCCATGTTCTGTAGGTCAAAGTTGAAAATGTAATTTAATTTATTATTGCTCAGATTTCAAGATGAATGCATGTGCACAAATTTCCTTCAGGCATTAAAAAAAAGTTGCCCTTTTGATTTAGGGAAGATCTGCTGCTTCTGTTCCTCTGTGTTTTTAAAAACGGAAGCATATCTTCTCCATTATAGCACAACTATGGAGAAAGTAATACAAGTTGGCATTGCTATATTATTGTGTTGTAACTAAGGCTGTCAGCCAATTCAATAATTTTGGATTATTGATCATCTGCTTTATAAGTGATTAATAGATTACATTAAATACAGTTGCATATTACCAAAAACTCAAAATGTGCACCTTTTTGGAGTATTGAAAAAGCCATGAGACATTATGGTTTAAAATAAATGCTGCCCCTTCTTGTTAGGGAAAAACATATTTTTACTTTTTATTTGCTATTACAGATACATATCATAATCAAAATATACTAAATATGTGGGCCACTGACTTGCAATCTTACCCATTTATGATGCCCCCCATGCTACTCAGTAGCTTAGTCTGCTTTATTTGATTAATGCACTAACTAAACTAATTAAACCTTCCACTCCTAACTGCAATACAAAATGATGCTTAGCTTAGGCCAAATCCAGTCAAAGTAGGTCATTTTTTAAATCTCATCTCTACATGGACCATGACTGTCAAAGCTGTGGGGGAAGAGCTGTAGCTCAGTGCCAGAACATCTGCTATGCGTGCAGAAGGTCCAGGGTTCAAACCCTGGCATCTCCAGGTAGGGCTTGGAGAGATTTCCTGTCTGAGCCCCTGGAGAGGTGCTATCAGTCCATGTAGACAACACTGAGATAGATGGACTTTTGGTCTGTCTTGGTTTTAAAAATGTAGGCAGTGCAGTCTATACTTTTCTTCAGTTGGTAGAAACTCTTAATTTTAGGATTGTGGGTTCGAACTCCATGTTGGGAGAACCATTGCAGGTGGTTGGACTATATGATCCCCATGATCCCTTCCTTCTATGATTCAATGATTCCCCCTTTCCTGCATATGCTCCATAACCGGCAGAACAATCCAAACCCCTTCTGTACCAGACTGCTGCTGCTTGTGGATTGGCATGGAGCTGCCCATTCCACCTACCTAATATGCAAGGGGCAAGCATTGGAAAGCCCCAAACATGAGGGGCTGAGCTGGCTTGGGACCTCCTGATATTAAACAGCCCCCCTGAATGCCAGTGTGCAAACTGGGTTTCAACTGGTTTTAATAGGTTTCACTGGATGTTCACAGCTGGACAGTTTTGTTGCAAATAGAGAGGGTAAGGGCCTCACGGATGTTCTTGAAAGGTTTGTTTCCCTGCTTCATGCTGGTTTGGAACATGTTTGCAGCCAAGATTGTGACTGCTGTTGTGGTTCCATTTGAAATATATATGTATATGGATTAACAAGATATCCCAGGAACAAGTGAGCTGTTGCATAGCCAAATAGATTTGGCTATGTGACAACATCACAAAGGTCAAATGAAGCTAATGCAGCTTGGAGGCAATGCCTATACAGGCAGAAGTTCCCAGGATTAACCAGCAATATCTTCAGGAAAGGTCTCCTGTCTGGAACCTTGGAGAGCCAGTCAGTATAAAGACAATACTCACCTAGAGGGACCAATGATCTGACTCGATGTAAGGCAGCGTACTATGTTCCTAAGTCAGGGAGCTATTTTGATGAAGCTCTCCAATTTAGAATGTTGCCTAGAAGCTTGAACACCATGCTGTGTGATATTTAGAAAGTATTGGGGGAGAAGGTACGGTTTTAGAATTGTCTGTTCTATGCAAAGCAGTTTGATGTTATTATTACTCATTCTTCAAAACAGAAGACTCTGTGACTTTTCTCTCCCTTAAACTCTTGTAAAGACTCCATTAATATTAAAATTGCTTCAGTCTCAGATTTCAAGTCTATACAGCTTTACACAGTGTCAACACAGACTCCTGGTGAAGTCAGATGTTTAAAATGCATAGACTGAAGTGAGTTAGCTCAAACACTCTTCCATCATTTTTTATTGGATGTATGCACACATTTGGTTTAATTTTTTTATATTTAGGGAGGCTTTTAATGTTTAACCCAGGCATCCCCAAACTGCGGCCCTCCAGATGTTTTGGCCTACAACTCCCATTATCCCTAGCTAACAGGACCAGTGGTCAGGGATGGTGGGAATTGTAGTCTAAAACATCTGGAGGGCTGAAGTTTGGGGATGCCTGGTTTAACCGATTATCTTATTTTATTTTTCTGTTGGAAGCCGCCCAGAGTGGCTGGGGAAACCCAGCCAGATGGGTGGGGTATAAATAATAAATTATTATTATTATTATTATTATTATTATTATTATTATTATTATTATTACACAACTATATATTTCTATTAGTCTTTTGAATGTGAATAAAATCACTATATATCACTATCCCACTCTAAAGTTCACTTATAAGGGAATTTGACTTTTGATGAAACTGTCAGTTCTGGCTGTAACAGCAGTAAGATGAAGCAGCCATCATCATGTGGCAAATTATGAGTCTTGGGTGGAGTTTATCAGCAAAATCTACATCCAAAGGCTTAAATACAGACATACAACTTTATTAAGAGCAACAGGGGTGACTTCCTTAATTTTTTTAATTAGCTTTGATTCTGCAATGGAAGCTTTAAAAATGATTATGTGTGGGGGGGGGATAATCTTGCTGTTTATCCCATTAAAATTAAGTGTGATGACGTATAGTTTTGTTCTGGACATAGGCATTCAACTCGTTCTCCAAAAGACGTAGAAATCCTTCAAAATTGCACAGACATAGAGTGGTGAAAAAATATGCTTCTTGTCATCAACTAAATGTGTGTCTCTCTCCGCCCACCCCCCAAAAATATGGGTGGTTCTGGTAGCTAGCCAAATTTATGCCCACTATCATAAGGCTTACCTTTCTACCACTGGGGGGGGGGGCAGCATTTGACATGGCTCTGAATTATGATCCATTCTGATGATGTTCTGTTTGAAATGATGCTTAGTTTGGGATATGGGTGAGCATTACAAGATGGGCAAATTTGTGTCCAGGACTACTCCTTTTCCCAGCTTGAGTCATGTCGGTACTAACACCTGCACACAGGACAGGGTAGAAGGGACCACAAGTTCATTCTTGTCAACATGAGAACTTGCACAATGATGACTGTGCATTCCATCTGTTTATTAGCATTGTGAGTTCTGGAAAGGAAGGAAAGAAACCTCCAGTTGGACCCAAAACATGTTTACTTTCAAACCTTCTGAATTTCTAACTATTGCTCTTCCCCAGAAGCACTCTTGAACATCAAATTTCAACCTGGCCTCTGCACACAATTGGAACTTGTTACTAGGGGAAACAAACAAACACACACACTCAAATAGGAAATTTGACATTCAAGGATGCCCTTGAGGAAGTAAGGAAGAACGACTGTTTGAAATGCTTTGGACTTAATAAAATATATATATATATATTTGTTTGTGTGCACCTGAACGTTTCCTCTCCTGTCCTGTGAGTGGTAACTCCCTGCTTTTCTTCTTTGTAATACTTGACAACTGCATGTATCTCAAGTTTTGATGAATTTTAATGGATTCCTGAATTTCCTCATTTTTTTGAAGTGGTGCATCTCAGAGCACGGCATTAACATATAGAGTTTAGTGGCACAAGATGAAATGTAGTGGATGGTGGTTGTGTAGATCAGCGTTTCTCAACCGCTGTTCCGCGGCACACTAGTAAGCCGCGAGACGCTGCCTGGTGTGCTGCGACGTGCGGCGACGAGAAGGGAGATTTGCATTGCCACGTGCCTGGCGGCCGCCAATACACAACACTGACCCGCCGGAAAGCAATATTTCTCCTCCTCTTTCCCAAAGCTCAGTGCAAACGACTGGAGGGTGGTTTTAGACAAACTTAAAGAAACTGGCTGGATGAGCTGAACCTGAAACTTGCTGAGCAAAGGATTGTGCTGGCAGAGAAATCAGCGGCTTGTGAAGCCTTATTACAGGAGATTGCAACCAACACAGCAATTGGCAAGTGTTTCTTACAGTCATAATTATATAGTCAATATAGGGCGGCACAGAGTTAAATTTTTAACTTTTTAAATGGTGGTGTGCCTCGTGATTTTTTTCATGGAACAAGTGTGCCGTGGCCCAAAAAAGGTTGAGAAACACTGGTGTAGATGGCAATCTGAAAGCCACACACCTGGGAGTAAGATCCATTCTGTTCACCAGTAATTACTTTTGAGTAGGGGTGGGGGAGAAGTTTAATTCAGTTTGCATCTAAAGGTGAATCTATCATGGTCGCACTTCCTGGAGGGAAAAAAAAGTGGATTAAAATACAGCTGTGCTTGGGAATTCACACTTTTCCAAATTTTGTGATTAGGGTTGCCAGACTCAATAGAGGATAGGACTTCTGTGCCTTTAATTGCCCTGCTCTCTTTTGAGTCTGGAAACCTTAAAGAGAAACCAGAAGACCCTTTGCTTGGAAATTAAACAAAGAAGAAGAGGAAAAGCTTGGACCCGAAGGAGTCTCAAAGCGGCTAACAATATCCTTTCAGCCTCCTCCCCCACAACAGACACCCTGTGAGGTGAGTGGGGTCGAGAGACTTCAGAGAAGTGTGACTAGCCCAAGGTCACCCAGCAGCTGCATGTGGAGGAGCGGAGACGTGAACCCGGTTCCCCAGATTACAAGTCTACCGCTCTTAACCACTATACCACACTGGCTCTCTGCTGGTTTCTCTTTAAGGTTTCCAGACTCAAAAGAGAGCAGGACAATTAAAGGCACAGAAGTCCTGTCCTCTATTGAGTCTGGCAACCCTATTTCCTATTTGTGATATAGTTCTCCAACCCAACAATGTTTACAGAAATGCATTTACTGTATTAAGGAAAATTGCATATAAAATATATTGGTGAAAACACAATTGAAATGCATTGTATTAGGGGAAATTGCTTCAAAATTTGTACATTGGTTAAAACTGTGTACAAAAATATGATTATTTAGAGATATTGACGCTAAACTGTGGCTACTATTTGGAAGCAGTTGGATGGATCCAGCACCAGTTATATACAGAGTAGACCCATTGAAATTAAGGGACATGACAGAGATCCACTAATTTCACTTGGTCTGCTTTGAGTAGACCTCAGCTGAACCCTTAGTATGGACCCTTAGTATGATCTCATGCCAATTTTATTTATTTGTTGTTGTTTTTTAAATTATATCTCTTGATTGCAAAAAACAAAAAACAAAAAGAAGAAAACAAAAATATTTATATCAATAAATATGGTTTAAAACAGCTATTTAAAAGATTCAAGTAATAATTGAAATTTAATGATAAGCCAGAAACAGATACCAACCTTCTACATATCTGGGTAGCTAAACAAAAAATGTTTTTGGCAGGCACTGACAATAGTACTTAGTAAAGGGAGTTCAAAAGTGTGGTGCTGCTACCCTAAAACATTGATTTCTTACATCTGTGCTCTGCTATAAATTTGCATCACACTAGTCCTTAATTTCTCCCATGGTATGATCTGTGAGTAGTTTATTTTAAGTACCTTGCAACATTTCAGAGAAGATGCTGCACAGTCCAGTGCATGTTTACTCAGAAGTAAGTCTCTCTGAGTTCCATGGGACTTACTCCTAGGTAAGTACGCATAGGCTTACAGCCTGATCATTTATGCTGAATTGCTTGTGTTTTGCTGTTTTTGGTGTCCCACATACATTTGGGGGCAGCTCACTGCCGGTATCTGTTCTTTTTTCTTTCTTTCCAGTATAAGATAATGAAGTTCTGTTTAGGGTCTCAATGAGTATAAAACAGCAGTTTCCTTAGCAATGTGCCAGATACCAAGATTGATACCCAGACTAATCCTAATATAATTCTCTTACTAATGCCCAGGAGCTATTCAAGTGCCTTAATACATCAAGATTTAAATGTTTTATAATGCCTATAAACACTCTCAGAATCTAACATAGTTAATACCACGAAGAGTAAAACAAGTGAAAGGTGTTGTAAAAATCAATTTTCTTTGTCCCACCAATGATTTATTTTCTCTGGTGAACAAATTAATTTCACACTAAGAAAAGGATAATGCTGTTTCAGAGTAGCTGTATATTATGCTAAAGTTTAGTGCAATCTCACTCTTGTCTAGCACTGCGGGTGCAATGCAGAGAAATGTAAGCATGCCAAAGTCCAGTTGAAATTGAAATCAATGGGACTTAAAGCAAGAGTGCCTACAGCAGGGAGCAGGAGTGAGGAATGGGAGCCACCTTCAGAGAGAAAGAGAGAGAGAGAGAGAGAGAGAGAGAGAGAGAGAGAGAGAGAGAGAGAGAGAGAGAGAGAGAGAGGAAGACAGACATATAATGCAGTGTTTCTCTGGAGAGTGTCGGATATCCAAGGGCTGTGCTGTAAGTAAGGATGAGAGAGAAATTCCATTCATCTCACATTTAAAACAAACTTTCCTAATTCACACTTTCCAAAACAAGATGAGAACAGAAACAGAGTCATCCTCTGAAATTTGCCCTGCTCCAAATTTTGCAACAAGACAAGCATATACTAAAGTGTGTATAAAAACGAATCTATTTATGTTATCAACATACCAAAAATGCATTATATTGTAATTGCTTGCAAAATGTGTGTATCAGACAAAATTGCATACAAATGTGTACAATGTGCATGGCCCAAGGTGACTTAATTAGCTGCATGGCTGAGTGGAGATTTGAAGCCTGGTCCCACAGGTCCTACCTAGTCTGACACTCTAACCACTACACCACACTGACTATTGATGATCAAATGTTTCACATAGTATGCACCCCTATTTGAATTCAACCCCATTTAGGAAGCTGTTCCAGATAAACTCTTTGTCTTTAAAAGCCCAGTACAGTCTACTCTGCCAGGGTCTCCAGAAGATTAAGGTTCTTCAGATCACCTGATACTGGTTCCTAGAAGGCTCCTTCTGCCTGCAAAACATATGCTCTTCCACTCTGCTTTATATTCTTTTCCATTTGGATACAAGCTGTCTCAAAACATTCACATCTGTAATAACTATATATATATATATATATATATATATATATATATATATATATATATATATATATACACACACACACACACACACACACACACACACACACACACACACACACTACTCATAGTGAAAATACTATTCAGCTATGACATTAGATATGTGGAACACCTTCAGAAAAAAAATCCCCAGGGACCAACAGATCAAAAGCAACTTGTTAAACTGTCAGGTTTTTGACTGATACAGTACTTCCTTCTTCAGGAGTTGGTAGCATTTGACTATATCTGGACTATATCTATCTATATCTGGAAGTCTTCTTTTGTGTCCTCCCAAAAGGCCTGTGACTATTGTGGTTTTCCCATGGAGGATATAACTTATGAAACTTCCTAACATTCTAATTATCTGTTTCACAAGCTGTATAATACTTAATGTTCTATTCGCAGGCAAGCTTATGTAGATTGGTTATATTCATGTTGGTACTAGAGAGCATATTTTTTAAGCAATGGTGCAGCAAATGAATCCCCAGGTTGGTTCTCAGGAATGCTAGAATTCTTCAGTGGGAAATGTTGCTGTCTTTTTCTTTTCTTTACTTTTCTTTTCTTTTGCTGGGTGTGTGTGTGCGAATGATGCGTGGGAGCAGAGCCCTGAGATGCATTCCAGAGTGTGAAACAGACTGAATCTAAGCATTTTCCTGCTATACACTGATGATTAAGAAATCAAAGAACTGCAAAGAAATCAAATAAAACGAATGAAGCCGCCCTGCTGAAATACTTCCTCCATCTCATTTGTCAAATTATTGTCTGCCATCCACTGAGTCTATTACTTTGCAGTTATTATGAACATTTTTCATCTAGAAACCTAAGTATATAAACTGGTATGTTTGCAACTGAACTGTGAGGGATTTTTTTTAGGGAGGATGAAAGATTTCTGGGACAGATTTCATGCATTTTAAACTCATGAGTAAAGAGGCAGTTTGGCAATTTGATGAAGTAGCTTCCCAGAGACACATTTCCATATTTCTAGAGGGCTGTACATATTTAAAATGGGCTACCCTACATCTCTGTATGCCATTATGTATAGTAATTCAATTTGCATGCATCCTATAGTACAGTCCTTCCAGCTCCCCATACACGGCTTGGGAACTACTTGTCTATACTGCAGTCCAATGCAGTGTTGTTGCATATGAGAACAGAACATGAGTCATGCTAATTTAATTGATATTCTGCATGGAATTGCCGTTCCAGTAGGATGGAGGCAGGCTGCTCAGAATTGCACCACAAAGAAGTTTCCATCTCACACTACTATATCATGGGTATCTGCAATATTTTGTTCATTGTTGTTGTTCAACGAATTACCCATCCTTCACCAGCAGGTCTCAGGTCAGGATACAACCATTTTAAGTTCAGAAATAAAAAAGTGTGGTCACAGGAATGGGATGGGCCCCGAAAACACACATCTCAGGTTCAAAAAGGCCAGGTGTAGCATTCACCAAAAGCTATAAAGTAGAAGAAGCCAAGCTCACCTCTATGGACTGTGGACCCCCGCCCCGATTTTTTGAGGAAGGTAGACTTAGGAAGGTATGGAAAAGGTTCTGTGTGGGATTGCAGTATAGGCAAGTAATGAGTTGGGCCACATTCAAATGCACAGTCCGCACAAGCTGAATTCTGAAGTAGTGCAGTGCTAGGACAGCTGTATTATGTTGAAGTCAATATATAAATAAAAGCCCTGACTTCCCTTGTCCATTATTATATTATATTATTATATTCAGGTTGTAGTAAATAAAAATATTAATGCTATTTTTAAATATGATTTTTCTGCAGAGTAAATTAGCAGTTTGCACTGTCATCAAGATGTGGTTTGGATATGAATTTGTTTTTTTGCAACATACTATGGTTTCAGCCTGAAATGCTTCATGGTCTGCCAATTTGATTCAGAGTCTTGCTTCAGATCCATTCCCACCTCTCCAAATTAATTATTATGAGTGGACAAAATGGTTTAACTTTTTTCATCTGCACAGAAGTAGATGGAATTTGCAGACAACGTAACCAACGTAACCTTAACCAAATTAAGCCTAATCCATCAACAAGCTTTTCTGCTGTGCAGCTTTATTTATTTATATGTATAATTTTATTTCTGGACAGAATTTGATGAAATTTAGAGGCATGCAAATCTTTATCATGATTCCCAAGAGAGATTAAAAATCTATTACATGAATTGGACCAAGGGTCATCTTTTCAACCCCCTGAAATGCAGGAATCACAGTTGAATAATCCCTGAAAGGTGACAAATGCAATGCAAGCTTTCAGGTGTCAATGCAAACTTTCAGATGTCTCACCCCTCTCCCATTGTGAAGGGACTTTCTGGCAAGACACTCAAGAAAGGGGACCTTCCATTTGGGTTGCTTTGTCTCTGCGACTCTACGTTTTGATGCAGAACTGCTAAGCACCCCTGGTCTGCTTTGCAAGTGAGAGGGGAAGACAGAAGGCTGGGAGTGGACTCAGATTTCAAAAACTTGCATGGTGACACATCTCCCAGATACACAGTTAGCTGAGGCATAACCTTTTTTTAAAAAAGGGGGAGGACTTATCCCATTACGAAGCAAGAGAGGCTGAACTAGATGGCTCACAGGATTTCTTCCAACCTCCATCACCAGCTGCTTTTTCACAGCTCTTCATATATAGAGGATATGGCCATTGTGGAACGAGCACAAGGGGCCTCCCAGTGCAACAGAACTACCTTACCACCACTGTAAGCACTTATTACATTGCATGCCACTTGGGAATGACTGAATGAGGCTAGCCTATGGATCTTACACCACTTTGCACAAATAAACTGCTCAGTTCATAACTCATAACTAAATTGCACAAAAGCTCCCTGACAGCATTTGCTGTCAGACTCTCTCCCTCTCCCTTTAAAATTCGTTTGAACTTTGAAATGATCTCCAGCCCTCTCTATTTGAAGCTGAGGTTGCTTAGCACAGTTAATCTGTTACATTCAGTGTCTGTTACATTCCATTTAATGAGCCTCCTTTATTGCTCAGCTGTGATTAGGGAGGGTAAACCCCAAGGATCGCAGCTGCAATGAAGGTGTGATTCACAGTACATCTGGTGAAAGGTACTTATTCTTTTCTCAGGTCCTATTATAAATTCCTGTGACTATCACTGGGCAAGCCTTGACTTAAATTGCTGGCAGCCCTCTTACATTTTTTTTTGTAATGCCAAAGTTAATTGTTTTTATATTCTCCATTATTTAGAAACGTTGAGGCTGAAATAAACCAGCAGAATTTGTAAGTGTAACAATATTTCTTTCACTAGTTTGTTTGTTTGTTTTTTAAAAAAATGAGATATCTCTGTAATCCATTTCTTCAGAATGAGAAGTGCTATGCAGGATGAAGAGCATAAGAATAGACCACTGGATCAGGCCAGTGATCTAGTCCAGCATCCTGTTCTCACAGTGGCCAACCAGATGCCTGTGGAAAGTCCAAAACCAGAACTTGGGTGCAGGCTTCTTCATCTTTTTGTGGCTAATCCTTTATTGCTAAATCTCTTTATTAAAGAAAGTACTTATTCCACAAGATGTTGCTCTGGCTCTCTGAACTTCATGTGTTCCCATTCCCTACAGAGAAGAATTTGGTTCAAGCAATACTATCGAGGAAAGCCATATCTGCAAAGATGCTTTGGACGACTTTCATTTGTATATCGAATAAATGACCACCATATTGCATAAAAATTATCTGGTTCTCCCTGTTCCATTTATCAGTGTTTAATAATAATAATAATAATAATAATACCTTTATTGTCAATGTACAACCTGTGTACAATGAAATTAACTGAGCCTCTCCCCCCCCCCAGACACTCAATCTCATTGCACTTTGTGTTCTTGTCCCATAACACACCAACCCCGAAAGTCAGTTGCACTATATTATTTTCCATTCAGCACCCTAAAAGCCCTGGATAGAAACTGTTTTTAACCTGTAGGTACGACTGATTATATATTCTCAGTGATAGCCATTCACTACACATTTTTATACCACAAGATATTGTGCTGCTGTCTCCTCCTCAGGAGCCAACATATTTTCATTTTCATGCTAAGCCTTGGTTTGGCTGAGCATGACTTGTGAATGTGGCCACTGTATCCTCTCCCCTCCAGCTTTGGCCATTGCCCTGTCTCCCACCACGCATACCAACCAACCTTGGTTAACAGGCTTATGATGGGTGAGCTCTCTTACCTGAAAAGACTGGACCTAGAGGTCAGGAAGCTCATTGAAATGGGAATACCATTATTGTTTTTTTTTTTAACAGTGCATATTTATTGATTACTCGGAAGTAAGTGGTGAGAGGGTAGAGCAGGACTGGATCTAGGCGCATCAAAGAAGCGCTTCAGTTAAATGCATTATAAATTTAAACAGGGAAAACAGGAAGAGAAAAATGGGACTCCACAGCGCAATCTGGCAGCACAATGTTATATCACATATACAACACATATGAATTGCTTTTTCTTTACCCATCTAGCTGAGTCCCAGGACTGCAGTCCTAAGAAAAAAGGAAAAGAAAAGCTGACTATCCAGAGAGCGACAACATTTTGGCCACAAAATGTCTGCCACAAAACCTGGGCTTGTTTTCTCAAAATTTTGATTAAAATGTGCTTCCAAACTATTGCTCTCTTTAGCTCAAGTTATGAGAAAATGCTCCTGGAGCACTGTATTGAGCCGGGGAAAACACTATCAGTGCCAGCCTCCCCCCCCCAACACAACTGTAAACACGTCAAAGAGAAATGAGGAGAAAGAGCGATAAAGAGCTCTCCTATCAAGTCATGAAAGGGTGTTTTGATTGTGTAGAAGCAATAAAAATGCTAGCTTGATTAAAAACAGTGATTTCCGCCTAGAAACAACTAATTACATTGATAGCACATTAACAGAATATGTAACATAAGCAGAGATGCATCAATAAATCAAGTAAAGTAATTATATAAATTGAAGCATCTTGTCTAAAAGTGGGATAACAAGTTGTCAGAAAAGTGTTATTTATTTCATACGAAGCTAATACTGTAAGAGCAAACATCCAGGAAGGTGAAATGCATCAAAATATTAATTATATGGGTTCGCCTTGCTGCTTGTAATAAATGCTCTCTTCCTGCCTTGCATCAAAGGATTTGCTGAAATAAGTTACCGCAGAAAAGTTTAAATTATTTAGAGGTACCCAAGTCAACCACATGTGGAGCTGTCTAGGGACTAATAAATATTTTCATACAGAAACAGTGCAGAAATAAAACTTCTGAAACTTCATAATTCATTTTAAAATGCCAATTCTGCATAATTCAAACAATGTGTTGATAAGCTTCATGGTCTGGCTACTGGCCCTAGAGTAAAAAAAAATCTGATAGGAACATACTGTCACAACAATTAGTTGGGGTTGGCATCTATCTGTCTTGAGAGACAATAGAGTGTACCTCCGGGGCTAAAAGGTAAAGGGACCCCTGACCATTAGGTCCAGTCGTGACCGACTCTGGGGTTGTGGTGCTCATCTCACATTATTGGCCGAGGGAGCCGGTGTACAGCTTCCAGGTCATGTGGCCAGCATGACAAAGCCGCTTCTAGTGAACCAGAGCAGCACAAGGAAACGCCGTTTACCTTCCTGCCGGAGCGGTCCCTATTTATCTACTTGCACTTTGACGTGCTTTCGAACTGCTAGGTTGGCAGGAGCTGGGACTGAGCAACGGGAGTTCACCCCGTCGCAGGGATTCGAACCGCTGACCTTCTGATCAGCAAGCCCTAGGCTCTGTGGTTTAACCCACAGCGCCACCTGCGTCCCACCTCCGGGGGGGGGGAGTGAAATTGTTGTGTTATCAGCACTGAAGTGACCTCCCTAGAGCACAAACCTGGGCAGTGTGTATGGAGGTACTGGGTCGCCCAGATGACAAGACCTCCCTCTGACCTCACTGAAGTCTGAAGGAAAGAAGAGCAATACACTTGGCACCAGCTTGGCTGCAGGGATTGCTGGAAGGAGACATAGAAGGTGCCATCCAATTTTCTTAGGGACTCCACTCTGGATTTGTGTAGTGTTTACTCCTTAGCCTTTTCTTCTCCCGAAGATATTCTGCAAGGCAGTGGAATTTTAGGATCAGTGTTTTCCTTCTCCTAGACAGCCTACCTTCCCAGGCTGGTGTTCAATAATTTTATTCATAGTGCTGTCTGTCCCCCACCGCCAACCAGCCACATTCAGAATGCATGGGAATCCCCTGAATAAATTCACCAGTCTTACCAAAACTCCTGCCATCCGATTTCCTAAATATGTTGCCCAACATGGAACTTGGAGGTTTGCTTCACTTGTTGCAAAATATTTATTCCAATTCTAATTCCATACTTTACATATAATGAGTGGGCTACAAACATTATTCAAAGAAAATTTTGACTAGTTCAGACATAACAGACTCATTTCAATAAACTGTGATGTATCAATACCCCCCCAAAAAATAATCTTGTATCTGTATCTTTCTTCCTCCCCTGCCTTCCTTTCCTTATGTACTCAGTTTCTCACAGTTACTGAAGTTGCTATTTACCTTGGTAAGAATGGGGAATTTCCAATGGCGGTGGCACTGTTTGCATTTTTAATAATAATAATAATAATAATAATAATAATAATAATAATAATATAATAATAATAATAATAATAATAATACCATGCACATTAAACACACACCTAGTTTTGCCCTGAGAACAATTTATTTCCTAGCTGGTATTTACCAAAAGTTGAGGTGCCACCTATGTACTGGTGTGCTACATAAGTTGCTCTCTGGGGTCTTATGCCTAAGTATTCTAGGAGTCTACTTGCTTGTCCTTTGTCTATATTTGTAAACACAGCAAATATTAGCAGTACTTGAACTCTGCAACACTCTCTCATCCAAAAGAATCTTATCTTTGCAGCACTGTCCCTGGTACTGTTTTTTTGTGCATGGAGAAGTGGAGAGCACCAAGCAGTGCATTTTAAGATGACATCTGAAGCATATGCCTCAATTTCAAATGTTATTATTTGCTCACTACATATTGTCCAGAAATTTGAAGTACAGGAGGGCAACCTATGTTTAGAGGCATCAATTATTTTTTAATAAGGTTGGCTTCTTTTTGTTATATGCCTAAGAGTATTCTTTAAGTAACAATATTTTTGGTGCTAAATATTGCTTGGAAACTGAAGATAGGGATCAGCAGGGAGAGAGGTTCTGAAAAGCATGTACTTTCTGGAATTGTTTTAACAAGTTTGCCCTCAGTTTGAGCTCTAGCTTCAAGATGCTTTAATATATGGAATGAGTAAAGGAAGTTATTGATCAGTTGTTTGGCAGCGGATCTGATCTTTTTCTAAACCTCTCCATCAAGCAATCTGGGAACAATAGAATTTCTTCTTACAGATGTAAGGAAGGTATTGTTTCATTGATTGCCTTAAAGAAATGGATGGATATGGATTGCAGGGAAATGTCCTGAAGGGAGAAGCTTAATAACCATCTCCCTTCTGCCTGGGAACATGCTGGATGGTAAAGTCTTTTGTGGAGAGCCAGTGCAGTGTAGTGGTTAAGAGCGGTAGACTTGTAATCTGGTGAACCGGGTTCACGTCCCTGCTCTTCCACATGCAGCTGCTGGGTGACCTTGGGCTAGTCATACTTCTCTGAAGTCTCTCAACCTCACTCACCTCACAGAGTGTTTGTTGTGGGGGAGGAAGGGAAAAGAGATCGTTAGCTGCTTTGAGACACCTTAGGGAAGTGATAAAGTGGGATATCAAATCCAAACTATTCTTCTTTTGCGGAAGGATTGCATTTCTACTAAAGCACATGCCCACACCACAATTCAGGTTGTTTCTTTATATTGTTTCATTAAAGCAGTTGCAACCTATTTTGAGTTCTAAGCAATGGCGGGGTTGGTTCTCTGGCAAACCCAAACACAGTCAGAGGTTACAGAGGCACCATCTAAGGAGCCTGATGAAGGCTAGGCTTCTGAGCTGGCTGCTGGAGATCAGGTCAATACTGTGACTCAAACTGTCAGACAGGAGCCCCTGAAATAAGCTCCTGGACCACCAGAGCCTCTGGGGCCTCTGGATCCTTGTGGGCAGCTGAGTCTGAGGAAACAAATGCCTCCCATCACACTTCACTGGATCAGTGGTGCACAGAGTGCATTAGATGGGAGGCTATAGAATGGAGGAGTAGTGCCCACTTGCAAGCTATAGGCTTTAAGGGGATTGAGCCTGGAAGAGGCTTAAAGTGCCTCAGTATGCTCTTAAAGGAGAGCGCAAAATATGGTCTGAAGCTCAACATCAAAAAAAACCAAGATCATGGCCACTGGTCCCATCACCTCCTGGCAAATAGAAGGGGAATAAATGGAGGCAGTGAGAGATTTTACTTTCTTGGGCTCCTTGATCACTGCAGATGGTGACAGCAGTCACGAAATTAAAAGACGCCTGCTTCTTGGGAGAAAAGCAATGACAAACCTAGACAGCATCTTAAAAAGCAGAGACATCACCTTGCCTACAAAGGTCCGTATAGTTAAAGCTATGGTTTTCCCAGTAGTGATGTATGGAAGTGAGAGCTGGACCATCAAGAAGGCTGATCGCCGAAGAATTGATGCTTTTGAATTATGGTGCTGGAGGAGACTCTTGAGAGTCCCATGGACTGCAAGAAGATCAAACCTATCCATTCTTAAGGAAATCAGCCCTGAGTGCTCACTGGAAGGACAGATCGTGAAGCTGAGGCTCCAATACTTTGGCCACCTCATGAGAAGAGAAGAATCCTTGGAAAAGACTCTGATGTTGGGAAAGATTGAGGGCACTAGGAGAAGGGGACGACAGAGGACGAGATGGTTGGACAGTGTTCTTGAAGCTACGAACATGAGTTTGACCAAACTGCGGGAGGCAGTGCAAGACAGGAGTGCCTGGCGTGCTATGGTCCATGGGGTCACGAAGAGTCGGACACGACTAAACGACTAAACAACAACAACATGCTCTTAAGCTTCCTGGAGAAAGTTGCTCACTTGGAGCTTTCCATGGTCCTGAAACTTCTGACCAGCCTTTTCATAGCTAGGTTTACGTAGCCTCCTGCCTTGCCTCCATGTCTGTGAGATTCAGCTTCAGGCTGGAATACAGTAAAATAGGATGCTGGCTCCAACCCACTATAAAAAATATGGGATGTATGCAATTAGGTTCTACTGACACATTGAAATTAATAGACTTGGATGCACATAAATGTCAGTGGGTCTACTCTGAGTAGAACATAAATGGCCACAACCCTGTACTTACGAAGAACCTGCTTCTGATTATACAAACCTACCCAAGCCATATGATCAGCATTATAGACAGTATGATATCTGTTCATAGAGCTTCAGCATAATTGTTCTCTGAATGATCACTGCCATATTGAGAACACCGCCTTCTGTTCCAGGCACACACAGATGCAACCAAGCAGTTCATGAAAAGTGAGGGTCCACCTGCTATTATCAGACTGCAGGATAATAATTTCTTCCCTCAGGAGAAGCCATAGCAGAGTGACTAATGAGGATGAAAGAGCTGGTGGATGCTACTTTATGAGATGCAGGAGATTCTGAGGGCCAAGCCAGATGTGACATTAATTGCCTGGATATATCCCAAATGGTGCCAATTCGAAATCCCCTTGAAATGCAAATACCAGAGGTGATTACTGCTGTGACCGTGGCAGGGAGAGAATGAGTTAAAACTTCACCTTTTCTACTGTTCTGTTTCCCCATGGTGTTGTTTACAGAACAACAACACAACATTCATGTTAATTGCATTTGTGTAATTAGCATTGTGTTAGGAGACCAGAAATAAAGAGGCAAGACACAAGGTGTGGGATATAACTAGGACCACTTTATGAACAACAGCAGTGACCAGAGGAGGAATGACAGCTGGGAGGAGCGCAGAAAGAAGAAACGCCATGGTACACCTGCATCAACACAGTCAGACACCTTCATTTGGCCCAGCTGCAACAAAACATGTCTCTCCCTTATCGGTTTCTGTAGTCACAGCTAGAGCTGTAACTCCAACAGTTTGCCCCTGTCGGCACATTCTTCCATTGTCTCCTGACACAGACAGATGCCAACAGTTGGGTGGTATGAGCTGCTCAGGGGGAAAAGACCATGTGCGAGAAATTGGGTGAACCTACCCCACATGGGTGAAATGTGATGCAAATTCCACTTCTTTCTCCCTGTCATACCCATTCATATGAGGCGGCAGCTCTTCCTGATTCATGCATCCTTAGAGCAACACAGCTCCAAGTGAGTGACAAGTGAAGGTTAACCTCAGAAGTGATCTATACCCTGCTCCATGGTTCCCACAGCCCTGTGTTGCTGTTCCCACAGTCTCTGGGGTCACTGTTCACCTGGAAAAGTGTCTCAAGGTATTCACAACTTGTGCCAACTTCTTCTATTTCCTATACACAGCTGTCAAGTGTCCAGATAAAACTTCATTATCCAGCTCTCACCTCTAATCACTTCTCCAACACTGCAGTATGAAGTTAGTGGAAAAATCCCTGCCCACCAACCATCCACGGGAGAAGACAGAACTTCTTGCTGTGCCCCACCTGTGGCAACCAGCTAACTCACACTGCATAGCAGGATAGTGGGCTAGGCACCACATATTTTGAAGAAGGGAGAGAGAGGAAACAGGCAGATGGTTATACAGTATATATCTTCCACCTGTTCTTCCCCAGGCCCTGGAGCATGCTCAGGAACTGCACCAGAAGTGGCTTGTTTTTTTGACTTCCAGCCCTGCCTCCTAGTGTGCTCCAACCCATACATCGTTGGTACTATGTCTATCATGAGATATAATAAGCCAAAAGGACCCAGGACCCAGGACCCCGCACATACCTCTTTCATCAGAGGAGGTATGGTGAGTTCCTTATTCCTAGTTCTGATGTTGGGATGCTTGTATCATCTGAAAGGCTACCTTTCCCTTCATTGGGGACATTTTACTCAAGGCACCACATCCTACAGAATGTCATAGAGCAGTAAGACAAAAATGGGCATTTTCTACCATTGCCCTTGCACTCTGGAATACTCTTCCTTCTGGTGCTTCAAATGCCTTGTATTTCCCTGCCTGACCTATAGGACAGGGCCCCATTATTTTGTGTTTTGTGTTGTATCCTCTATTTCCCATTATAGCATTTTATTGTTTCTGTGTTGCACTTTTGCACATCACTTACACATGTTTAAACAGTAAGAACAGGTAGTGTAAAATACTAACCCACACTCTGGGCAGAGACAGGCTTACCTTTTGATTAGTAAAGCTAGGCAGCAGTATAAGTTGCTCATGGATTTTTACCTCTGCAGATCATTAATGCAATGTGGTTGGCCTTACTTCAAACCACTTCCCTATGTCTCCTCTCCTTATTTCTGGTTATCTGGTTGAAGTGCTATAGGAAAACACTGTTGCTGTTGTTGCTGCTGTTGCTGTTGCTGCTGTTGTTTTCTAAAGTGGATTACTTTAGAGTACAGTTTAGCATGCTGTGGTTAAACAGAAGGGGTGATTTGCCTTAATGTTCCTTTATGGGACAAGTGCTAAATTATGAAGCAGAAAAATAGAATGTTCTCAGCAGTGTAAATAAAACAGTAATCAGAGGAAGTAAATCATAGTATTTTTCTTCCCTCCACCCTTCTCCCTACCTCAGTCCAGTCTATGCTTTTGTGCATTGTTGGGTTATTAATCTTGATAATAGAAATGGGGAAAACGTTGTGCTGAAAAATAGGAGTTGATATAAAACGCTGATGAATGAGCAAAACAATTGTGACTTCCTAATGCTTATCTTCGCCATATTCTGACACATAATGGTGCTAAATTGAATGCTGGTTCAAAAGTAATAGTTCTATTCTTCAAAGTATTTTATTTTTGCAATTGTGTATGTACAGGCACAGCAGTTCTGGGTGATCATAGTACTGATTAAAATTTCAGGACCAGAAAATGGAACCCCTAAAGTATTTGAATAATTTAATCACATTAATACCTCTATTGACCTCTGTGGGATTTACTGACAGGAGAGGAAGCTAGACAGATGGTTTCACTCGTTCTTATTCCACTCGGTGGTAAGATATCCCGAGGTAACTCAACTGTGGTGGTTTCTTTGAGAGGATAATGTACTGGAGGTTTTCGTTCATTTATTTGTTTTTCTCTTTAGTGCTTTTGGAACATGCTGCTCATTTTAAAGCATGCAGGTTGAGCAGGAGGAATGCAAGGAGCTGCAGAGCTGCAGTTCCAACCCTAAAATTAACAGAACACCCTATTTCTGATGTTTTACTAAATATGGAACTGCTACACACCACTCAGTGAGGTAGAAAATATATTGTCCAACTTCCTTTCCCTTCAAAAAACAAAACAAAAAAACAAAAACCCACAGACTGAGAGTATCAGAGGCACCACACTTGATTCCAGAGAAAAAGTGGACAGGCAGGCAGAAATTAGACCAGAAATTAATATCTATCTAAAAACCACACACCCCAGAATGTAATGAGTGAGCTAAGCCCCTTGCAGTATATCATGATATCATTCTCTGATTTTGTGTGGGGAAAGAAGAAAACAAGTTTCGCTGGGCACATATCTATGCCTATCTGTCTTGATTTCTCACCAGTTGAAGGGTGAAAGGTGAATGTGCAGGCTTGGTCCACTGGAGGAGGTGTGACGAGCTTTGTGTTATGTGTGACGCTAGGCATAGTGGTGGTTGGTGTCTAGTGAGACTGGTAGGGTAGAAGGCATGGAGCCCAACAGTAGATGGAACCAGGGCCAATAACAGACAAAGACAACTAATTGTGGGTTTGTCCACGTCTTCCTCTATGCTGGGTTCTACAAAAGCAATGCTGTGAATCAGCTGACATGCAGTGCCACTCCCTGGACTGGTTATACGTAAGACAACAGGCAGGTTTGTGTAGGGGGGGGCTGTCTGAAGACACAGTGAACTCGGTTGGGCAGTGCCCCATTTGCCCTAATGAACCAGCCTTCCACTGGGAGGTGATAAGCCTGCTATGTTTAACTCAGGGCCTTCTTGGTAGTGGTGCCCACCCTGTGGAATGCGCTCCCATCAAATGTCAAAGAGAAAAACAACTACCAGACTTTTAGAAGACATCTGAAGGCAGCCCTGTTTAGGGAGGCTTTTAATGTTTAAACCATTATTGTATTGTATTTTTCTGTTGGAAGCCACCCAGAGTGGCTGGGGAAACCCAGCCAGATGGGCGGGGTATAAATAATATATTATTATTATTATTATTATTATTATTATTATTATTATTATTATTATTATTATTATTATGTTTAACTTGCAGAAATTTATTCACTTGATGTTTCAGCATCAATCAATAAGCGTTCGTCCATATGCTAAATCTAAGCTGTTTGAAAAACCTGTTATTTCCTTTACTCTTGTTTTGTTGCATTTTACCACATGAATTGGCTATGCATTTATGAGAGGGAAACTGGAAGCAGCAAGACATAACTTCAGCATTTTATTTTATTTTAGGAGTTTAGGCATGGGATGTTTGGATTGAGAAGATGCTGTAATGAAAGAGAAAATGCCACCTTGAAATTTGTTGACCAGTTTCAATGTGCATGTGGACAGGGATTGGAATTATAATGAAGAGTGTTGAGGCACCCTCGTATCTGAGCCTCAGATTTCTGCTACATCTCCCCCCGCTTTCAATTCCAAACCCTCCCATTTCCCCTTGTTCATTTGACCTCCCGTTTCTGAGGATTTCATTTTAGTACATTGGAGAGCATCTCCTTTTGACAGACAGTGCAAATTAAGAGATATGGGTAAGGCTCTGGAAGCTAGATGCCTGAATATGCCCCCTGGGTTTTCATTTGCAGTTAGGGGCTGATATAGACACAATTACTGCAGACATAAACCCAGAGGTTAGTGGCAGGGAACACGTGGCAGTCTTAGCTCGTGCCAAGCTGTAATTGGGAAGATTATTTTTAATCAGAACTTATTCTACAGCCCAAACATTAGAAATCTCTTGTAAGGCTGACAGGAAATTAAACTGAGGCCAAACAAAAACAGTAACAATGACAAAAAGGAGAGCAAGCCTCAAAACAGGAGTAATAATCCAAGTTGTCTAATTATAGCCCTGCTCATAGTTCAAAAGCTTTTTTCCTCTTTTCTTTTTGGCTTTCCTATAAAACAAAGATAATCTGGCTTTCAGTTGGTGATAACTTTGTCTAATTGGAGCTGGAAATTTAAATGATCAGCAATTCTCTATGTAGGTCTATTTATAACTCGACTGTTTTGCTTTGTTTTTGTTTTTTAAATGGATTAAATGTGTGGTTTGATTTTGTGTGTGTGTGTTCGCATTTGATGTTTGGTTGACAGTAATCTCCTGCATGTGTCATCATTGCTCTTGATCCAAATTACTACTCAAGTCGGATTTCAGATTTCTGTTTTTTTTTCCCAGAATGTGTGCATTTAGCTTCTGGAAAGATCCGCAACATACATTTAATGTACATTCAATGTGCATTCAAACCACATGACTTCCCCTGAAGAATCCTGGGAATTATACTTTCGCCATCACAGAGCTACAATTGCAGCACCCCTAACTACAGTTCCCAAGATTCTGAGGGAAACTATATGCTTTAAATGTGCATTGAATTTTCCTCAAATATACAGTGTGCATCTGTATATTGAAAGGGGGGGGTGACCTTTATGGCACTCTGAACAATCCCGCACCCCACTTTTTTTTTTCAAACTTACGCTTACACAACGGATAAAAATATATACCACTACACTCTCCCAGCAATGGTGAGTGATAGAGAGAAGAAACTCACACAAATCTGGGTTTCTACTCAAATTATTCATCAGCAGTTTTGCATTTTCACTGTGATGGTTTCGATCTGTTGGCTAGTCATTAAGATGGATGCTGTGTAATCTTGCTCAGGGAAGAAGTGAGGAAACTTGTAAAACCATCCATTAGACCGTACAGTTATTGGGATATAAATACTTTTCTGTGCTTGATCAGATATTACCTTTCCTCTCCCCCTGAGATTCTTCCTGAGAACCTGAAAACCCTGAAGTTAATTGACTGAACAATTGTATGTTTGCCATTCAAATATTCATGGGATATTCTGCTTCAGGCATTCGCCTCTTGGAAGAGAATGAGAAGGGAATACATGAGTCTCGATCTTTCTCTCTTCTCCAAGGGAAAGGTCACACATACATACCTACACCAATCTTTTAATCACAGAAACCACTTCATAGTCAGAACATAGCTCATCCTATCCAGCATCCCACTAGCAGGACCTGAGCACATCTGTACACTTTGCATGCTTCTGATTTGCACCAACTGCTGTTCAGAGGCCTCTGGTACTGGAGGTAGCACACAGCCTTATCCTCAATGAATTTATCTCACCCTCTTTTAACGTCATCCCAGTTGGTGGCGATCACTAAATATTTGTTGGAACAAATTCCATACAGTAACTATTTGCTGTGTACAGGTAGGTAGCCGTGTTGGTCTGGATCGAAGTAAAATAAAAAAATTCCTTCAGTAGCACCTTAAAGACCAACTAAGTTTTTATTTTGGTATGAGCTTTCGTGTGCATGCACACTTCTTCTTCTTGCTGTGTGAATATTTACTTACTTTTGCCTTTCCTAATTCTTTGTACTCTTGGGGTTAGGATGTAGAGGATGGTACAGCAAGAACATAGTGTGATGGGTTTTGTGTTTGTTTGTTTTATTTTCAGGAAACTACACAGAAGCCTCATGTAAGTGGAGCCTACAGTTTTCTAGAGCGGAGCATTCATTCTGTAAGTGCAACTCTCTCTGGTTTCTTTTCTATGTTGATGGGATGCATAGTTCTCAAGCCTCAGCCCAGCTTGATTTG